>NW_005871086.1:1914069-1976261 GCF_000147115.1 Myotis lucifugus | reverse complement strand
CCCTAGCCTGCACCCCCTGTTCCTCCAGCCTGCCAGGTTGCAGGGCCAGAGCAGGTGAGCTGCTCCCTTCCCCCAGTTGTAGAACAGGGAGGAAGAGCACTGGGTGCAGGGAGGGGCCTTCAGCTGGGATCCTCCCTGGTGTGGGGAAGGGGCCCTAGCCTGGGCCCCAGTGGGGAGCTTAGGAAGTCTGGCTAAGCAGGCACTGGTTCATACCAACTCTTTTTTTTGGGGGGGGAGGGGGCAATCATAAAAACATTTATTATACCCAATTTCAAATTACAGTTAACTTTTAGAAGGCCAAGAATTTTAGGTTATTTTATGTAGTTAATTTAAACCCATTTCTATGTGAAGGGCAGCCAGACAGGCCCCTCTTCCTTCACAAGGGCTTCCTTCATCCTGACAGGACCTCCCTCCCACCACATGCTCAGAGACCAAGGCTGCTGCCATAGGAAGAACAAATCTGGAAAACTGGCTACAATTTTAGATAAAGGAACACAGGAAGGTGTTAATAGATTATGGACCTATTATGGTCTTATGGACCTACCAGACAACTTCCCCCACGTTTGATGAGATGAGGTAGCAGATGAACTGCTTCATGTTGTTGTAAATTGCCCGCCCCTCCTCCACAGCTGCCACGATGGTGGAGAAGTTGTCATCGGCCAGGATCATCTCAGAGGCAGTTTTAGCCACTGCGGTGCCAGAGACCATTGCAATGCCGATCTCGGCTTTCTTCAGAGCAGGAGCATCATTCACACCATCTCCAGTCACAGCTGTAATCTCATCAAGAGACTGAATTCTATGATTTTAGACTTGTGGGAAGGCTCAACTCAAGCGAAACAGCGGGCATTCAAGCAGGCATCTCTCTGTTCTGACAGACTGAGCTCGTCAAACTCCCGACCTGTAAAAGCCTTTAACGTCACATCCTCGTCTTGCGTAAAGATACCAATGCGACGACAGATGGCCACAGCGGTGCCCTTGTTGTCCCCCGTGATCATGATGACCCGGATGCCTGCCTGCCGGCACAGCTTCACAGAAGAGGCCACTTCAATTCTCAGAGGGTCCAGCATTCCCACACAGCCAACGAAAGTCAAATTGGTCTTCACGAACATTTTGCTCATTGACGTCCGGCTTGGCTTGTTTGGTGTACAATAAACCGACATTGATTTTCTATTGCGTGAAAACTCTAGAGTAAATTCTTTTTTCATCAACTGTTTAATGACCGAGTTGCAGGCATTCGCTCGTTCTACTTTAGAAAGACCCTTCAATTCAGTATCAAATACATTCATCTTCTCTACCAGGCAAGTGAGAACAGTCTCTGTAGCTTCTCCAACTTTTTCATACGCACCCTTTGCCTCATTGTAATCCAAAGCAGAGTCATTACAAAGGGCACAAATTGTTGCCAGTTCTACAAGACCATCATATTGATGACATTTCACTGGTTTATCATCTTTATACACTTCTCCAACAGGTGCATATGTTGATCCACTTATGGTAAATTCATTCAGGGAACAAGCATCACCTTCAACTTTGTCCAGAATGAACATCCTGCAGACTGACATCTGGTTTGTTGTAAGTGTACCAGTCTTGTCTGAGCAGATCACAGAAGTACAGCCAAGGGTTTCCACGAAGGGAGGCTTCGAACAATGGCATTTTTCTTTGCCATTCTGCGAGTTCCGAGGGCCAGGCGGGTGGTGATGACAGCAGGCAAGCCTTCAGGAATGGCTGCTACAGCCAGGGCCACTGCAATTTTAAAGTAGTAAATAGCACCTCTGATCCAGGAGCCTCTGTGAACTGGGTCATTGAAGTGCCCAATGTTTATCATCCAAACTGCGATGCAAATAAGGGAGATGACTTTGGAAAGCTGTTCCCCAAACTCATCTAGTTTTTGCTGGAGGGGTGTTCTCTCCTGTTCTGTTGCCACCATTTCATCCCAGATCTTGCCAATTTCAGTGAAAACTCCAGTTGCCACCACCACTCCCATGGCTTTGCCAGCAGCAATGTTTGTACCAGAAAAGAGCATGTTCTTCTTATCTTGGTTGACAGCCCGTGGGTCAGGGACGGGGTCAGTGTACTTGATGACAGAGACAGATTCACCTGTGAGAATCGACTGATCAACTCTTAGAGTAGTAGATTTGATGGAAGTTAACCTTATATCAGCAGGAACTTTGTCACCAACAGCAATTTCTACAATATCACCAGGAACTATGTCTTTAGCTTTAATCTGTTGTACACTCTTTCTGTCCTGTCTATACACTTTACCCATTTCAGGCTCATACTCCTTAAGGGCTTCAATTGCATTTTCTGCATTTCTTTCCTGCCAGACACTCACAATGGCATTGGCTACAAATATAAGTAAAATTACAAAGGGTTCTACAAAGGCTGTAATTGTTTCTTCACCTTCTTCAAACCAAGCCAAAACAAAAGATATACATGCTTCCATGCTCAATCACAAGTTCCAGCAAGGTTTTCCCTTCTTCAGCCGGTAACTCGTTGGAGCCCCATCTCTCCTTGAGCTTCTTGACCTGCTCCAGGCTCAGCCCCGTGCTCTCATTGACGCCGAAGTCCATACCAACTCTTACTCTGCCATCTTCTTCCAGCTCTTCAAGCTAGCCCCGCTGCCCCACCTGTCCAGGGGAACAGGCTCTGGGTGACCTCCCTGAGCTCAGACTGTGGACCCAGAGACATCAAGGAAGAGTGCAGGAGCCAGTGCAGAAGTACCAGGGCAGAGTTGCTTCGGTGTCTCGGTGAAGTTTGCAACTGACCCAAGGAGGAAACCCGAGAGGGGAAAGGCTGGGAGGCATGAATTGCAAGCACTTTAGACACTTGAAAACAGCTCCACTTGGAATGTGAGGTGGTTGTATGTTCAGCTGAGAAGTGAGGGGGCTGAACTCCACCATCGCTGGGCTCCTGTCAGTCTGAGGCCCAAGCGTCCACCACGACAAGGAAAGAACAGAGTGAGGGCCTGGAGGAAGGGAGGACAATTGAAGAAAACCATGTCTAGACTTTCCCCAGCCCTCTCCTTCTTTCTGCTGCCTACAAGAGCCCCAGGCCCAGCCACAGTTCTGTCTCCACCTTTTAGTCCCCTATTCTCCAACCACAGAGGAAAGAAATCAGGAAAGAGTCTGTGCTGCCTTCAGAAAGTATCTATATACCTGATCGGCCAGTTGCCTTCCACAGAGGGAGGCCAGACTGCAGCTTAGGCCCGCTCCCCACAGGGACATCAGTAGGACATCCTGTGAGGGCTCCCAGACTGTTAGAGGGGGCAGGCTGGGCTGAGGGATGCCCCCCGAGTGCACAAATTTTTGTGCACCGGGCCTCTAGTCCTATATAATAAAAGGGTAATATGCAAATTGACCCTAACAGCAGAACAACTGGGAATGACTGGTCACTATGACACATACTGACCACCAGGGGGCAGACGCTCAATTCAAGAGTTGCCTCCTGGTGGTCAGTGCGCTCCCACAAGGGGAGCTCTGCTCAGCCACAAGCCAGGCTGATGGCTGCCAGCACAGCGGTGGTGGCGAGAGCCTCTCCCACCTCCTCAGCAGCACTAAGGATGTCCGACTGCAGCTTAGGCCTGCTCCCCGCTGGCAAGTGGACATCCCCCAAGGGCTCCCGGGCTGCCAGGGGAATGTCTGACTGCCAGCTTAGGCCCGATCCTAAGCCAGCAGGTGGACACCCCCCCAAGGGGTCCCAGACTGCAAGAGGGCACAGGCCGGGCTGAGGGACCCCCCCAAGTGCACAAATTTTTGTGCACTGGGCCTCTAGTATTAAATAAACAAATAAACAGGTTAACAATGAGATCAAGGAAAAAACAAAAGATACCTTGAGACAAATGAAAATGACTATTGTGCTAAGCAAAATAAGCCAGTTAGAGAAAGACAAATATCATATGATCTCACTTATATGTGGAATCTAAAATGAACAAAATAAACTGATAAACAAAATAGGTCCAAAGGCATGGTTGCATGGAACAGAACAACAGATCTCAATGGGAAGGGAGGTGGAAGGCATGGCAAGAGATTAACTAAAGATCATATATGGATAACATGGACACAGACAATAGTGTGGGTGAAGAGGGGGTTGGGTGGAGGTGGGCAAAAAGGGGGTAAAGGGAAATAGCTGTAATACTGACAACAATACATTTTTTTAAAAGAAAAGAAAAGCACAATGATCCAAACTCTATATACACAGCAAAAACAGCCCTAAGAGGAAAATTCATAGCATTACAAGTTTACCTCAAGAAACGAGAAAAATCTCAAATAAATAATCTTACCTTGCATCTCTTAAAGGTGCTAGAAAGAGAACAGCAAACAAAGCCCAAGGTGAGTATAAAGAAGGAAATAATAAAAATATATTATTATAAATTGATAAAGAAGATATATATAACAGAATATTATTCAGCCATAAGAAGGAAATCCTACCATTTGTGACAACATAGATGGACCTTAAAGGCATTATGCTAACTGAAATAAGTCAGAGAAAAAAAAATATTGTGTGATATCACTTATTTGTAGAGTCTTAAAAAGTTGAATAGAAACAGAGAGCAGATTTGTGGTTGCCAGTGGGATATGGGAAATGGGGAAATGTTTGTCAGAAATACAAACTTTCAGTTGTAAAATGAGTAAGTTTGAGGGACTAACTATAGATCATGGTGATTATTGTCAACAACACTGTATTATATACTTAAAGTTGCTAAAAGGGAACATCTTTACTATCTCACCACAAAATAAAAATGATAATTCTGCAAGCTGATGGAGGTGTTAGCTAATGCTATGGTGGTAATTATTTTTGCAATATATATGTGTATCAAATACACTGTACATCTTAAACTCACACATTGTTATATGTCAGTTATATCTTGATAAATCTAGAAAAAAAACTTTTTAAATAAAAAAAGAGTATAATGGAGTGCAAATGTTATAAAAAGAAGAAATGGAGATAATAGACTGGGTACCACACAGGGGACATTTTCCCCAGTTTACACTTCTCTAGCACACTGGCCTCCCTGTTCTTTCCCTGACATGAAAAACACATTCCTATCTCTTCTTCCTAGAATTAGCTGTTCCTTCTGCTGAAAATCCCTCTCCATGTCCTTTTGTTTTGTTCCCTCACTTTTTCAAGCCTCTGCTCAAAAGTTAATATCTCTGTTAGGCTTTCCTTAAAACCATATTTAAAAGTCTAAGTCCTGCTATAGATGGTTTGGCTCACTGGATAGAACGTCGGCCTGTGGACTGAAGGGTCCCGGGTTTGATTCTGGTTAAGGGCATTTATCTGGGTTGCTGGCTCAATCCCCAGTAGGGGGCATTCAGGAGACAGCCAATCAATGATTCTCATCATTAATATTTCTATTTCTCTCTACCTTCCTCTGTGAAATCAATAAAAATCTATTTTTAAAAATATTTTTTAAAAGTCCAAGTCCTGCCCATTTCCAATCTATCTCATTCTTACACTTCATTTTTCAAAAATGAAAAAATATATACAATACACTTATTCATTTACTCATTTTATTTCTTTTCTGTTGCTCTTCTCCCCCCCCCCCCAATTGAATTTTTCTAGGTAAGCAGGATTTTTTCTTCTATTTTGTTTACCCTACTATATCCCTAGTATCTGTTGAGCACTCTATAAACATTATTAAATAGCCTATACAAGTCTTAGCACTTAAAATGTCATTTTCCTATCATAAAATTGCAACTGGAATGTCTCTAAGTAACAAATTTGAGAATACTAGTTAATAAAGAACTGTTTTTTCTTCTTCAAAATAGAAATGGGGAATTTAATGGTACATCTTTTTGTTGTAACTATTACAACAAACTATTACTATTTCATTATTCCCTAGGGACCTTTTGCAATGCCTGGTTACTAGAAGCACAGGAGATGATAAGAAGCTAGTTTGGTAAGCACATTATTCCTCAGGGATAGCAGGACTTGGGATTTCATTATAATTAAATAAAATTCAAAACTATCTCATCTGTTGAACAAATACTTTAAAAATACCAGGGAGATGCTCCCAAATCTCAAAAGCCATGACAAGGAAATAAATTTAGATGAAACCTTCATCTGTGCTTTCATCTTTACCATAAATATGAGTTTTCAATCTGCGAAGAAAAAAAATTTTTTAATTTACTCTTTGCAGCTCATGGAAGGTTACACACTGGATCATCCAATTCTGCAGAAGTTCCTCACATGCTTTTCACTCTGTGAGGTAACATTTTATTCCCCCTTTCTGACTTCTCTTCTTGGTATGTATCCAAGGAGTGAGTTAAAACTTTGCATGCCCTATTATAAGAACTGACTTTTCTGATTAAGTAGATTTACTGGGAAGTGCTTTCTTCTTGCTCTGAAAGTGTAAATATCTGGTTAAAATCAAATTCAGACAGGAAAGTTATAAAATATTAATTATTCTCTTGTTTCTCCGAATCTTGAGAAATATGCATTAATATAGCTTTCTTATCCTTTTTAAATATTAATGACTATTGTTTACAAAGAGGCCTGGAGATTTTATGTAAAAATGTATAACTGATAAATTTCCGGAGGTAGATTTATTATCAATATTACAATCAATTTTTTCTCAATAGAGAAAATATGAAAAATTTCTGATACACTCATATCATATCTCTCCAACACATATATTCTCTTACTTAAATATATTGTTAATTTAATAAGAGTTACGTGAAATAGCTCTTCCTTAAATTCAGTATCTTCATGCTTTCTATTTCTTGCATTTATAGGATCATCTTTGGATTGTGACTTTCTACAGTTTGTACTCCCAAGAAATACTGTAACCGAAGACCAAAGCAGGGTGAGTATTGATACTCATTTACCACTATTAGGGGTCCAATTATCAATGAAAATGACTAATTAAGAGTGCTTAGAGTAGGGTACAACAAGGTATCAGAACACAGATCAGAGTGTGAAAGATAGCAACTAAGACCTGTGTGGCAGCTAAGTGAGCTTTTTCTTCAATAAAAGCAGCAGAATAATTTGTGGGCATCCCATCAGGGTAGTTTTGAAACATTCATATAAATTGCCTCTTACATTAATACTATGCTTTTTCTCTCTTCTGTATGTTTTGTACTCACTCTATGTACTTAAGTATAATTTAAATGTTCTTAAATTAAAGCACTCTATTTTCCAAACCTAGCAAATGACCAAGATTCACTAGCTCCATAGCTTGCATCTCTGGACAAGATGATATTCGTTCTTTTTCAGATAGGGTACAACCACCTCAGCTGAGAAAAATCATACAATAAAAAATCCTAAATATTTTTTAAACTTACTTCACAATCACAACAAATCAAGAGGGATCTATGTCTTCCAGGACAAAACACACACACACACACACACACACACACACACACACACACACACAAAACAAAGCAAAAAGACTCTTATAATTTGAGAAATTCTGGTGCCTGCCCTACATTGCCACCTGATATGATGTTATTGCTACGGGAAACAAATAGACTGCCCTGTCACATTGCATTCAGACTCGATACAATCTACATAGCCCCAAGAGCAACGAGAATACACACACAGCTGTTCTTCCACTTTAGATGGCAAACATGATAGTAGGCCTCTGAAGAAACACGATGTGCAAAAGCTTTGATTGAGTAACAACAAACTGGGAGCAAGGGAGAGCAGGCATGAGTGAAGCAAGCCATTTCATGTTTCAAGGTTGTCTCCAAAGAAAATGCCTAGAATGGGTATACATATGTGCAGGAGGTATGTGTAAAAAGAGAAGCAAGACCACACATAGAAAGCCGCTGTGAATGAAAGTAATATGGAAATTTCATGCACACAATCAAAAAACTTTCCTCTGCTTCACAACATTTTGTGGAACATTGGCCAACTCTAGTCACAGTCAGTAGTCCAGTCCCTCAGAGCAGTGGTCTCCCTAAGTCAGCTGCCCCACCTGGCATGTTTCGTTCTCACATTCACGAGAGATTGTTTCAAAATGTTCAACCAGCAAATTTTAGGTGCCAAAGTGTAGGGCTCTTCCCCAGGATGTGGGGCTGAATCCAACAGCTGGATAGAGAGAAAGCATGTCTTGTATTCCAAACAAATATATAATATACCATGTATGCTGGCCCCAGAGAGGCCCTTTGGGTCATTACTTTACAATACCACTAACAAGCACAAAAAGGAGTATTCCCTGTGCCCTTTCACTGTAACTCAGTGAGACAGAACCTTTTGAAATGTCTTAGTGTAAGTAGTATTTTGTTATTATTATCAATAATACTAATTGTAATAAATTACTTTTGTGTAATGCTTTAGAGATAAATTTTACATACAGAGATTTGAATGTATTATAATCTATAAACAGATGAGAAAATAGACAAGTAGAAGTGACATACTCAAAACTACAAAGTAGTACTCATGTGTAATCCAGTATCCTCACCCGGTTTAATGATTGCCCGAGACAAGTTTTTACTTATTTGCATCTTACCAAAATGAAATCATACTTTGGAAACAGATTGCGGTGATCACAGTTTTGTTGCTTTAACAGAAACCTCATTGTTTATTTAGAAAATTGTAAAGAAATTTGGTGTTTTCAGGGAGAACCAGCACTCTCCATTAAAGTGCAATAGCCATTGTCATCTCCATGTCTTCCAGACTAATGAATGTGTCCGGCAGAGAAACCAACTCCGTGAGTCACTTTATCCTCATGGGCTTTCCCTCGAGCCCAGAAATGCAGCTCCTCTACTTTGGGCTCTTCTTAGTAGCCTATACCTTGACCCTGATGGGGAACACAGCCATTGCCTGTGCTGTGCGGTGGGACTGGCGCCTTCACACCCCCATGTACATCCTCTTGGGGAATTTCTCTTTCCTGGAAATATGTTATGTCACCACAACCATCCCTAACATGCTGGCCAACTTCCTCTCCACGAGCAAGTCCATCTCCTTTGTGAGCTGTTTTGCACAGTTCTACTTCTTCTTTTCTCTAGGGTGCGATGAGGGCTTCTTCCTTTGCATCATGGCTTTTGACAGGTACCTTGCCATCTGCCGTCCTCTGCATTACCCACACATCATGACTAAACAGCTATACACGGGCCTCATCATCTTTGGATGGTCGGGTGGATTTGTTCTTTTCCTAACCCCAGTGGTTCTCATTTCACAGTTGCCCTATTGTGGCCCAAATACCATCAACCATTTTATATGTGATCCTGTGCCACTGATGATGCTGTCCTGTTCAGAAGACACCACGACACAGTTCATTTACTCTACTTTCAATGCTATTTTCATGGTTGGCACATTTCTCTTTATCCTTTGCTCCTATGCTCTGGTGATTCTGGCTGTGCTGCGAATGCCCTCAGCAGCAAGCAAACACAAGGCTTTCTCCACTTGTGCTTCTCATCTGGCTGTGGTGATCCTGTTTTTTGGCTCTGTTATTGTGACGTATGTTAGTCCTGGATCTAGACACCCAGTGGAAGTACAGAAAATTGTGACCTTATTTTATTCTGTGATAACACCCCTCTGTAATCCTCTGATTTATAGCCTCAGGAACAAGGAGATGAAGGCTGCCCTAAGGAAAGTGTTTGGGGCTGAAATACATAGTCATAAAACATAAATCAGAAATAAGAGTAAAGCAAGTTTCGCCACAATCTATCTTAATAAGATATAAGCAAGTTTGTTTTCTAGAGAATTCAATAGTTTTGGTTAGGGAACAATAAAGCCCATTGTCATCTTAAATATCACCACTAGAGAGTGGGTTAGTCTTATTTAAGAAATAAAATTGTCTTAAGAAAACTGAACTCTTCATATATAACAGTTTTTTAGAGGAAGTATAAATAAGCTTTGTATTTCAAAATTGGAGCAACATATAAGGATGTAGCATAGGTCATAAACTTGTAAACAAATTTTCCTCCACTGAAAATTAGTGACTAAAAAGGATTTCTGTATGAAATAAGTCCAGCCTTGCAAATGTGACCTTATCACATTATCTGCAAAGAATGATACATGTTTTCACTCTAAGGATTTTAAGAAACAAATAGCTCTAGCTGGACATTAAGTACAGTCATCCCTCAGTATCCAAGGGGAATTGGTTCCAGGACCCACCTTCCCCACCGCTACCCCTGCAGATACCCATATCCGTGGATGTTCAAGTCCCTTATATAAAATGGTGTAGTATTTTTGTATAATCCATGCACATCATCTCATATACTTTAAGTCATCTCTAGATTACCTATTCAGTCATGTGCCACTTAACAACATTTCAGTCAGTAATGGACTGCATGTACAATGGTAATCCCATCCTATATAATAAAAGCCTAATATGCTAAGTGTCCGGTCGTTGGGTTGTCCGTTCAACCAATCAAAGTATAATATGCTAATGATATGCTAAGGCTGCTTAACCACTTGCTAGGATGTGCACTGACCACCAGGAGGCAGACAGTTGATCAGTCGACCAGTCACTATGACGGGCACTGACCACCAGGGGGCAAATGCTCCAACCAGTAGGTTAGCTTGCTGCTGGGGTCTAGCCAATCGGGACTGAGCAAGATGGGCTGGACATGCCCTGGAGCCCTCTTGTGGTCCCTCCCTTACTGGCCAACCTCCCTGTCCCTCCCTGGCCCCAATTGTGCACCAGTGGGATCCCTCAGCCTTGCCTGTGCCCTTGAAATCCGGGACCCCTTGGGAGATGTTAGAGAGCCGGTTTCAGCCCAATCCTGTTCAATGCAGGAGCTGCCCCCTGGTGGTCAGTGCGCTTCCACAAAGGGAGCACCACATAGCCAGAAGCTGGACTCACAGCTGGTGAGCACAGCGGTGGTGGTGGTGGGAGCCTCTCCCACATCCGTGGCAGCACTAAGGATTTCTGACTGATGGCTTAGCCCATTGTCATCTTAAATATCACCACTACAGAGTGGGTTAGTCTTATTTAAGAAAATAAAATAAGCCATCAGTTAAACATCCCCTGAGGGCTCCTGGACTGCAAGAAGGTGCAGGCCAGGCTGAGGAACCCCCCGCGCCCCTGAGTGCACTAATTTTGTGCACCGGGCCTCAAGTAAGACTATAATGAGCTGAAAAATACCTATTACCTAGTGACATTGTAGCTAACACAATGTCATAGCAAAATGCATTACTCACATAATGTTTTGGTGTTGTTAGTGTAAACAACCCTACTGCACTACCAGTCATCCTATATAATAAAGAGGTAATATGCAAATTGAACATCACTCCAACACACAAGATGGCCACCCCATGTGGACACAAAATGGCTGCCACAAGATGGCCAGCAGGGGAGGGCAGTTGAGAGGGACCAAGCCTGCAGGGGAGGGCAGTTAGGGGCAATCGGGCCAGCAGGGGAGGGCAGTTAGGGGTGACCAGGCTGGCAGGGGAGGACAGTTAGGGGCAACCAGGTCGGCAGGGAAGTGGTTAGGGGGTGATCAGGCTGGAAGGGGAGTGGTTAGGGGGTGATCAGGCAGGCAGGCAGGTGAGCGGTTGGGAGCCAGCAGTCCTGGATTGTGTTTAAACGGGCAGTCGGACATCCCTCAAGGGGTTCCAGATTGGAGAGGGTGCAGGCTGGGCTGAGGGACACACACACCCCCATGCATAAATTTCATGCACCGGGCCTCTGGTATAAAAATATAACACATATAATTATGTACAGTACATATACCTGATAAAGATATTAAATTACTATGCTACTGGTTTATGTATTTACTATATTATATTTTTTATCATTAGAGTATATAACCTTTCTACTTATTAAAGAAAGTTAGCTGTAAGACAGTAGGTTGTATTATGCCAGCAGCAGTCTCATACATCTGTTTACCACATCTCTTGATTGAACCATTTTCTCTTGTGCTTGATTTAATCTCATGTTGTTTTGTACAGCAACACGCTGTACAAGCTTTTACCCTAGGAGCAATAGGCTGTACCATATAGCCTAGGTATGTTGTAGGCTAGACCATCTAGTTTCAGGTAAGTGCACTCTATGATGTCCGCACAACAAAATTGCCTGATTACTTATTTCTCAGAATGTTTCCTGTCGTTCAGTAGTGCATAACTGTAATTCTAATACGATGTAAATGCTATGTAAATAGTTGTTATACTGTATTGTTTAGGAAATAATAGGAGGAAAAATGTCTGTACACTTTCAATACAGATGCAAGCATCATAGGCCTAACTACACAGTACACATCAGCAACAACATAATTTTTTTCCAAATATTTTCAATCTGCTGTTGGTTTAATCCACAGATGCTGAACCTGCAAATACAGAGGACTGACTTCAGTATTTCAGAGAGCACTCAAAATAAGAATTAGGAATTGAGTGGCTATTGTTTATATCCAATAGGATTGAGATAGATGCTAACTGTAAAGGGTCAGGCGTTCGTCAGGACTTAACTCACTTTGCTGCAAATCCAGTGTTAATTGACAGGTTTTAGGACCATATTTTGTTTCAACATTTTTGCAGTGTGACATATTTCATTATCCAAAATGTCTCTAAAGGTCTTCTCTTCTTTAAAATATATAATCATACTTGTTGGTTTGATTATGCATTTTATTTTCACCATTGGCCATCTGTGGGGCTTTTTTAGGATAACTCTAAGGTGTAATTAAAGGCAATAGGGAAATAATATGCAATATACAGAGCTACATTTACAGCCTTCAGAGAGTCATTAGATTCCACAAAGTGAAGTGCAACTGTAATTAAACTTCCTTTAGGAAAGAATCAAGGATTTGAAGTTTTCTGGACTTGAAAGGGCTGGATTTCTGGGAGTTTCATGACAAAAGAGAAGTTTGTTCTACTTCACAGAAATAAAGTGAACTGAATGGACAAGCAAGTGCCTGGAAAAATTATTTACATAAGCAAAACTCCATCCAAAATATCGTTAATATAAGTGTTAGATGGATGCTCTTTTCCTGATTGCTTTAATTATCATTCTCCTCTGAGAGCTTATGGTTCATTCATTCCATAGTCATCTATCCTTCTTAGCAGATTTGGAAGAGAGATGAAAATGTGTGATAATTAATAAAATGTCAAGTGATTATTTCTGACAGTGTGTGGTTTCTGCATTTGTAGCCAACTTTGAGATAATAATTAACTAGGCTCTCTATGTCTCAGGCTTTCCATAACCCAGAAAGATGTTCACCTCATATTTCAGGTTGCTGACACTTAAGGAAAAGAAATCCAACTTAATAACTTTGTCTGAATTCTGGACTTTATAAATTAAGAATGTAGTGATAACAAAATTTGTACTTCAAATGTGTCTAATTCATTTTAATAGATGAACTGCTTATAAGGATACAAGCAAAAGTCTGTATCAATCAATAGATGATTCTTGACTTTCTCTCACACACTCCCCTCAACCAGATAACAGTGTGGTGATGACCAGAAGGAAGGTGGGTGAAGGCAGGAGAGAGGTGGGCAAAGGGGGCTGGGGGAGAAATGGGGCCATCTATAACAGTATAAACAATAAAAATACAGTTTAAAAAAGTTACAGTCTTTTCAAACCATATAATAAATTCTTTCCCCCACACAAAGAGGACAGCCTTGCAGCTTACTTCATTTATTTCAATATATGCATTACTATTTGAACACTTATCACCTCTTAGTCACTTAGATAAATCACTTATGTAAACACTTATCTCTAAGTGTTCAAACATGTTTTTCTAGGGGTAATCCATGTGGAGTTAATAGGAAAGGAAAAATAAGTCTGCTTAAGTTTAAAAAGTCCTATATTTAAATAAAGCAAGTAATGGGGTACACCAAGTTCATGAAGCCTTCAAGAATATCATAAGCAGAATAAATCTCTAAAATATATATATATATATTAGAATGGACCTTTATCCAAGTTTGACAGGATAAATTCCTTTTCCCCAAAATCACCTCAAGGAATTATCATTTCACTGAATATGTTTTGAGAACAGCCCGTGCATTTATTATATACAACAACCTCCGGGAGCAGGTTATTATCAATGGCATGTTAATAAATTAGAAAGCTAAGAGTTGTAGTGAGTTTTAGCAATTTGCCTTAATGTCACACAATTAGTAAATTATAATGAAACCAGAAGGTTAATGCAGCGATGCTTTTAGTGAGCTTCTATTTTCAGCTACAGCTGTATTGAGCAGTTCTGTATGAATTCTGACTCATACTAACAATGTCCCAAATGAAAAGTACCATGTATCTTTCAAATTTCTGCCTCAGAGGTTCTCAGAGGCTATGAGAGCCCCCCAGCTGTTGTGTAGGGTCAGCCCTGAAGTCTCATGGGTCAGAACAGATGGATAAATGCATCATTTTTCATTTGGGGAGACATTCCCTATGCATTTCAGAGATCCTGGAATCAAGTCTCCTTCTCAGTGACTTTTTTTCCTCGCCTCTTACTCTCCCTGCTCTTTCTTTCTTTCTAAGGTCATGTTGGCATCGGAGTCCTGTCTCAGGTTCTTCTTTCAAGAGAGCCCATATGAGCACCACTGATAATATAAGTGACCCCAGAAACTGAACTTTCAGTATGAAATCCTGAAAAGATGGCAGCAAAGACCCCAGTGCAGTGGATAAGTCAGGTGGTGATAGCCCCTAGTATAGAAGAGCACCGCACTTCCTAAGACTTGACCCTTGATAAATTGGGAGGAGGCACAGGTGGAAGGGAAGGCACTGTCTGTGAAATGGCTCTAGCACTTGAGTGGTTGGAGACAATGGGAATTATAAGAGCCATGGAATTGGGTAACTTTTGATTTCCTTGACATACAGGTATCCCAAAAAATGTATACACACCTTAATAGCTGATAGCTCAATTCTGAAAATGAACTGTATTTTAATAAATGCAGCCTTTATAATTATTCAAAGTGTGTATATACATTTCGGGGGGACACCCTATATTTAAGATTGACAAACTCAGCTCAACCATTCAAGCCAGGGCACATTGCCTCTAAAATTAAAGACAAGTTTTTATATCTTACAACCCCTGCTACACAGAACTTGGTGGAACTCATGATATTTAGGAGGCAGATAAAACCAAATTTGTTGAATAAGGCTCTGACATATTAATCAAGTGACTGATGTGGAAGACTGCTGATTTTGAGTGGGCCCAGTGCAAAAAGAAACCTCTACAATAGGTTCAGGCTGTTACTCGTGCCGCCCTGCTCTCGAGCTAAATAGATAAGAATGTGGTGTGATAAGCAGCATTAGACTTGTAGTGCATTTCCCTTGAGTCTTAGAACAAGGCCATGCTTTTTACTGCATAGAACTACTTATTGTTTGCAAAGGATAACCTGATTTCCATTGGTTGAAAAAAACTGAACATCTTACCATGGGAAATTGAGGGCTATGCAAATAGAGCTTCTCAGAATGAGCTGGATATTGTCACATAAATTCAGTTAAGAACAGCAACGCATTAGAAATGGTACCTGAGTGAATGCCCAGGCACGTTCAGAGGACACTTCACCTACCTCTGCTATACCAACACCTCTTCCTGAGTTTACACCTATGGCCTCATCAGGGGTTTCCAACAACCAGTAAATAATGGAAGAAGCTCAGTCCTACTTCATGTATGAGTTGACTCAATATATTCATGTAAGCCAACAATAGATGGCTGCCGCATTCAGCCTAACTCAGAGTCTGGCCCCAAATGATGATGGTGAGGCCAAGTTCTTCCAATATGCAAATGAAAGCAGTAAACTTTGTTGTTCAGTTGCACAATAGGGAAAAAGAGCCTGAGGTAAGGATATAAATGGGCTCTTCGGCTGTAATACATGATTTTTCTAGCCAGTCGAGGATCTGGAAAAAGTAAAATTGGAAAATTAGAGGTAGGAAGGAGGCGTGTGGATGGAACTGTGGGATTGGACACAAAATGTGCAAATCTTGGATTCATATCAATGCCCACAACAGTGGATAAACTTGAAAGCCATGTGAATAGAATGATTTGTACTACATGTCAGGCAGCTTCTGTCATGCCATCCAGATACTTGTGCAATATGTTCACAAATGGAGGAGCCACTGTGGTATGTTTGAGGCCATGCATGCCACCCAAAACATGGGCCTCCTAGCAAGAGGCTGATCTAGTAACTAACAAGTGACTACCAGCAGGCAGCAGGGACTGATGCTGAGCCATCGATGTAGTATCATTCCCTGAGAAAGACAGCTGGTGGCAAGTTAATTACATCAACCCTCTTCCTCTCTGGAGAAGTGATCATTTATCCTTTCTGAAACTGCCATTTAGTCTGGAGACATGCTGTCCTTCCTTTCAATAAATGTACACATTTTCTACTCACAAAGAGACATTTTCAATTCTACATCTGATAATCTCAAGGTATAATTATAGGCCTAAACATAAAGTCAAAGTATAAAACATAAAGAGGCGCCCTAGCCAGTTTAGCTCAGTGGATAGAACGTCCACCTGTGGACCAAAGGGTCTGAGGTTCAATTCTGGTCAAGGGCATTTACCTTAGTTGCAGGCTCCTCCCTGGCCAGGGCCCTGGTCAGGGCTCATTCAGGAGGCAACCAATAGATGTGTTTCTCACATATCGATGTTTCTCTCTGTCTTTTCCTCTCTCTTTCACTCTCCCTAAAAATCAATGGAGCCCTGACTGGTTTGGCTCAGTGGATAGAGCGTTGGCCTACGGACTGAAGGGTCCCAGGTTCGATTTCAGTCAAGGGCATGTACCTTGGCTTGGTTGTGGGCACATCCCCAGTAGTGGGGTGTGCAGGAGGCAGCTGATTGATGTTTCTAACTCTCTATCCCTCTCCCTTCCTCTCTGTAAAAAATCAATAAAAATATATTTTTTTAAAAAATCAATGGAAAAATATCTTTGGGTGAGGATTAACCAAAAAAAAAAAAACATATAAAGAGTAAGCGTTAGACATATAAAATATAAATCATTTTAAATTCATAAAAAATGAATACATAAATAGAAAAATGAATTACGTACATAATGTAATTATGTAATTTACATAAATGGGAAGACAGGGGAGAAAAGAAAAAATGACCAATAAAATTTTCTTTTAAATTCAGCCCAATTACTAATGAAATAAATACACATTGAAATAATAAGGCTACTTTTAAATACTTACCATGGTAATTTTTAGAAAGAATTATAATAGTGTGTGTGTGTGTATGTGTGTGTGTGTGTATTTCAAATTGAGGAAAACTGAGCATTCTTTCAACCTGCTAGTTGGCATGTAATTTGGGACAGCACTTTTGGAAATCAACCTAGCAATATGGCAAACAAAAGCCTTGAAATTAAATATACATTTTGATCAGCTAATCCATTTAGAGTAATTCATCATAAGAGAACATCATCACAGAATTTTAATAGGAAAAAAAAGACAAACCATCTAAATGTCCAACAGGAGAAAAGTGCTTCAACAAATATGCTGTAGCCATAAAATGGAATATTATGCTGCCACTAGTGATTAGGTACACTTATTTTTACTAACATGGCAAAAGATTCTCTCTGGTTTGTATACTCTTTTAGTATATTCCAAAGCAACATGTCTAATATAATTCAATTTTTATATAAATATAAATAGAAGGATAAATACCATATAGTAATGTCATTTTTGTTCTGATGTTTTTTAGGTTTCTATAATGATATATAGTCTAACTTACATAATTTAAAAGTTATTTTTAAATAAATGAATATTTGAGGAGACCCCAGAGGGAAAGAAATTCTAAAACAGGGCTCTAAATACAGTGTGAATGTAGATGAAACACCGGAGTGAGTGAAGACAGTTATGAGTATAATTGAGGTATTTTCAGCATAAACTATGGTCCAACTGGGCCATTTCCTCCAAGTGTATTAAATTTATATTTCTGCCCAACTTCTGAGTCAGGGATTCATCACTCTGAGATCAACAGTCATATCAAAGATGCATGTGAGGCTCTCAGAATCCCAGAAAAATCTAAAAATTAAATTAATTAACTTTCACTTGGATATTCAGTATTTAATGTACAGGGCATGTTTGGAGAGAACAAAACAGGCATCATGATGAAATTAGGTACTACTTACACCAACTCCAAAAGTTTGGATATCATCGATCTAAAGTCAGCTAGGAAATTACCAAATATGTATATTTGGCCACTGTCTTTTTTGCCCAAATTCCACAGGGGACATAGCAACTCTAAGAGCCTTTACATATGACCTGGGGAAGACTGTATAGAGACTGGGACCTGGGTGTCCTGAAATATAGTGCCCAAAGCAGAGCTTGACCCAACACAGCTCCTGGGCTTAGCTGCCATACCTTCTACAACATCCTCCTGACAAAAAGAGAGCCTCAGAAGGTCAGATTTACCCCAACTGCACGACTTCCTGCCTGGCTTTCAGGTCCAGTGCTGATTTCTTCCCAGAGTTGGAATCCAAAAACCTAATCAGGACCTGGTTTCCCTTGGTTTTCTTTAGCAATGACTTCCAGGCCCAAAGGGCATTTTTCTCTTTAGCAGTGAAACGCCTTATTTGGCTGAAGCTTGGCATAGTACTAGACTATCAAAATTGGCTTCATCGGGGCACCTGCAGACTGAGCTGTATGAGCTAAGGTACCCACTGACAGGCTGAGTGGTAAAAGAGAAGCAATGAGATCATTGGTGATATCACAGAGCCTCAGTTGCCATGATACCAATTCTAAGAAGAAAACACACAGAAAGAAAATCAGAGAATAGGAAGAGAGAAAAACAACATTGAAGAGTGAAAAACATATGGGTCCAAACTTACATTTGAGGAACTTATCTGAAACATCTAGAAAGTTTCAAATTTTTGTTTTTGTTTTTGTTTTTGTTTTTGTTTTTCAGGATGGCTTTCATTCCTGGGCAGGTGAATGTGAGAGAGGACAGGTTTCTGAGGTACTTCTGAAATTAAAAAGGGAAAGAACTGATTTGGAAGGTTACATGCTAATGGGATACCAACATAAGTATTAATAACAAAATATTTTAAAAGATTGTAACAAAGAGGTTAGACAGCCATCATCAAAGTGACAGAATCAATAGAAGTTTTTCATAAGCAGTTCACTGGAGGTTAAAACTGAGCCTCTAAGTGTGATATGAAAGCATCAATGGGTCTAAGATTTCCGATACATCAGTGATACTTCCAAATGGAAATTAGAGTATCCTTCAGTTAGCATGAGAAGAAGCAGGAAGTTAGGGCAGCTAAAAGTTAACACTATTAGGAAGTATTTACCCTCTAGTTACTCTCTACAGGGACTGGCGAACATTGAACAGAATGAGTGGGTTGCTTCCTTTGTCAGCTGCATTAAAAACATTCTGGAGACAACATGGCAGGACCTGGAGAGCATTATGCTAAGTGAAATAGGCCAGTCAGAGAAAGACAAATATCACATGATCTCACTTATAAGTGGGATCTAATGAACAAAAAAAAACTGACAAACAAAATAGACCCAGAGACCTGGAAGATGCAACAGACTGACGATTCTCAGAGGGAAGGAGGCTGGGTGGGCAGGAAGAGATTAACCAAAGAATTTATATGCATAACCCATGGACACAGACAATAGTGTGGGAAGTCCTGAGGAGGTAATGGAGTGGGGGGAGGGCAAAGGGAAGAGGACAGCTGTAATACTTTCAACAATAAAGATAAATTTTTAAAAAACACACATTCTGGCTAGTTCCTGCAACTTCATACCACTGTACTAAAATGACTAAAGCTCAGAGAAGAGAGAAGCAGCCTAATGCAAGTTAAAGCTCTAACAGAAGAAGGTAACATCTGAAACTAGTCTGACCCTCATCTTCCTAAGAATCATGCCCAAGAGTTCAAATGCACCTTGCCATCAGTGTAAGACTACCATGTATCTACTTCAAAGGCAAAGGAAAAAAAAGGACTTAAGGTTTTGCCTTTGCAGAGGGTTTTTGCTGGACCATTTTCCACAGTAGGTCTTTACCCTGAAACCTCCTTGTGGGCAATAATTGTTTTCAATAAATCTTTGTTCACAGTGAGCACTAATTTTTCAGTGAAATCTCTTTTACAGAAATAAACAGAGAGTTACATCATAGAGATCAGTTTCAGAACAACTTTATCAAGTATAGTGTTTAAAGTAAAAATATTTAAGGAAGGCCCTGGCCGGTGGCTCAGTTGATTGGAGTGTCGTCCCATACACCAAAAAGTTGCAGGTTTGATTCCCGGTTGGGGCACATACCTAGGCTTTGGGTTCCATCCCTTGCCAGAGTGCATACAGGAGGCAACTGATCAATGTTTCTCTCTCACATCAATGTTTCTTTCTCTCCCTCCCTTCCTCTCTCTAAAATCAATAAAAACATAACCTCGAGAGAGGATTTAAAATATATACATACTAGAGGCCCGGTGTATGAAAATTCATGCACGGGGGGGGGGGGGAGCCTCAGCCCAGCCTGTGCCCTCTGGCAGCCCGGGACCCCTCGGTAGATGTCCACCTGCCAGCTTAGGCCCGCTCCCCCCGGGCTTAAGCCACAGTTGGACATCCTTAACACTGTTGAGGAGGTGGGAGAGGCTTCCGCCACCACCACTGTGCTCACAGCCCTCAGCCCAGCTTGTGGCTGAGCAAAGCTCACCCTGTGGGAGCGCACCGACCACCAGGGGGCAACTCCTGCGTTAAGTGTCTGCCCCCTGGTGGTCAGTACGCATCATAGCGACCAGTCGTTCCCAGTAGTTCCACCCTTAGGGTCAATTTGGATAATACCCTTTTATTACATCAGATATTTAAGGAATAAAAGAAGCCAAAATAGTGATGTTAATAGAAGTTTACCAGAGTGACCGAAAGGTATAACCATAGCCAGAAAAGAATAATAGGTAGCAGCCATAGGCAGATTATACTTTTTCACTTTAGGCACCCTATTTGTAGAAATAAAATAAACAAAGTTGAATCACCACCAAATATAAACTCTTACCCTCTGTGGGCTTCTGTTTAATTATTTTTAAATGGTAAGACTTGCCTTTTTGGCTTTATGAGAAGCACTATGATGATGGACAAGAACAAGTGCCTTATGAAAGTACCAAAAAGGAAACCAAAAAGAAACTTTTTGATCCATTTTTTAAGAAAGATTGGTATAGTTGTGAATGCACCAGCTATGTTTAATATACAAAATGTTGGAAGAATACTAGTCACTAGAACTCAAGGAACAAAAATTGCATCTATGGTCTCAGAGGTGGTGTTTTTGGAGTGAGCCTAGTTGACCTGCAGAGTGATGACGCTGCATTTAGAATATTCAAGTTATTACTGAGAATTTTCAAGGCAAAACTGCCTAATTAATTTCCATGTCATGGATCTTACCCATGACAAAATGTGCTCTGTGGTCAAAAAATGGCAGAGCATGATTGAAGCTCATCTTGATGTCAAGACAACCAATGGTTATTTGCTTTATCTATTCTGTGTTGGTTTTACTAAAAAACTGCAACAATCAGATTCGGAAGACCTCTTGTGCTCAGCATCAGCAGGTCCGCCAAGTCCTGAACAAGATGATGAAAATCATAACCCGAGAGGTGCAGGCAAGTGACTTGAAAGTAGTGGTCAATAAACTGCTTCCAGAGAGCACTGGAAGAGACATAGGAAAGCCTTGCCATTCTATTTCTCTGCTCCATGATGTCTTGTTAGAAAAGTCAAAATGCTGGAGAAGACCAAGTTTGACTTGGAAAACTCATGGAGTTTCCTGGTGAAGGCAGTAGTTCTGGAAAAGCTACTGAGGATGAGACAGGTGCTAAAGTTGAATGAGCTGATGAATATAAGGCCCTAGTCCATGAATCTGTTTAAAAGTCATACTTTTAATGGTGACAAATAAAAATCCTATTTGTGAAAAAATGATAGTAAAATGGTAAGACTTTCTTTGAAAAAATTTTATGAGAATTATATACTAGTATTATATAATGCATGTCAAAGCTGCTGCACAGTGATTGGTCATGGCAGATATGAAAAACGGTCATCTAAGCATGATATCAAGCTGGGTAGAGTGTCCTTGAAACAGGGGGAAGATAGTTTAAAAATATAAAAAGACATAGAATCCTTGGGGTTGAGGGTATGAGAGGAGACTCAATGTTAAATGAGACCCCAGATTTTCTTACTCTCATGAAGCCTGAAAACTGCCAACAGTTCCAGCAGGCTTCAGTCTCTGCTGCCAGGAGTCTGGAGGGGAAATGGGAACCAATTTTAATCACGGTAGACTCCGTGATAAAGATGGGCAGGGATGTTACTTTTATTTTACTTTTTTAAGCATAGTAAGCTCTACTTTATTTTTTAAATATATTTTTATTGATCTCAGAGAGGAAGGAAGAGGGAGAGAGAGATAGAAACATCAATGATGAGAGAAAAACATCGATTGGCTGCCTTCTGCACTCCCCCTTCTGGGGATCAAGCCAGCAACCCTCCGGGCATGTGCCCTTGACCAGAATCAAACCTCTGACCCTTCAGTCCGCAGGCCAACACTCTATTCCACTGAACCAAACCAGCTAGGGCCAGGGACGTTACTTTTAGTGATGATTGGAAAGATACACAGTATTTGGGGCTTTGTTAAAGTGAACTTTAAATGTCATTTGAAAAAGCACATATAAAAGAAGGTTTGCTCCAAAAGCCTTGAAGAAATTGGTGACATCTGTGTCTGGTTTTTAAAACCCAGAACCTGTCTGGAAGTGTCAGGTGAGCAGCAAACCAGAGGGGCCATTACTAGGCTACCATCTCACCAATGGATTCTGGGAGGGTCTTTCACCTTTGAGCTCATCAGTGAAAGTAAAACACACTTGGGAACTGAGTGGTGCACTGTGATTGTCCCTGCTGCTCCTGAGGGATGGCCTCCCTGAAAACAAAGGCTTTTTCTCAAGGTCTCCCTATTCTCGCCTTAATTTTGAATAAAAAAAAAGGGAGGGTGGGGGTATTTCTTATTCAAATACAACAACTCTGAAACACACCTTCCTTCCACTCTTGTTCTTTCCTTATCACATTTTTTGTCCTGTTTACATGCAGTCTCACCCATCATAGTCAGTTCAACTGTATAAATAAAATTATGGTCAGACTAAAATAAAATTATGGGCACTTACAACACACACTTTCATTAAATCTCAAATATAGACAATTTAGATGGTCTAGTACTGGTTTAAAACATCATATATCATCCCTTCCAATCCCTGGCTTTCCAGTTCAAAGCCGCCTTCTAAGATCCATAGAGACAACAAGTGTGCTCTTATTTCACAGGTTTTCCTGATTTAATTCCTGATTTGCAAACAGGATATGATTTTATATATAAGTTTGGGTTTCATGCTCTGGTCCCTGGGGAAAGCCCTGCAGACAGCAGAGAATTCAATTCCACTTTCATCCTACGACAGACAAGCTCCCAGTGCCAAAAGGCAGACACAGCACCGTGGTCAGTGGGCAGCGTCAGACCCTTGACTGGAGGAGGAGGAGCTGTGGAAGAGGCAGAGTAATTCCCTAGGAGGAATGAGGAATTGCAGAGCCTGGGCAGAATCTCGGCCAGCCTAACTGGTCAAAGATGTGCCAAAAATGAGGCTCCCTGAGTTTAATCAAGGCGCTTTCTCCAGCAGCAGCTCGGTCGGACTGGGAACAGGAAGCCGGCTTTTTATTGCAAACTTTTACTCGGCCCGTATTCTATCTGATTGCACCTCGCTCTGACACACTGTGGGGGTTAGGGATGTCATTTTTCTGTGATTTGGGGAGGGGGAAATGGGGAGAAGAATTAGGTGATTGTGGGGAGGTATTTTAAGGCTCATTTCAATTGCTCTGAGGTTTTCAGCAGACGTTTCAGCCATATACTAACTACACTCACTGTATAGGAGGCAGGTTTGGATGAAATGGCTCAAATTTTCTTTCATTCTGTCAGGTTTAAAATGTAAGCTCTCCCATCTGATATATACAATTTACATATGTGGAAATATGATATGGGTACATATATTTATTCAAAAGAAAATTCTGTTATTTTACATTACAAAAAAAACACTGTGTTGTGGGAGCAGTGCTCTCATATGAGTGTGCACCACCTCCAGGGAAAGGGTCTTCCCTGAAGAACTGTGTCTTCAGCTTCATTGTCCTAACTTGTTTCAGACTAACAGTCCCTGCAGAAGCTGGAGGAAATTCAGACATTGCTATTTAGGTGAGAGAGCAGGGTGGGTGGGAGGGTCAGTCATTGTACAGAAATATTTAGGTTTCATCCAATTTACATATTCATTTAAAACCCAGAATTTATATTTTTATAGATAAATCACAGAAAAGGGTCTAGAAGTATACCCACCAAACTGAGCACATTGCTGAAGAGATAAGTAGGTGTGTAGAAATGTGGATGTGAGGATTTTCATTATTTTGTACTGCTTTGTCTTTTACAATAAAAGTTAATTATAAAATATATTGCTTATGTAATTTTAAAAAATAGAGAGAAAATGGAATATGACTCAATTTAAATATGGCACATATAACTTAAAAATCATGATAAAGATTTCCATCTTTTAACAAATAAGGCAGTGGACAGTAGTTAATGTTAGCTCTTTTTTGAGATAAGCTATCATGCCTGTCATTTCTTCATTCTTCTTAATACCAACAAAGATCATTTTCGTTCCAAGAATGTATTTCCTGGAATTCTCAGGTGATGCTTTTACTCTTATCAGCATCCAGGTAAGAGAATTCTGTGGTCTGACACATCTTTGATTCAAATGACCCACGAAGAGGATGAGGATCTACAAACTAAATGTCACAGATCTGGCACAGAACAGTGGCTATGGAGAGTCCTCCAGCTCTCTGGTTAGATGAGGAAAACATATACATATGAAATCTCTCTTATTTACAGCAGTTGTTTTAGGTATGCAGAAATTTCCCACATGCCCCTTGACTCCACACAAGCATAGCCTCCCCCACTATCAACATCCCCCACCAGAGTGGCACATTTGTTGCAAGTGATGAACCTAC
The DNA here is from genome assembly GCF_000147115.1 of Myotis lucifugus. Taxonomy (NCBI): domain Eukaryota; kingdom Metazoa; phylum Chordata; class Mammalia; order Chiroptera; family Vespertilionidae; genus Myotis; species Myotis lucifugus. Next base: position 1,951,438 of record NW_005871086.1, on the reverse strand, counting down.
ATACATTATCATCACCCAGAGTCCATAGTTTACATTAGAGTTCACTCTTGGTGTTGTACATTCCATGGGTTTGAACAAAGTTATAATGACAAGTATACACCAAAAAAATAAAGGTTTGTGATTTGACCCATAAATCTGTGTAAGTAGAGAGGAAATAAGTGTGGGGACTGATGGAAAGGATCTTTGGTTATAAAGATGATTCTGAAATTTGACATGGGAGACTTAGAGACAGAGAGGCCATTTATGAAGTTATTATGCCTTCACAGGTATAATGTAGTGCTAGAACCTACACAAAAATGAGTAAAGATGACAAAGATCACAGGGAAGATGCCACATAATTTAATAACATTAAGATTGGGTATGAGAAGATGAGAGATTGTAAATGTTAAGATTTGAAGTTCAGGTTAACAGTAGAGCCATTGGCAAATAAGGATGGCTAGAGCTAATTTGTTTGTTGTGATTTTTTACTTTTTAATTTTTTGCTTTTTTTGTTTTTTCTTTATTATTTTTTCCTTTGTATTGAATTAGTGGGGGTGACTATGGTTAACAAAATTATACAGGTTTCTGTGCCCAATTCTACAACACATCATCTATGCACTATATTGCATGTTCACCACCCCAAGTCAAGCCTCTGTCTGTCACCATTTATCGCTTTTATAGCCTCCTGCACCTTCCCCTGGCCAGGCATCACCACACTGTTGTTGTATTCATTAATTATTTTTTAAAAAGGAAATCTTACCCTTTGAGACAGCATGGATAGACCTGGACAACATTATGCTAAGTGAAATAAGCCAGTCAAAGACAGGTACCATATGATTTTACTCATATGTAGAATCAAATAAAATGAACTAACAAGCAAAATAGAGACAGACTCATAGAAAATGGGCTGACAAATGGGGGTGGGAAGTGCAAGCTGGGTTAGGGAGATTGAGCAAAAAGAAAAAGAGAGAGATAAAAATTTATTTTTTAGAGCTAATTTAAAAGATTAGCAAATTTAGGATTCCATTTTTTAATTTGAAGTAGGTCTTTATGTAAAAATATCCAGCAGGAAGTTGCAGATGTTTGACTACGGTTTAAAAATAAAGTTAGTGCTCCCCTGGCCAGTGTGGCTCAGTTGGTTAGAGTGTCATCCCATACACTGAAAGGTCACGGGTTCAATCCCTGGTCAGGGTACCTGATGTCTCTCTCTCTCTCTCTCTCTCTCTCTCTCTCTCTCTCTCTCTCTCCCTTCTTCTCTCTTGAAAATCAATAAAAACATATCTTCAAGTGAGGATAATTAATATGCCTGGCCGGTGTGGTTCAGTGGTTGACTGTTGACCTATGAACCAGGAGGTCACAGTTCAATTCTCAGTCAGGGCACTTGCCTGGGTTATGGGCTTGGTCCCCAGTAGGGGGCATATAGGAGGTAGCTGATCAATGATTCTCTCTCATTATTGATTTTTCTATCTCTTTCTCCCTCTCCCTTCCTCTCTGAAATCAATAAAAAATATATTTTAAATATAATTAATAAATAAAAATAGTGTTAGTGCTGGGGTTATTTCAAAACAAAGTTTTTGCCTAAGGTTTCCTCATGAAGTATAATACTATAAATTAAATTACTACTGTAGAAAACAAGAATAGAGAGTATTAACTACTTCTGAGAGACATGTATCCAGAATTTGACAAAGAACTACATGAAAGTAAGTGCACCTTAGGTCTGGATAGTAGTGATCTCACGAAGTCTATAGCTCTTTGGCTTACATTGAGTACTAGCTAGCCTTCATGTGTCTGAATATGGAAGATTTGGACCTACCTCCCAAAGTGTAATATTAGCAAAATACGGGGAGTCAATGAAGTTAGCATAACCCTACTGAGGATTCTTGTTGGTTCTCAAAACTATACTTGCAATTATAAAGTATTTTTAAGTAGTGTTTTTAAATAGTCCCTGATATTGAGATGTGTTTTTTTTTTAAATCTGGTTACCTAAAGGGTTGTTGGTTAACCATTTGTATATTTGCAATACATTAGACATTTGCTATGCTCTAAGAACAACTGGCTTTGATAAAGGCCAAATTTGAGGATGTTGAAGTACATTAAGAAGCATGTTTCCACATCTTAGCTATTGTAAATTGTGCTGCTATGAACATAGGGGTGCATATATCCTTTCTGATTGGTGTTTCTGTTTTCTTGGGATATATTTCTAGAAGTGGGCAGCACAATTTATAATAGCTATGATTTGGAAACAGCCTAAGTGCCCATCAGCAGATGAGTAGATTAGAAAACTGTGGTACATCTACCCAAAGGAATACTACACTACTATAAAAAAAGAAGGCATTCTTACCATTTGCAACAGCATGGATGGAACTGGAGAGCATTATGCTAAGCAAAATAAGCCAGTCAGAGAAAGATAAATATCACATGATCTCTCTCATTTGTGGAATATAAAGAACATCATAAACTGATGAACAAAAATAGATACAGAGACAAAGAAGCATCGAACAGACTATCAAACTTCAGCGGGAAGGCAGGGGAGGGTTGGTGGGGGGTAAGATATCAACCAAAGGACTTGTATGCATGCATATAAGCATAACCAATAGACACAGACACTAGGGGTGAGGGCATGTGCCGAGGGGTGGGGGAGGCGCAGGGGAGGTCAATGGGGGGGGAGAGACATATGTACTACTATTTGTAATACTTTAAACAATAAAAATAAAAAATAAAATAAAAAAGAAGCATGTAATAGAAACCAAAAGAGAAACTTGAAACTCAATTATAGAGAAATATATGAAAATCTTATTAAATTGTATTTAAAAATAAAGAAGTTTAAGTATAGACATATCTAAAACATAAGAGTAATAACTTCCTGAGACTTAATCATGAGTCTAATGAATTTTTAAAATCACCTTTCCAATATATGAAAATAAAATAAACCGAAAGGGAGAAAAAAATCATCCTATTCATCTCAAGATCTTTCATATTTATTTTCCTAAATATTAATGATGCATTATATTAAATTTGGTTTTTGAATCTTTTAGAGATTCCTCACAATAATACATTCAGAATTTTCTTTAGTGCATCCTTCATATCTTTGTTCCGGAAATTATAGATAAGGGGATTAAAGAATGGAGTTGCCAAAGCATAGAACAAGGTCACAAATTTCTGCATACCAGAATAGTTCCCAGAACCTGGGCTAACGTACATCACCATGACTGAACCATAGAACAGAGACACCACAGCAAGGTGGGAGGCACACGTAGAGAAAGCCTTATGCCTTCCTGAGCCTGAGGGCACCTGTAGCACCACACTTAGGACACAGAAGTAAGTGCCAAGAATGTACAGAAAAGTGAGAAAGATGATGAGAGAGCTAATGATACCACAGGCCAGAGTAATTCCAGATACTGGAGCACAGGACAATGCCAGCAAAGGTGCCAAGTCACAAAGAAAATGGTCAATGGTGTTTGGACCACAGAAGGGCACCTGAGATATTAGAGTCAAAGGCGTCAATAACCAGAGAAAGCCACCTGCTCAGCAGAAGATCACCAACTGAGCACATAGGCGATGGGTCATTATGGTGGGATAGTGCAAAGGTCTACAAATGGCAAGAAATCTATCAAAAGACATCACTGACAGAAATAAGCCTTCAGCAGCACACATGGAGAAGAAGAAGTAAAATTGGAGCAGGCAGCCTGTGTAGGAGATGCTCTTGGTCTGAGAGATGATGTTGGCCAACATTTTGGGCACATCAGAGCTGACATAGCAGATCTCTAGGAAGGAGAAGTTGGCCAGGAGGATGTACATGGGTGTGTGGAGTTTCCTGCTTGACCATACCGCACAGATGATGGATGTGTTCCCCAGGAGGGTCAGAAGGTAAATGAAGGAGAAGAACACGAAGAGGAGGATCTGGATGTCTCTGCGACAGGGAAAGCCCAGGAGGATGAACTCACTCACGAACCCAGAGATATTAGTAGTCTCCAAAGTCCTCATTAGTCTGACCTGTGGAAGTGACAGGGACAGTAAAAGACACAAAAATATTTACACTAGTTTTCTTCTTCCTGGTGAAGAGATATATCTTTATTTTCCTCAATTTGAGTTACAAAGAAGGTGAGTTGTGCTTTCTTCTTTGTCTCCTGCATTTATTTAATAAACACTTTTTGCACATATTACTGCCAGGCACTAGGAAATAGGGAGTAGGAGGAACAATGAATAAAAAAGCAGAGACCCTACTCTTTTGGAGCTTATGTCAAAGATCAACAGTGTGGTGATGGCCAGAGGGGAGGAGGAAAGGGGCCGGGTGAAGGTGGGCAAAGGGGGGTGATGGGGGACATATATAACAATATAAACAATAAAGTTTTTTAAAAGATGCTATCTAAAAAGGGGGAGGTGACTTAGGGATTCTGTCCTGTTTGAGCTCTCTGGGAATGACACCGACCCCATGCCCCATTCCCACACAGGCACAATAGTGAAGCTTATTGGGCAGTTTGCAATAGCACATTGTCTTCTTCAGGGGGCATGATGAATAAAAGTGGACAGTTGCTTTGCTTGGCCTCACTTGAGGTCAGCACTTGAGATGTTTCAAAGGCTCCCCCCCCCCGAAAAAAATGTGGGACCCACATGACAGAGGATTCACTGCCAGTCTGACTAGTTCAGACTTAATTTTCTAGTCAATGAAAAACACCTGCAGCTGTTCTAGTATAAGAGTAAAACGATCTAGGTTTATGGAAACTGCATTTGAAAGACAATTTGCCAGACAATTACAGGGCAATGAAACTAGCAGGAAGCTATTAGAAAGCTATTTCAATGGTCCAAGTAAAATTGTTTATTGAATGCTGACCTAGGGTAATGTGTAAGCAAAATATACCAGGGATGGATTCAAAAAATGTATAGAAACCTAATCTCTTGGTCTTTAAAATCAGCAGAGGCAGTTAAGTGCTGCTCAAGGAGCAGAGGAGAAAGACACAAAATAAAGAGGCCTCACTTTCCATTTGCCACATTAATACTCTTGAGCTCCCTTCTGATTGTCCTCTCACCTGGGATGACTCACAGGAGAGAGCCACTCACTCCAGCACAATAGTCCCACTCAAAGCCTTCCTGTTTCCACAGGTCAACTCCTGTTGTTGCTCTGGGTATCTCTCAGATCCCACTGGATTCCCCACTGGGTTCCCCAGTCCCCAGGAGTATTATAATACTCAGAGCTATAATCTGAGTATTATAGCTCATTAAATAAATTAGCTTCTACTTACAAAGTTTTTCTCTCCTTTAAGTCACATACAATGGGTGTTGATTTGCTATGCTGTCATCTGTGTTAAAGAGAGCAGTAAACAAGAGAGTCATATAAATTATTGCCAACGTCTTAAAGAAAAATTTCCCATTTTCTTGTCAGCTAAGAATGCAATTCTTTTGCAGATGACCTGCAATAACAAAATGATGCTTTGACAAAAAATATTTCCTTAATCACATGTCTAATAAGGTTTATATAATCAGAATAGTGTTTGCAAAGGAAAATAATCAAGAAAATTTATGCTTCTTTTTCATATCTACATATGTAAAAGCCTAAGCAACCATTACAACTGGACAACCGAGCGACCGGACAATAGCTATGATGTGCACTGACCACCAGGGGGCAGACGCTCAATGCAGAAGCTGCCCCCTGGTAGTCAGTGCGCTCCCACAGCCAACCTCCCATGGCCGGCCAACTTCCCACAGTCCCTTCCCCCAGCCGGCCAACCCAATCAGCCCTGATTGGGACTGGGCAAGACAGCCCCGATCGCCAGCCAGGCTGAGGGACCCCACCCATGCACGAATTCGTGCACCGGGCCTCTAGTAGATCTATAAAACAGAATGGACATTCAGATATAGGAAAGAAGTTACTGTTCCATCTTGCCCATACCCACTTATCCTAAGGCAGCCCATGAGTCTGAGATGTCAGCTACTTGGTAAAACACCTTTGGGTTCCTTTCTTCACATGGATCCCTTTCAGGTTTTACTCAGAGAATAGAACGTGCCACAAATCTGTCCATTCCCCATTACTTGTCCCTTCCAGACTCTGAAGCCTGTCTCTGGAGACCTCAACCCCAGGAGCATGAAGGCAATTAACATGCATCATACAGACTCGAGTATGTTTCATCTCTAGTGATTGTCATTTTGGAGATTAAAACTACATGAATGTGCACACACTCATATGTGCACACACTCATATGTACCCTCACACACAAACACATATTCCAGACTAACACAGCATCGTTCCCTCCAGAGTTGCCTCTCCTAACCTTAATAAATTACTTCTAAGCTAACAAAAGTTTTTTGACATGAGATGCAGCATTATCTTCAAACTTTGTTAGATCTATAGTCTCCCATTCCTGTTGTCCAAACTGTAATTTAAAGAGCTCATCCACTATATCCAGAATGAGCATATTCTCAGATATCCACAGAACTACCTACCTCCATTGTTTACAAACTCCTTATCTCCACATACAGATCAAACAAGACAGATGCTGGTCAACCAGGAAGTTATGACATTGTGAAAGAGAACAGTCCATTTCCTCTTCAAAAACTACTTTTTTTTTCTAAGCCTTCTTGCAGGTAGGTGTGCTCATGTAACTGAGCTCTAGTCAGTAGAATACAATCAAAACTGATATGCAACACTCCAGGCTGAACCCACGCATGGTCCTTGATGACGGTTGATGTAATTGAGCATGTTGACCTAGGAAGCTGAGTTTGAAGGTGATGGACTCAAAGATGGAAAAAGCCTGGGTTCCAGAATCCTCACTTGAAGAATAATCACCTGTCAATTAGGAACATCCATTTGGATTTTAAGTGAATAGTAAATAAATGCCTTTCATATTTGATCCACTAAAAAAGAATATTGTTTGGAGAGCAATAATGTGAATAAAAATATTTACATTTTGATAAATGTATACAGAAAACAATCTGTGGGTGGCTATATCAAAAAGTATACTTGTAGGCTTATTTCCTTCAAATCTAAAACAGCAGGGGGGAAATTAAGGAAACAATGTTTATGAAGGACAAATTCTGATAAGTGAAAATTTTGAGTCATAGAGTGGGTACATTTTAAATTTTGGTAAATGAGGCCACATTTCCTTCCAAAGAGGTTTCAGAGCTTTCCTCATTACAGTTACTTTTCTCTCTGTCCTTAGCATCAGAGAGATGCTAAGCTTTTCATACTGTACTGCTGGCCCACCTCTTCAAACTGGGGCTAATAGTGAATATAGGAACACTATCAGATGCCTCCATTATGATGATATATGTCGGTATCAATTGAGATAACATTCAGTATATTCTTCAGTTTAAAACTCTTTCATCCAAGGTGAACCAATGTCTACACTTTTAATTGAATACCTTCCAAACTTAAGGCCAAGAAACATATGAAAACTTGCTCAAAGTCACTAATTATCCAAGAGATGCAAATTAAAAGGACAATGCAGTACCATCTCACACATGTCAGAGTGGCTATCTTCAACAAATCAACAAATGACAAGTGCTGGTGAGGATGCGGGAAAAAAGGAACCCTTGTGCACTGCTGGTGGGAATGCAGACTAGTGCAGCCACTGTGGAGAACAGTATGGAGTTTCCTCAGAAAAGTAAAAATGGAACTCCCATTTGACCCAGTGATCCCACTTCTAGGAATATATCCCAAGAAACTCGAAACACCAATCAGAAAGGATATATGCACCCCTATGTTCATAGCAGCACAATTCACCATAGCTAAGATCTGGAAACAGCCTAAGTGCCCATCAGCAGACGAGTGGATTAAAAAACTGTGGTACATCTACACAATAGAATACTATGCTGTGGTAAAAAAAAAAAAAAAGAAGGAATTCTTACCATTTGCAACAGCATGGATGGAACTGGAGAACATTATGCTAAGTGAAATAAGCCAATCAGAGAAAGATAAATATCACATGAGCTCACTCATTTATGGAATATAATGAACAACATAAACTTATGAACAAAAACAGATCCTGAGACAGAGAAGCATCGATCAGACCGTCAAACCTCAGAGGGAAGGTAGGGGAGGGTGGGGATAAGGGGGAGAGACCAACCAAAGGACTTGTATGCATGCATATAAGCCTAACCAATGGACACAGACAACAGGGGGGTGAGGGCATGAGTGGGGAGGTGGGGGGACAATGCGGGGGATAAGGACACACATGTAATACCTTAATCAATAAAGAAATTTAAAAAAATTTATGACCCCCCCCCCAAAATATATTGCTCAAACACAGAAAATTTTGGTAGTGTAATGAAGTCCTATTAAAAATTATTCAGGGGTGACATTGGTTATTGAAATTATATAGTTTTCAGGGGTACAACTTTATAATACATTATCTGTATATTGTATTGTGTATTCACTATGCAGATTCAAGTCTCCTTCCATCACCATTTATATACCCTTTACTCTCTCTACCCTCCCCAAACGCTCTTCTGATCCTCCCCCCACCCCCCTTTCTCTCTTACTCCAATAAATTTAATAAATATTGTTCAGGAAAAAATAAAAAATAAAAATAAATAAATAAAAATCTCCTCTTCAGTCAGTCTTCAGCTGGTATTTCAGGGTGAATATTCCCCAATTTAGTTCATTTTCCATTAGATTCTGGGAGGAGGTGGAAGAAAGATCCACTTACTCTGCACCATCTTCCAATCCTCCCGAACTCCAGTCAGGGCTCTCTTGGTAGAGAATCACTTCTGCATTCCAAGGAGAAAGAAAATTAGCAGCTTACATGGTGATTGGGAGGGTTGGGGAAGCAATATGGAAACTGCTGCTAGTTTATGAAATCAGACCTTTAATTGGCACACTCTAACCCAGGGGTGGGCAAACTTTTTGACTCGAGGGCCACAATGGGTTCATAAACTGGACCAGAGGGCCGGAACAAAAGCATGAATGGAGTGTTTGTGTGAACTAATATAAATTCAAAGTAAACATCATTACATAAAAGGGTACGGTCTTTTTTTTTTTTTAGTTTTATTCATTTCAAACGGGCCGGATCCGGCCCTCGGGCCGTAGTTTGCCCACGGCTGCTCTAACCCAAAGCCATATAGGAAAGTGGTGCTGGGAAACGAAGCTCCAGATCTCTGTACAGTGCAGAGGACGATGGAGAAAGAGGAGGATGATACGAAATTGACAGACAATCTGGTACAAACAAATTAAGCCAAATAGCCATATCAAGGGTGAAAGACACAAGGATGCCATCAGAGCCCATGGCTCTCCCTGTGTTAGTAAAGAACCTCGTGGATGCCATGAGCAGAGTTCCTAGGGCAAATCAAGTCTAGGCAAATGTGGTGGTTTAATAATTTAGTCAGCTTCTATTTACTTCTCAAATTGTCAAACTGCCTGGAAGTCTCAGATATGGATCTGACATACACACATCATTCCGAAATTCTGGTGTGGCACAGGCTGTCTTTCCCTCAGCCTGCTCATGCCCTCAGGCATCACTTGACTCTTTAAAGCTCAGGCCCCAAAGAGCAAGATCCAGAAAGAGAAAGGAGAGAGACAAAATAGCGGCTGTATAGACGGACGTGTCCTGAGCCTTGTCCCGGAGCAGATAGGGTGAGCAGCTGAAACGAGTAACATCCAGCCCGAATTGGTGAAGGAGACTCAGCTGGGAGACGGTTTGTAGCCGGGAAGGGCGGAGGACCCCTGGAGAAAGGTAAAATCAAGGCTCTGGGAAGGATAATCTGCCAGACCTCTGAGCCTTGAGGGTCAGAGGGAATCTGCACGGCACCGAGCCATGTCCTCTGGGACAGGCACAGTGTCTGGCTGTGGAAAGAAGGTCCGCAGAACTGCTGGACCGCAGGGGACTCTAGATCTGGGTCCACAGTCAGGAAAGGCTGAAGAGGGGTGCTGGCAGGAGAGGAGTGGGCAGAGGTGCAGCTTCTGCCGCCTCTGTGGCCTGTGCCTTTCTTCATTGAGCCTAGTGCATAGGACCTTTCGGATACAGACACTTACCCGTGGCTGGAGTGTGGGAGAAGGTGCGGACTTGTGGAATCTGGGGAGAAAGGGGGTTCCAGGAGAAATGGCAGCGAGTTTGGTTCTGAGTCATGCCTGAGCCCGCGATCTGGGCAGCCATTTTGTCCTGAAGAGATAGTCCCTCCCCTCCAGTGGCCAGGCAATCAATACAGCCACACTCAGATTCCACCCTGAATGGTACAAAGGATTTAAAAAAAAAACCTAAATAGTCCCTGAGAGTCCAAAGGGACTGGCCTAAAGAGAGACCTTCAGTCCCAGCAATGGGAACCTGAGAAACATTACAGTACAGAAAACTGGGATCTTAAGCCAGCCAAAGGAACAACACTTCACTTTTTCATTTTTATTTTTTTTATTATTATTTTGTTACCCCTTTTTTTTCTTCTTGTTTCTTTGTTTTCCTGTTTTTGTTTGTTGCTTTATTTTCTATTTCTTTTCACATTATTCTTCCATCACTCTATTTTATTTTATTTTTATTTGCTATTTTTATACCATTTTTGAAATCAATTTTTTGGTAAATTTATTATTATTATTTTCTTCTCTTTCTCTTTCCTCTTACCCACCCATCCCCTTTCTACTTTCTCTATACTGAACTGAGATCCTCCCCATATTCACCCAATTCTCAACCTTATTTTCTGTTTACAAGCTCAGCCTCTACAGATTCTGCCCCCACCCTCTTTGCTGAGGGTTTGGTGTTTGTATTTTTTTTATCTATTGGTTCTGTGGTGTTTTACGCCCCCCACCCCCATATATATATTCTCCTTTTTCTTCCTTTTTCTTTTCTCTCTTATCTTTTTCTCTCTCTTCAATATCATTTATGCTCTCTTTTCTCTCCCCTAATTCTCTTTTCTCAGATGATCACTTATAGTGGGGTTATTGTTGTTGTGAGTACATTCATGCTTTGTTCCCTTTTTGTTGTGTCTTGTCGAGGTGAATTTTATCCTGTCTGGCCAAAGAGAGAATCTTAAAGGCTGCAAGAGAGAGACAGAAAGTTACATACAAGGGATCTCCCATTAGATTATCAAATGATTTCTCAACAGAAACACATCAGGCCAGAAAAGAATGGAAGGAAATTTACAAAGTGATGCAAAGCAAGGGACTGAATCCAAGAATACTCTATCCAGCAAGGCTATTATTCAAAATTGAAGGGGAAATAAGAAGCTTTACAGACAGAAAGAGAAAGGAGTTTCCTCCCTTGCCTATGTCCTCCCTGGGGCACCCATTTACAGGGCCCAGAGCCTCCCTAATAATTGACGCGAATATCCAAGGCCATCTGCTTTCGGTGACACGAGAGGGGTATGGCCTGAACCTATGGCCCCATAGGACAGACACATCATTGTGCAAAAAATAAAAATGACAATTCAGCATTTAAGTCATAAGCATACACTATAGCGGGGGTCATTTTGTTACACTCCTAGATGTCTAACAGGGGAGGTAGTGGTATAATAAGTGCAGGAGAAAAAGAGGGTTTAGAGCAGGAAGGTGAATTCAGTTGAACAGAGTTTAAGCTGTCTGCAGGATAACCAGGGAGAGGCAGCCAACAGGGCCCTGGAGCCAGGATTCTGTTTGTTCTTCTTGTTGAGAGCACACAAAATCAGCAGCTGCAAGCTCCCTAGCCCTTCCCAGATTCCCTCTTGTTTCTCCAGGTGTTTCATGCACTGAGGGTCATACTGCTACAGTCATCGCTCCAAGAGCCTGCAGATCTGTCTCCCTCATTTCCTCTGCCACATCAGTCATAACTGTTTACCAATAGTCTGCCTGCTATAGGCCGAGGTACTGTGTGTGATGCCTTGGTCATCACAGAGCAGTCACTTGATAAATATTTGTTGAATTGAATTGATAGGAAAGGCTAAAGTTGTTTAGGTTTTTACACCTTAACCTCTTTCCAAATCAGATTTGAGGAGCAGCTGGTCAGGGCCAGGTTGAGCCAAAAGCAAGAAGAGACCATTTATGCCTCTTTATGCTGCCACATCCAAATCCACCAGCTAAAGAATCCTAATTCATCAGCTCACTGCTGTGATGCAGAGAGAATAATCCAGACTAGAGGAGGTCATTCTGGTCAATTCTAGAGGCATGGAGTTCTGGCTTAGAAGGAAGCAACTCACTCCTCTCCTCCCCAGCCTTACACACTGACTTGGTTGTGCTTATCTAAGACAAAGCATGATTAGTAATCTTCGCCCCCTGCTTCCCTTTTAATATGGTTAGAGGGTGCAAAAGCATTGGCCATCTGGTACCTGCCCCTTCTGGAGGTCTGAAAATCACAGATGGAGCTGAGCAGGATAGACCCTGAGTGTTGTATCTTTACTTTGTCATTATGTAGAGAATCCAACCCCAATCCCACACCAGTTATAGTGTTGTGTCTTGGTGGTAGAAATCAGAACTCCAGGCAAAGCTTATATTCTAATGCTTTATTGAAGGGCAAGGCAGCAAAAGTGAAGAATAGAGAGTGAGGGAGGGAGAACAAGCAAATTCAAAGGGGCCAGTTACAGGCCTGTCCACAGTCTCACAAGAAACACTGCCAGGTGAGAAGGAATGGGGCCCAGGGCAAAAAGTGGAAATGTTGGCTTTACATAGGAGCACTGACAGTTTATTCACTATAACAGAAGGAAAAACAGAGCTGGATCCATATGTAGGGGTCAGTAATATTTTTTAGATTGCTTCTATAGTTTCTATACAATCAGAAGCAAGATCATCAGCAAACCATGAGAAAGTGGGAGAGGTTGCAAGTTTGAGGAAAAAGGAGACATTATGAAATAATGGTCTATAAAAATACAAGAAAGTGAATCAACTAGGGAAGTGAAGCGGGATTGAAAGAGGACAGCACTAAAGAGACTCCTAAGGTTACTGTCCATGAGTTTAAAGGAAGTTCCTTTACCATTGTTGTCCACAAGAGAATATCATTCCCTTGTTTTACCATTGTGCGGGAAGCCACCGCTTGCCAATACTGTCACGAGAGTGCACCAAGAACACGGAAGGCTGATGGACCTTGGGCATTAGCAGGGCTGACGCCAAGCACTGAGTGTTCAGATAGTGGTGGCTCAAGGCAATTCCCTAACCTGATAATCCTTTTACTGTTTACCAAACTTTACCTTTGGTATGCCTGTATGCATTGCTAAAGGGCAGATGGTATTCAAGTAAATAAAAAGCGGACTGGCCAGAAGTCAGTGTGCTCTTCATGAAAGAGACACCACCTGGCCCCCACCCCTGAATAATTCATATTTCTTGTCTAGTGTTTTCATTTGTGCATCGGCCCCTCCTTCAGATCCTGAACCCAGCCGTGCAGGTCACAGCACCATTGTTGTACCATTTTCCCTACTTCAACTTTTTCTCTAGCAAATATCATTTGCTGATGTGCTGTTGGGAGTTAATGGAGAGTTATACTTATGTAGGGTTGGGGTTTTTCCCAAAAACTTCAAGAGAAGACGAGAAGAGCAAGGGAACAACTACACATACAGAGAAGTGACTATAAGATGGAATGTAGATTCTAAGCCAGGTAAGATAGAAGCTGAGGATGTGGGGGGGGGGGGACATGAAAAATTGGCAGGTCAATGGATAGTAGATTCCATTATGATTGAGAAATGATTGAATCGGGCTATGGGAGGAAGTGTGGTACAAGTTTAGTGAAAGAGTGGGATGCTTATCATCAGTACATCAGGGAATGCTGTTAATGGTAAAGCTTGGTCTCAGGCAAGAATCTGGGAGTGGGTGGGTTGGTGGAGGGAGAAGAAGGATCACTGGATTGAGGAGATCAGGAACTAAGAAGATCATCTCTGTGGATATTAAAATTTCTAATAATTAAGACAGGCCTAGTACTAAGAAGAGAGGCAAATAAACCAGTGCTAAAATCTTCAAGAAATAAGGAGTTATAAGCTGGAGGTCAGATGACAGCAAAAAGTAGGGTGACGCCAGCAGACTACCAAAAAAGACTGGTGTTCACAATATGCAAATAATCCTTAATAATCAATAAGAAACAGACAAACAATTCCATAAACAGAATGAACAGGCAATTTATAAAAGAGGACCCATCAGACTTGTAAAGAGAACCAACCTCACTGGTAAGCAAAAAAATGCAAAGTAATATGAGATGCTATTTTACAGGTATCAGAACAACAAATATGAAAATGTCTGAGAGCATAAATATTAGGAATGAGGTGGAGGAACAGGACCTCTCATACAAGTATAAATTGGTACAATGGCTTTGGGAAAACAAATTTGGCAATGTATAGTAAAGATCAAGATATGTGTGCTCTTTGATCCAGCTTCCCCCTTCCAATATAAACTCTAGAGAGAAGCTCACACATGTGCGGTGCAAGGAGATGGGCATGAGGATGTTTGTGACAGCATTACATGTGCTAGGTTATAAACAACCCAAGTGTCCATAACAGGACATGGATAAGTAAATTGTGTATATGTATACAATGAGGATGCTCTGTCCTGTGCAGTGAAAGTGAATGGACTATCAATGCATGTGTGAGGTTCAATTCCAAAAACATAAAATGGATGAACACCAGTGAGTTGTAGAATTATATTACCACTTTTGGTAAAGCTTAAAAGCAAGCAAAACAATGTGTACTATTTATGAATGCATGTATAGTAAAAATGCAAAAACATGCCCAGCCAGTGTGGCTCAGTGGTTGAGCATCAACTTATGAACCAGGAGGAGGTCATGGTTCAATTCCTGATCAGGGCACATGCCTAGAGTTTAAAAATATATATTTTTTTAAAGCATGGACAAGAATGATGCACACAACTTTTGAACAGTGGCCACCTCTGGGGATTGTGGAGACAGGGTCTTGAAGAAGCAAAGTCTTCTCTTTGATTTGCAATGTTGTTGTTTTTCTGAGGTCTTGACCCCTCCCTAGCCCCCCAAATTATTAGTGAAATCCTGGTAAGCCAGGCCCTCCCCTGTTTAGAAGAATCTCCCCTCTTCTCCCCCCTCACTCCATTACTCTCTCAGGCAGAGGCCTCTCTCTTTCTTCCCTCTTCTTGACTGGGTTTGCACTTTTACAAAAAAACAGAAGAGCATTTGGTTTTAAATGCTTTTGACCTTCCCTCTTGCAAAAAAATCCCAGGAAAGGAATTATGAAAGACCTAGATACAAAGGACCTGTGTAGAGCAGGGTGGGGTGAGGTTGTGTGGAGGCTGAGAAATGATATGGTGAGCAAAACACATTGGTACAATTAATAAATTAACATCTCAAAAAAACAATCCTGGTGCATAAGCATAGCCTAATATTTTTATACTAGAGGTCCGGTGCCTGAAATTTATGCATGGGGGAGGGGAGGTTCCCTCAGCCCAGCCTGCACCCTCTCTAATCCTGGACCCCTCAGGGGATGTCCAACTGCCATTTTAGGCCCGATCCCCAGTCGCACATCCCTCTCATAATCCTGGACCGCTGGCTCCTAATCGCTTACCTGCCTGCCTGCCTGCCTGGTCACCCCTAACTCTCCCTCCCCCCCGCCCGCCGGCCGATCCGCCCCTTCTTTCCCCCCTGCTGGCCTGGTCACCTCTTACTGCCCCCCCTGCTGGCCTGGTTGCCCCCAACTTCCCCTGCAGCTGGCCTGGTCACCCCCAAATGCCTCCCCCACCGGCCTGCTTGTTCAGTCATTTGGTCATCCCTCACTAACCCCTTACTGGCCTGGGTGCCCCACGCAGCCTGCTTGTTCAGTCGTTTGGTCATCCCTCACTAACACCCCTGCCGGCCTGGTCATAGGCAGCTATCTTTGTGAGGGCATGATGGTCAATTTGCATATTACCTCTTTGTTATATAGGATTTTTCCACCAGGACCTATTTTTATTTAGATAACTTCTTTCGTTTCAATTTCTTATTAGATAACTAGAGCCCCAGTGCACAAAATTTGTGCACTGGGGGGGGGGGGGGGGGATGTTCCTTCACCCAGCCTGGACCCTCTCCCATCTTGGAACCCTCGGGGGATGTTCCCCAGAATAAGGGCTAAACTGGGAGTGAGAAATCCCTCTCACAATCCGGGACTGCTGGCTCCCAACCACTCTCCTGCCTGCCTGCCTAATTGCCCCTAACCACTTCTGCCTGCCAGCCTGATCACCCCCTAACCACTCTGCCTGCTGGCCTGCTCACTCCCACCTGCCACCCCCCTGCCGGCCTGATCTTCCCCAACTGCCTCCCCCCTGCCAGCCTGATCACCCCCAACTTCCCTCCCCTTCTGGCCTGATCTCCCCTAACCGCCTCTGCCTCAGCTCCGCCACCATGGCTTTGTCCAGAAGGTCTCCCAGTCTAATTAGCATATTACCCTTTTATTAGTATAGATAGAGGCCTAGTGCACAGGTAAGGGCCGGCTGGTCTGCCCAGAAGGGGATCCGGATCAGGGTGGGGGTCCCCTTGGGGGGCAGGGCCAGCCTGGGCGAGGGGCCTGGGGTGATTTGCAGGCCAGCCACACCCCCATTGGGGTGGGGGTCCCTGCTGGGGGATGTGGCCAGCCTGGGTGAGGGCTGAGGGCCATTTTCAGGCTGGCCACACACCCTTTGGGGTGGGAGTCCCCATTGGGGGGCATGACCAGCCTGGGTAAGGGGCTGACGGCTGTTTGCAAGCTGGCCATGCCCCCATCGGGGTGAGGGTCCCCATTGGGAGGCATAGCCAGCCTGGGCAAGGGGCTGATGGCCATTTGCAGGCTGGCCGAGTCCCCATTGGGTCATTTGGGGGCAGTTAGCAGGCCGGCCAAGCCCCCGGCTTTGTCCGGAAGGATGTCAAGAAAGTCTCTGGAAGGTGTCCTGGTCTAATTAGCATATTACTCTTTTATTAGTATAGATTCTGCAGAGGCACTGATAAATTCTGATTTTTTCATAGTCTTTCTTTCTAAGGATCTTTTTTTAAAAATATGTTTTTATTGATTTCAGAGAGGGAAAGGAAGAGGGAGAGATAGAGACATCAATGATGAGAGAGAATCATTGATCAGCTGCCTCCTGCACGCCCCCTACTGGGGATCCAGCCAGCAACCTGCACATGTGCTCTGCCCAGGAATTGAGCCCTGACCTCCTGATTCATGGGTCAATACTCAACCATTGAGCAACAACAGGCAGGGTTTTAAGGATCTTTATAAGTCATGCATTATATAGCAGGTGGATGAAACCCCAGGCAGAGCCAACCTTACCCCGGCCCAACACACCCTCTGCATAGTCACTGCATCACGCGTGTGCCCACACCTGTTTTCCCAAGCTGTTCCCCCCCCCCGTGTCTGTTGTGAATTAAATTTAACTGGGTTATTAAAAGATTTCATTTGAGAGACTCCATCTTTTAGTATGTTAACTTAATCCATTTGCATTTATTATGAACATTCATGTACATTTGGACTTATTCCTGAAATCTTATTTTGTGTTTTTCATTATGCTGTTTTTTCTTCTTTTCTTCCTTTTATTGTATTAATCCAAGCTTTTTTAAAAAATACATATTTTTTAATTGATTTCAGAGAGAAGAAGGGAGAGGGGGAGAGAGAAAAAAACATCAATGATGAGAAAGAATCATTGATCGGCTGCCTCCTGCACACGCCCTATTGGGGATCAAGCCCACAACCCAGGCATGAGCCCTGACCAGGTATCAAACTATGACCTCCTAGTTCATAGGTCGATGCTCAACCACTGAGCCACAGTGGCTGGGCTAATCCAACTTTCTTCTGATTTTTTTTTGTGGTTACCTTCCCAGGGGCTGATACTCTTACTCAGGGGGTGCTTGACAAAATGGCAGTGATTCAGAGAAGAGTTCTAATGGCCTAGGCCCGTGGTCGGCAAACTGTTCAAGATGATATTATCTCAATTTGATTGCCCATTAGTACCAGAAAAGAGTGTGATTTTCAGCACCTATGACTTAAATGGTATCACACTATGATCCCTAATACCCTAGAACCGTGATCGGCAAACTGGCTCTCGAGCCACATGTGGCTCTTTGGCCCCTTGAGTGTGGCTCTTCCTAAGCCTTGGGAGTACCCTAATTAAGTTAATAACAATGTGCCTACCTATATAGTTTAAGTTTAAAAAATTTGGCTCTCAAAAGAAATTTCAATCGTTGTACTATTGATATTTGGCTCTGCTGACTAATGAGTTTGCCGACCACTGGCCTAGGCTCCTCCAAATGCAAGTACCCTGTTCTGACAATTACCCAGGCCCCTCCTACTCTTTCTATCTGTTGCCTCTGAGCTTTGGGGCACCTACAGCTGCTCTCACCTTTTACTGCTGTTCTCCCATGCACGTGTTTTGAACTGGAGCTTTCTGTAGAAAGTTAACTCTATCTATCTTGCAAGAATTTCTCAATCCTTAATTTTCATAAAGTTTTTTGTGCTTTTTTTTTTACTGTATTGCTTTGGTTTTGTTCCCTTTCTTCCTTTTTTAAAAAGTATCTTTTAGTGGTGAAGGAGAAGAAGAGAAGGTTGAAGTACATATTTAATCTATCACTTTTATTCCATCACAGCTTATTTATTTTCAGGCTTATTTACCATATTTTTCTATTTAGACATTTATACTAATATAATTTCAGCCATGCTGTATATAAATTTGTGTCATGATTTTTCAGTTAGCATTTTAACAAAAACATTTCAGTATTGTTACAAACTACTTATGAACACCCTTTTTAATGGCTACATATATTCCATCAAGTAACATGCATCCCATATTCAGCATTTAAGTTTATCTATTTTTTCAACTATTACAAATTGGATAATAAAGGTCCTTATTCGTAAATCTGTTTTTATATGTAAAATTTTTTAGGTGAATTTATTCACATCTTTAAAGGTCCCGTCTCAAATACACTCTGAAGCTGTAGAGATTAGGGCTTCAACATATGAACCTAGGGGCAGGAGGACACAATTCAGTCCATAACATTTCTTGAGATCAACAGCATTGAACTTGCTTGGAAACCCAGAGATTTAGCTAGTAAGTGCATGGTTGTTTAAAGCTTTTATGTTGAATACAGATGTGAACTTGTCTATTTTCAGAGCCCTATGATTTGTTCCTGGTAAGGGTTAGGTTAGCTTTCCATATTGTGCAACAGCTTTATAAACTTGGATAGATCACTCAGAAAATGGAATAAAGATTAAGACAAAAAAATGAACACTAGAGAAACAATGATTGGCTATTTTAGTCATGAGGGCCTAGAATAAAGTTTATGGCTCCCTGAGTGTGATCATCATTTATTTATGTCAAAATACCATTTTGTAAAAACCTCCACAAGCTTTTTTCCCTCATAAGAGAAAGTCCAAATTCCCATGGTGTTTCCACACCATCCCACCTTACCTAGGCCCTCTGCTCTGTCTCTGCTGGTCACCTCTTTGTTCCACCCCAGGAGCAGTCCTCAACTAGTGACTGACAGGAGTTGGATGTACCCCTGTGCTGGTAACCGACTGTCTGGTTTGTCTAGGACTTAGTAATTTGCTGGAATGTGGGCCTTTCAGTGCTAAAACCTGCAGTCCTAGAAACAGGGATTCTTGGTCACCCTAAGTCCAGTCCCTTGTCCTCCCTAGCCAGGTAGCTCGGTTGATTGAAGCACCATCCCATACATCAAAAGATTGCAAATTCAATCCCAGTTCAGGGCCCATATGGGGATCAATCAATCAATTGATGTTTCTCTCTCACATCCATTTCTCTCTCTCTCTCTCTCTCTCTCTCTCTCTCTCTCTCTCTCTCTCATTCTTTCACTCTCACTCTCCCTTCCTTTCTCTCTAAAATCAATAAACATATCCTCAGGTGAGAATTAGGAAACAAAACTATTGCTCAGAGTTCCTCAAAAAGATTCACCTTCAGTTACCAATAGACATAACTCACTTGATAATGTACCATTTATGGGCTACCTTCCCTTCTGTCTCACTCCTTCCACTCCCCTAACATTGCTTCCCAAGGCCATTTCCAAAAAAACTATTTGATTTTTTAGTGTGATTCTGAGGTAGCCAACCCAAGACAACTATTGTTCCTTGATCTCCCCATAAGATGGAGGGAAGGTTTGGGATGAAAGGTGTGGGTTTAGAGAAAGTTACTGAAGAAATGAGGTATTGCTGAAACAGTTACAATGAAACAGGTGCCATAGGATCTTTGGGCAGGTGGAGATGGACAATATGGCCTGGAGTTCAAGAGATGTGAGGTATAGGCCCTATGAAAGATTTTTAAACAAAGGGGGAGTGGCTGGACTTTTATCTCAGTTGGATCAGAGTCATTTGCGATGTGGGAAAACAACTTGCCTCCCAGAAATGCTGACACATCGGGTATATCTGATGAGGGGACAATTGCTGTTGCTTCAGGTGAGGAGCTGAAGGAAGAGGAGTTTGCAGCAGGTGGGGAAGGTGACAAGAACTTGGACTGGGGTAGTTGCAACAGGCTGGGGAAAGATAAGAAGAAAGGCCAATGCAATTTTTTTGTGGAAGAATAGATGTATGGAGAGAAGTACAAAGGTGACTCTCAGAAGCCCACAGTGATATTCTTTGTTTGGGGGTGTGGAGGTGAGTCAGGCAAGTATCACTCAGGCATCTACCAGGGACCGAGCATTGCAGGGAAGCCCATTTGGGGAACTGGTCATGGAAAGGACATGAGCAGCTCTGTGCTTTCCTGGTAAGTTTAAAGGATGGTAGGACACCTATCAGAGACTTCAGTGGAACCCTCCCACGAAGGATGGGTGGAGTCAGATTCTAACATGGTTCATGGTGATTGTCTTCCCAGGTTCTTCCCCAGCTTTGAGTCCAGGAGGCCGGAGGCCAGACAATGACTAGCATGTTCAGGGCCACGTCTTGGGCCTTTAAGGGTCTTCAATGCTCCTCAGTCCTTCTCTCAGCAAGAATGAGCAGCAAAACAGCAGATAGAAGCCGTCCACTGGCTGGGAAAGTAGCTGTGGTCACTGGGTCCACAAGCGGGTGAGCGAATGGGAGTCCATGTAATGAACAGATTTAGAGTCCCATCCCAGGGCAGGGGATGTCCTTCTCACACATCCTTCCTGACACCCGCATCTCATTACACAGCTCTGGCGTTTATCATTAACCCCAACTCAGTGTGTCTTCCTAAAACATCCCGTTTCTAAGTTCCAAGAATGATAGACTTGGAAAATCAACTGCTTCTGGTTCATTCAGAGCAGTGTTTGAATCTAGTCTCTGCCACTGACTGGCTGGGTAACCCTCAGGTATTTAACTTATCATCATCAGGACAGCTCTCTCCCCATCCTTCATGGGCACGTGGCCATGGGCTTTTAGGGTCCTGGTCTAATAGGGAGAAGCCAGAGACCTATTGGTCTCTCAGACTTAGGCATTCCATTGACTGCAGAGTGTTCCCTGGCAGTAGGGCACTGGGCAAGGCAATGTCTCAAGATCAGCTCAGAGAGCTCAATAGATGACCCTCTCCTGGTCACATCTCTTCTTATGTACCTCCAATTCCACTCATCCTCTAACTGCCATAATGGGCCACAGTCTTTAGTGAGTCATTACCACAGGCAGGAGGGGGGAATTCTGGTGTTCAGGGGCTCTGTCTTCCTTTTGACCTTTCATGGTCAAATTTAGATCGCTTTATTTTAGAACTGTTAATATCCAAGACTTCCACATCACCATGATGTTTTATTTTTTTAATATGTTTTTATTGATTTCAGAGAGAGGAAGGGAGAAGGAAAGATAAAAACATCAATGATGAGAATCATTGATTGGCTGCTTCCTGCACGTCCCCTAATGGGGTTCCAGCCAGCAACCCAGAAATGTGTCCTGACCAGGAATCGAATCATAACCTCCTGGTACATAGGTCAATGCTCACTACTGAGCAAAACTGGCTGGGCCCCAATGAGGTTTTAAATCTGCGTGTCCCCAATGCCCAGCCCTCATCACAAATGAGTAATTCAAAACTCTATGTTGCCCTAGCAGTTTCTATAAGAGAAGGGTCATATGCCTTCTGCCCTTGATCACAGGTACTCAACCAGCCCAAGTCAAGTGTGCTTCAGACCTCCTTAAAGTAAGAAGACGGAGAATGGAGGCAGAACATGGTCTCAGCATCAAAGTTTTTAAATTGCAGGACAGACAAAAACTTTAAGGCTTATAGAAAGTGCAATTTACACCAGAGGCCTCTGGCTAGAACAGCCGTGGGCAAACTATGGCCCGCGGGCCGGATCCGGCCCGTTTGAAATGAATAAAACTAAAAAAAAAAAAAAGACCGTACCCTTTTATGTAATGATGTTTACTTTGAATTTATATTAGTTCACACAAACACTCCATCCATGCTTTTGTTCCGGCCCTCCGGTCCCGTTTAAGAACCCATTGTGGCCCTCGAGTCAAAAAGTTTGCCCACCCCTGGGCTAGCACCAAGGGAGAAAACACTGGGCAGTTAAAGATTCTCTACCATTCACTCTGGATGCCCCGCACATGTACACGTGTTCTGAAGGATCATTACTTTTTTTAAATTCCCTTCAATTAAATTGTTATGAAAATTTTCTCATCCATATGATTATTGTACATATAGTTGTGAGAATTAACTGGGTTAGTCTTGGTGAAGGCCTGATATATAGAAAATGTTCAATAGTTCCTCTTTCCCACTCAAAAGTTTGGAGGCAGTTCTTGAACCACACTGTGGAACTCAATTTGTGTCTCATGATCAGCCTCCCAGGAGGAGGATGGGGAGGGCTGAAGCCGTCATAGCCATCTCTGCCCTCAGGATTGGCTTCGCCATCGCCCGGCGTCTGGCCCAGGACGGGGCCCATGTGGTGGTCAGCAGCCGGAAGCAGCAGAACGTGGACCAGGCACTGGCAGCGCTGCAGGGGGAGGGGCTGAGCATGTCTGGCACCGTGTGCCATGTGGGGAAGGCTGAGGACCGAGACCGGCTGGTGGCCACGGTGAGGAGATGGGTAGGGTTTGGAGGTAGAAAGAGGAAGAGTGGTTATTTTAAAACATAACCTGGTCAAATGAACAAGCGAACAAGCGCAGGAATGAAGGCTGACCATGTGCTTGGCATTGGTTACTCCAGAGCCTGAACAGGTTTACAGATCTGGGTGGAGACATGTTTTAAGTCTGATGAGGAGAGACAGCTCTCCACCCTCACTTGGTGTGGTCCCCTCCTGGATTTAGCCAGGCAGAGACCCAGGGAGAGCAAACAGGAAACACCTCCCACTGCAACAGGAAACTTCTTTTGCTCCCTGACCCTGGTCCTCATTTCCCCCTTCTCCTTGCAGGCCCTGAGACATTCTGGGAATGTTGACTTCCTGGTGTGTGTGGCAGGAGTCAATCCCTCCGTGGGAAGTACCTTGGGGAGCAGTGAGGAGGTCTGGGACAAGGTGAGGTCTGGGGACACCCGGTAGGGCTGACGGATGTCATCCTCACCCTCTACATGACCCTCTTTCCATCTCAGCCCCCACACACCTTCCCCTCACAGACTCACTGGCACCAAGCAGGCCAGGTGCCTGGACTCTGACCCTTAATTCCCCATCTGTGAGATGGAGGTAGGAGTGTCTACACCAAGCATGTCAAACTCTCAGCCACCACGAGTTTGACATGCTTGCTACACCCTAGTTGTGATCCCCACTGTTCATGAGCTCCCAGTTTGCTGGGAAGGTCCAACAGAGAACCAGATCATCACAATAAATGTGGGGCACAGAGAAGGGAATGACTCCCTTCCTTGCCTAAGAATGCTTTATGTCCAAGGCTTAAACCCTGAAATCCAGCTGTATTAGTTTCAGAGGGCTGCTGTAACAAACTACCACAACCCAGGTGGCTTACACACAGAATTTATTGTCTCACAGTCTTGGAGGTCAGAAGGCATCATCAGGGTTTGTTCCTTCTGATGGCTATGAGAGAATCTATTCATGCCACTCCCCTAGCTACTGGTGGTTTGCTGGCAATTTTTGATGTTACTTGGCTTATAGAAAAAAGCATCACTCCAACCTCTGCCTTCATCTTCACATGGTATTCTCAGTGTGTATTTGTGTGTGCACGCACATGCGTGCAAACTTGCCTTCTTAGAACACCATTCATTTTGAATTAGGGCCCATTCTATGACCTCATTTTAACTACAACTGCAATGACTCTAGTTCCAAATAAGGTTACATTATGAGGTACTAGGGGTTATGACTTTAACATAGAGTTTGGGTGGTACACGATTCAGCTTATAATACCAGCCTTCCCCAGATTCAATTGACCAGTGCCACCTCAGACCCAGATGGGACATTTTTTTCTAACCGATACCCTTACAGACACAGGGAGACATTCTGCAGACTCTGGGTCTTATGCCTGCAAAGGCTTCCTGATCCCCATATTCCTGCTTTTTCAGGATGCCTCCCCCCGCCCCCCCATGTATGTCAAAGAAAGCCAGCACTCTCCCCACTTCCCATTGTCAGAAGCCATCACGCCCATGTTCTAATGTGGTGTATTTGCTAATACAGTGAGAACATGCACTGGACTGAATGTCTCTCCTCCCCCACCCTCATTTGCTCTGATTTCAGATATTGAATGTCAATGTGAAGGCCCCAGCCCTGCTGCTGAGCCAGCTGCTGCCCCACATGGAGAACAGGGGGTGAGGGCAGGGAAGGGGAGAGGGATGGAGACATTAAGTGTCAAATGTGAAGCAGAGGTGGTAAACAAGAGCCAGGTGTTGAGTTAGATCTTTCTTCTGGGCAGCAGGCTTAGCTGAGCCAGTAACACAGGAGAAGTGAGAATTTGACTTTCAGACTCTATCCATTAGTGTCATTCTCTCATAGCTAGAATGCCCATGGAATCTGGCAAGGACTCTACTAGTAGCACAATAAGGGGTCTACAGACAGAAAGGTCCAGAATCCTCACACCTGTCCTGGAATCAGAGGAATGCAAGTGGTCTCTCTAGAATAGTGAAAGTTTAGCTTCATATTTCTAGGTCACAAAAGAGAAAAAAATCCTGTCTTCTTGCATGAATACCCAATTTCTAGAGTGCCCAGAAATCGGCAAGGACTGGAAGAGAGAAATGGAAAGGCCCAGAGTTCCCATAACTGTCCTGGAGTTGGGGAACTGAAAGTGGCCTCTCTTAGGCTGCATGCAGCAGGGCAGGGCACAAAAGTCCAGGTTGATGACACTGCGGCACCCTGCAGCCTGTCCATAATAAGGGTAGTAGAGTTTCCAAGTCCCACTCAACTCTTATCTCTCAAACTTTTTTACTCTTGGGCTAGCCATGTCCTCCATTATCTTCCCCATCATCCCTGCTCTGTGTGTGTTGCACAGAACGACCTTTAGATCCAGGGTGAGTGAAGAGAAGAGGTCAGAGACAAGGCTGGACAAGCAGGATGTTGCTAAATTATGGATAGCCTTGAATGTTGTGATAAGGAATTTTGTCAACATTTAGGAGACAAAGGTGAAAATTATATGATTGTTTTAATTATTTTAGGCATACTTCATCTTCTTCCTAAATTAAAAGAGAGCATGAAGAGAAAACACTTGCGGGACAATGAAAGCATCTTGATTTACGGGCCTACACAGAATAGATACTGAGGGAAAGGGAATGAGTAGGTAAAGGGGAAAAGAGAGGCAAGAGTGCAGATTTCTCAAGAGGACCAAACAGGTTCCAGAAAGGAAATTTTAGTCTACAGTATCTGATGTGAAAGGAAACTGGAGGGTAGAGAAGTGAGGTCTGAACAAGGGTCATTAGACTTGGTGAGTGAGGGAGCACTGAGGATCCTTAAGAAAAACTTTTCCAGAGGATTATGGGGTAGGGTTGTGGGGGGCGTGGAGCTTCTGAGATTAAGATTCCAAAGGATCCACTGGGAAGTACTTGGAATATTACTCTTAAGCATGCCTAGTATAGAACACCCTCAAAGCCAGTAAATAGAACAATAGTCTAGAATAAAGGCAAATGTTGGCTGTATTTGATAAGAGTGTTCATACTAGTTCTCCTTAATGGATTGAGCATCCAAGTGTGGATGAAAACATAAACTTGGTCCTGGTCCTCAGGATGCTCTAGGCCCTAGAGTCTAGGCCAGAGGAGATAGGCTGAAGGAAGGCAGGAGCGGGCTCTAATCTGAACCTAAATTTCTTTCACTCACTTTCATGGTCCACAGTCTCCACTTCCTTTCATGCCCCAGATGTGTCTATTTGCCTCACTTATATGTGGTTCAATCGTATTTATCCCATCTTTCTCTTCCCAGGGGAAGCTCTGTGGTTCTGGTCTCCTCAATTGGGGCATACTTACCTGAAGCTGTAAGTATAACCTTCTATGATGCTAGATGAAAAGGAAGGAAACAGCCCCATTTGCCAAGAAACGTGGAGAGGGCCAGGAAGATCCCAGAATAGGCCATTGCTGGTGGGGCACACCTACACCCACATTTGATCAATGGGTGTCTCAGACCCTCCTTCTCCAGAAAGGACACACATGGCAGGTTTTTAACCTTTCTTTGTGAGATTCTCAATTATCTCTGCATTGCTGAAGAGATATATTTATACACACAGGCCTAGGGATCCAATAGAAACTCTCCTCCTCAGTTACTTATTTGCCATCCACTTCCCTTTGTGTTCACAGAGGCTAGGGGCCTACGGTGTCAGTAAAGCAGCCATTCTGGGACTCACCAAGACCCTGTCATTGGAGCTGGCACCAAAGGATATCCGGGTGAACTGCCTAGTTCCAGGAGTAATTGACACAGCCTTCAGCAAAATGGTAAGGACCAAAGACAACTTCTGCTTCTGCCCCACTGAGTGCCAGGGTCCCTTCCCCTACCAGGCCATGTCCCAGAGACACCTGGCCCTGTGGCCTCTTGTTCTGATGCTCTGGTCCACCACCTTTGGGATCAGCAGCAGAATCAGGATTTTAGTCCTCTGTGAGGGATGAGCCCAGAGTGTCCCCAGAAGCCCCTCCACAAAGGTGTTTATGGGGTGGTGCCATTGTGATTCCACCTGGATGAGCAGCACTAACCTTTTGACTTTTCCTTTAGCTGTTTGAGGATCCAGACTTTTGGAACCATATGAAGGGACGCCATGGAATACAGAGGTAGGTTGTGCATGAGGCAGTGTCCTTTGTAGATCTGGGTTAATGTAACTTCAGACCTTCATGATGAATAAAGATCACCATCACCTCTCTGCATTCCTCTTTCTGAGATTTGAGCCCTGGGGTGAGTAAAAGTCCCTGTAGAGCCCACATATCTCCACTTGCAGCCTTTCTCTCATGACCATAGGGGTCTTGACTTCCCAGCATCTGACAGGAGCCCAGGGTTCATGGGAAGCATCATCACTCTCAGCCCACCTCCTCTTTCCATACAGAGTGGGTCAGCCTGAGGACTGTTCGGGGCTGGTGTCCTTCCTCTGCTCTCCAGATGCCAGCTACATCACCGGTGAGAGCATTGTGGTGGCCGGCTTCTCACCCCGCCTCTGAAGGACATGAGCTCAGAGCTCGGGCTTGCCTCTCATTGTAGAAGCGCCCTGTGGCTCTGGGGCCACCATGTTGGGACACCTCTATACATGATGAGCCTGTGCTTCAAATACACACTTTAAGTTCAACATAATCAGAGTATGAAACAATAAAGAACATCAGAAAAGAAAGTTTACAGCATGAAACTGTCATTAATGTTGTCACTTTTCTTCAGCCCTTGCCCACCTTGGTAATTAGGAACCATGGTCTGAGAGAGCATGGTTACCAGGAGATCAGAGTTCTCAGGGATGAAAGTCTGGGCCATTCCATGAGGGATGAGCAACCTAGACCAGAGGACTTGCTGACCAAGGGTGAAGGGAATTTAGAAAGGGTGTAGACTGAGCTCATTTGTAGCTGCGGGCAATTCCTGTCACACTGACTTTCTCAAGCACCTGCATCTCCCAGCACCATGGGAGATTGCTTGGATGTACACAGAAACAACTCAGAAATACAAGGGAGTTAATGTGAGGAGAGGCAACCTTCTCCAACAGAGGAATGGAATGGATGAATCAATGCTGAGCCTCCCCAGTTGGTTTTTCAGAGTGTCAGGCAAGAATGAGACTCTGGCCAGGCCTGTGTGGCTCAGTGGTTGAGCATCAACCTATGAACCAGGAGGTCACAGTTTGATTCCAGGTCAGGGCACATTCCCAGGTTGCTGGCTCAATCCCTGGTGTGGGGCGTGTAGGAGGCAGCCGATCAATGATTTTGTCTCATCATTGATGTTTCTATCTTTCCCTTTCCCTTCTTCTCTGAAATCAATAAAAAAAAAAAAAAGAATGAGACCCTGTCACTCACAGTGATAACCTTCACAATAATATTGACTTTTTTTCTTCCTTGTCTCATTTTTCCCACTTGTTTCTTGACCTGGGTCATAGTTATATAGGCATTGGTTTTAAAATACTTAAACTCTACATTTATATTTTATTACTTTTTGTATATATATTACATTTCTCAATTAAATCTTACAATATACTAGGTGTGAGTAGGACTTTGGCTTTGATTCATTGTAACATCAATGAAAGAATTCATAATTTAAAAAATAATAAATAAGATGACATATAAGTTGGAAGGGAGTAAACAGAGTTAGACTACGTTAGGTTCATATACTGTCTATGTCTCAGTCAGAATCCTAGGAAGAAACAAACTTTTAAACTGAGTAATTTGAGAAGGGTTTCATAAAAGTATCATTTACAAAGCTGTGGACAGGGTTTAAGGAAACCAATAGTAGGGAGCCAGCACCACCTCTAGGCCCAAAGGAAAAGAGGTGAGAACAGATGCAGGAACCAAATGGGGTAGCTCTAAGGAATAGGCCAACTGACAGGTACCCCAGACTTGGGTAGCGTCCCAGCCCACGCATTGTGACCTAGCAGAGGGAGTTGGGGAAATAAATACCCAACCAGAGGGAAGGGGGCCAGTTGATCAATCTATACGGATCAATCTCCTGAGGCACAGAGCAGAGAGAGGAAGGGAGGAAATAGGCTATGGACAGGTAAACAGAAGCTATCCAGCTAGAGTAGGAGGATGGTAAAGTTATTAATCCTAGATTTTGACAGTTAAGCTAATGCATTGTAATTTCTAGAGTAACCACTAAATGAAACCAGAGATATTATACCAAAGTAGCAGACAGAGAAAAATAAAATGACTTTAAAAAATCAATCCAGTGTGGTGAGGGCCTGAGGTGGGCAGGAGCTGGGTGGAGGAGGGAAGTGGGAGGAAAATAGAGGACATCTGTAATAATGTCAACAATAAAAAGTAAACTTAATCCAGTGGTTGAGAGTCAAACTATGAACCAGGAGGTCACAGTTCAATTCCCCATCAGGGCACAGGCCCAGGATGTGGGCTCGGTCCCCAGGAGGGGACATGCAGAAGGCAACTGATCAATGATTCTCTCTTATCATTGATGTTTCTATCTTTCCCACTCCCTTTCTCTTTGAAATCAATAAAAAATAGATTTTTTTTAAAAACTTTAAAAAATGAAAACAAAACAAAAATCAATCCAAAATAAAGCTTAAAAAGAAAATACCAAACACCTAGGATAAGTAGAAAATAAAAAATAAGAGGATGTATATAAACACAAATATATATATATATAATATATATATACTAGAGGCCCGGTGCACAAAAATTTGTGCACTGGCAGGGGAGGGGGGTGGGGAGGTGTCCCTCAGCCCCACTTGTGCCCTCTCACAGTCTGGGACCCCTCGGGAGATAACCACCTGCTGGCTTAGGCCCGCTCCCTGGGTGGCAGATGGCAGGCCCGATCCCTCGGTGCCTGCCCCGCCTCCCCAGGTCATGCACACAGCAGGGCCGATCCGGGGGTTGGGGCGCCGCCCCATGTTGGGTCCCACACGGACGCCCGCTGCCCCGGGTCGCAGATAGCAGGCCCAGATGGCAGCGGGGCAGGCGGGATGGCGCTGTCCCGCCCTACCTGCAGTATGCAAATTAGCCGCCATCTTTGTTGGCGGTTAATTTGCATATCACACTGATTAGCCAATGGGAGGCGTAGCAAAGGTATGGTCAATTACCATATTTGTCTATTATTAGATAGGATATATATATATATACACACACACACACATATACACACACACATACACACACACACTAGAGGCCCAGTGCACAAAATATGTGCAGTGGGGGTGGGGGTCCCTCAGCCCAGCCTGCACTCTCTCACAGTCTGGGACCCCTTGCTCCTTACCGCCCACCTTCTCACTGCTCCATACTGCTCAGGTCACTGCTCCTTAGCGCTGCCAAAGAGGCAGGAGAGGCTCCCACTACCACCGCTGTGCTCGCCAGCTGTAAGCCTGGCTCAGAGCTTCTGGCTGAGTGGCACTCCCCCTATGGGAGCACACTGACCACCAGTGGGGAGCTCCTGCATTGAGCATTTGTTCCCTGGTGGTCAGTGTGCATCATAGCAACTGGTCATTCTGCCGTAACGGTTGCTTAGGCTTTTATATACATATATGTGTATGTATAAATAGACTGACTGCTTTACTTTAAAAAAAAAAAGGTTATCAAACTGGATAAGAAAGGAAGCAAGGAATCCAACCATATGCTGTCAACAATAAACACATATGAAGTGTTAAAGATAAAATCTCAAGTATATAAGAAGGTTGAAAGTAAAAGCATGGAAAAGGGTATATATACTGTGTTGAGGGCCCCCAAGATCACAGTCGGGCTTGATGATTCACTAAAAGGACTCACAGGACTCAGAAAAGTTGTAATACTCATAGTTTATTACAGTGAAAGAATACAGATTGAAATCAACAAAGGGAAAAGGCAAATCGGATAGAGCCCCAGAGCAACCAGGTACAAGCTTCCATGGGTCTCCTCATAGTGAAGTCATATGGGAACATGCTTAATTCGCCTAGCAACGGTATTAACAATTACATGCAAAGTGTTGTCAACCAGGGAAGCTCACCCAATCCTTGGGGTCCAGAGTTTTTATTGGGGGTTAGTTATGAAGCACTCACATGACTGATCTTAACTACTCAATCTCCAACCCTCAAGAGATCAAACTAATACAGTGTGTCCCAAGGCCTCAGGCACACAAAAACACTTATCAGGAAAAATACTCCCAGTTTATCCTCCAGGAGGCAGTCATGGGCCAGTACTAAAAACAGGCCAATTTGGGGAATGTATAGTTTGACCACACAGGCCTGCTGAGTTAACCCTTTCCTGCACATATATAGATGTTTTTTTAAAAAAGAATTTATAGCAAAATATACATATAATTAGGTATAAGGAAGGTAACTTCATTTAAAAAGATTCAACTCAACAGAACAATATGTAAAATTTAGCTTACAGACCTAATGAGGTGGCTCAGTTGGTTGAAGCATCCCCCATACACCAAAAAGGTTATGGGTTCAATTCCCAGTAGGGGCACAAACATAGGTTGGGAGTTCAATCTCAGATTGCAGCATGTATGGGAGTATCAGTTTTCTTTCTCTCTCTTTCTTTCTTTCTTTCTTTCTTTCTTTCTTTCTTTCTTTCTTTCTTCCTTTCTTTCTTTCTTTCTTTTTCTTTCTTTTGTTCTTTCTTTCTTTCTTCCTTCCTTCCTTCCTTTCATTTCATTTCTTCTTTCTTTCTCTCTCTCTCTTTTCCCCTCCTCCCTTCCTTTCTCTCTAAAAATCAATAAAAATGTATCTTCAGGTAAGGATTAAAAGAATGTTTTTTTTAGCTTACATAAACATAACCTTAAATTACATAAAAGAAACCTGGACAGAAATACAACAAGAATCAGCAATTATGTTGAACTTTTCTTGGTAACTGATAGCATAAGCAGATCAAAAGTCACTATGGCCCTAACTGGTTTGGCTCAGTGGATAGAGCATTGGCCTGTGGACTGAAAGGTCCCAGGTTCGATTCTGGTCAAGAGCATGTACCTTGGTTGCAGGCACATTTCCAGTAGGAGGTGTGCAGGAGGCAGATGATCGATGTTTCTCTCTCATCAATGTTTCTAACTCTCTATCACTCTCCCTTCCTCTCTGTAAAAAAAATCAATAAAATATATATTTTTTAAAAAGTCACTATGAACATAGAAGATTTAACATAGAAGATTTGTCAAATGTGATTAACAAATTTGATTTAATGGTCATATATAAGATCATACACAGCATACACATTATTTTTACAAAAACTGACCATGTTCTAGACCAAAATGTAAGTCTCAAAACTTATTGAAATTATTGAATTTATGTAGATTATATTATTTGACCACAATGCAACCCAACTGGAAATCACTAATAAAATGAGAATTATACTGTCCCTATGTGTTAAAAATTAAGGATATACTTCTAAATTACCTTAGCTTGAAGAAGAAATTATAAAGGAAATTAGAAAATATTTAGAAGTAAATAATAAGTAAAACTTTCACTATCTAAACTTACCAAATGCAGTTTAAACAGTACTTAGAGGGAAAGTTATATCTACCTTATTTATATTAGAAAAGCCAAAAATTAATGAAATAAGCATCACAAGAAGTCTGAAATATACATATATATATATATATACACGTATATATACATATATATATACGTATATATATATGTATATATATATATGTATATATATATTAGAGGCCTGTTGCACGAAGAGATTTGTGCAATAGGCCTTCCCTTCTCCTGGCTGCCGACACCGGTTTTCCTCCAGCACCCGGGACCCAGGCCTTCGCTCCTGCCGGAGCCGCCTTCCATCCTCCGTCTTCACAGCCCCAGCTGAAGCCACCTTCCATCTTCCATCTTCGTGGCTCCAGCTCACCTTCAGTCTTCACTCCACCTCTTGGAGCCTACGTATGCAAATTAACCGCCATCTTTGTTGGCAGTTAATTTGCATATCGCACTGATTAGCCAATGGGGGGCGTAGCGAAGGTACAATCAATTACTCTGTCTATTATTAGATAGGATATATATATATATATATATATATATATATATATATATATAAAGTATAAATAAGAATATAATGAAAATGTGAGTGGAGATTAGCAAATAGAAAACATGTAATAGAAAGAATTTTTAAAAAGAATTGGTTCTGTTAAAAGACTCAGTAAAATTGACAAAAATCTGGAGAGAGTGGTTAAGAAAAAAGAGTTAGTGGAAAATAGTTAATATCAGAAATAAAAAAAGAGGAGTACTAAATAGACACCTTTCAAAAGAGGACATTCAGAAAGCCAAGAGACATATGAAAACATGCTCAAAGTCACTAATCATCCGAGAGATGCAAATCAAAACAACAATGAGATACCATCTCACACCTGTCAGACTGGCTATCATCAACAAATCAACAAACGACAAGTGCTGGAGAGGATGTGGAGAAAAAGGAACACTCGTGCACTGCAGGTGGGAATGCAGCCCGGTGCAGCCACTATGGAAGACAGTATGGAGTTTCCTCAAAAAACTAAAAATGGAACTCCCATTTGACCCTGTGATCCCACTTCTAGGAATATATCCCAAGAAACTCGAAACACCAATCAGAAAGGATCTATGCACCCATATGTTCATAGCAGCACAATTCACCATAGCTAAGATCTGGAAACAGCCTAAGTGCCCATCAGTAGATGAATGGATTAGAAAACTTTGGTACATCTACACGATGGAATACTATGCTGCTGTAAAAAAGAAGGAACTCTTACCATTTGCAACAGCATGGATGGAACTGGAGAGCATTATGCTAAGTGAAATAAGCCAGTCAATGAAGGAAAAATACCACATGATCTCACCCATTTATGGATAATAAAGACCATAATAAACTTTTGAACAAAAATAGATACAGAGGCAGAGCTGCCTCGAACAGACTGTCGAACTACAGCGGGAAGGCCGGGGAGGGTTGGGGGACAGGAGGGGGGGGTAAGAGATCAACCGAAGAACTTGTATGCATGCATATAAGCATAACCAATGGACATAAGACACTGGGGGGTAGGGGAGGCTGGGGGATTGTCAAGGGCGGGGGGAAAAAAAGGAGACATATGTAATACTCTTTGTAATACTTTAAGCAATTAAAAAAAGAAAAAAAACTTTAAAAAAATTATTTAAAAAATTATAAATAGATAGATAGATAGATAGATTGATT
The DNA here is from genome assembly GCF_000147115.1 of Myotis lucifugus. Taxonomy (NCBI): domain Eukaryota; kingdom Metazoa; phylum Chordata; class Mammalia; order Chiroptera; family Vespertilionidae; genus Myotis; species Myotis lucifugus. Next base: position 1,917,573 of record NW_005871086.1, on the reverse strand, counting down.
GATTGATAGATAGATAGCATTTCAGAAAGGCAAAAAAAGGGGGGGCAGGGGCAGCTAGAACAAACAAGATAGGTGTTCCTTTAATCAGAGAAAGAGGCTCAGAATTGCATGCCAAATGGACAGTGCAAATGGAATAGAATCTTTGGCCTAATGTGAAAAAAGAACTTATCAGATGTTTGAAATAAACTCATCCAAAGCTGGGTCCCTGGGGTAATGTCCATCCAGCTGAGAGAATCTCAGCACAGAGTCCCTTTAGGGAAGTTGGCTGTGGTCCAGCAATAGCTTCACGGGGGACAAGTGGAGAATCCAGGCTTTCATTCTTATTATTGCTGGGGGGGGAAACACATATTTTCCAACCTCAAAAAAAAATTTTCCCCAAGTGCACTGCATGTGAAAGGCCCAGGGACAGAACTCTGAGGTCCAGAGGAAGTGAAGAGCAGGGGAAGGCTTATCTGCAGACAGTTCCTTGTTCCTAATCAGTGACTGAATCAACTCCAACAAAGGGAAGGTACCAATATTTCATGAATATGGGGCAAAGAAAAATATGTGTTATATTTTGAGTGTGGAAAGGTAAGTTTGATAAAGTGCCTTTCTAGTTGAAAAAGAAACTATTACTTTCAAATTTTGTCAACTGAAAGGCAAAATTATTTTATTATTTTTATATTGTCTTCATTTCATCCTTTCTACTATTTGCCATGGGTTTTGTGACCTTTATTCTAAACTACAGGGTGCTCCTTAAAATAAAACTTACTGAAGAAAAGTAAAAGCCAAATTGGAAACTAATATCATTTTCCTTTTTGTTTCTTGTAGGGAAGAAAAGTAAACTGAAGATGAGATGTGACTCCTTCCAATGGGAAAAGTAACAACACAAATCCTCTCTGGAAGGTAGTGGCTATTATTTCTCACAACACTGCATTTGAATTTTTAAACTTACCTTCTAATTCCTGTCCTAGGCTTATGAAATGGTGTTGGTCACCCAAAAGTAAAATGCAGCCTTCAGATGCCCTGTTGGAAATGTTCCCTTTCTCCTCAACCCTGACACAGAGGCTGACTTCATTGACATGTGAAGGGGAGATGATACCCTGCATGGTAAGTCAATTATGACACAAATAGTGATTAACTGGCTTATTATTAATTTTTGCTAGACCTCTGATTGTTACTTAATGGGTATAAATGTTTTTAAAGATCTGGGTATTTCCAAAGTACCTGCCAGAAAAAAAATTTATGAGTTTATATTCTCTCCAACAATTCTTCTGAATATCCTTTCATTGCACCTTCACCAACACTGCTATCATGATTATTTATCTGTGCTAATTTGAAAAGCCAAAGAAAAATTATATTTTTCATAATTAAATTAGCAACCTTCATCCAGAAATATAGAGGTCATATAAACTTAACTCCCACAATTTACACTAGGATTTCATATTCACTTCTTAAGATGTCCCTTCACTTTACTGAGAAGAATAGTCCTAATTGTTAAGACATTTCAACATGAAGAAATATAAATATACATCCTTAAACATCCCTTGCATTGAAAAGTAAACAAGAATACAATAGGCCCTCCATGAACTTTCACTCAGTTCTTGAAATGCTTTAGGCCAGCACTCAGCTATGAAGTTTAGAAGATAAGCTTGAAAAGACTGTACCCACCACATCAATATTCAATAAATGGTGGCTAGGTGATAGTTAATAGAAAATGAACTTAAATTCATGATGGACAGTAATAAAAAGTTAATGCTGATATTTAAAAACATTTTGCCAAAAATGTTATTAAATATTGTTCTTTAATTATATAAGTACTGATACTATATAAGATGGGTAGTGTTGTAGCCAGTTCTTAAATTTCCCAGGGTCAGAAATCCAGTCATATTGTCATCTTAGAAGTAACTCTAAGGAAATAAGTAACTGGAGGGAAAGAGAGGAAGAGACAAACATACTAAGAGACAAGTGAAATAAAGTGATTATAAAGAAAGAATAAGTTTCTCTAAGGAATTTAGTGAGCTTTTTGCTGGATTAATGCCTGATTAATAAAGTATTTCTATGTAATACCTTAATCAATAAAGAAAAGAAAAAAAACTGAAGAAAAAGAAAGAACGTATTTCTAGCACCACCTGATAGCATTGTGGTGAAAGTCTCCTTATTTGCAAAGTTTATGAGATGAAAGGAAAAGACTGGGCCATGTCTTTCCTCTAAAGAGAGAAAGAGATGCAACCCATCAACTTAAAATAGAGTATGGACAGCTCCAAAGGAAGATCTTTCCAAAAGGAGAAGTACTTGAAATTAGTCTGAATTGATATGTGCTATAAGCATAAAACACATGCTGGATATTTTAGACCTGGTATTTAAAAATGCAAAAGAGCACATTGGTAGTTTTTAAAAGTAATTTCATGTTAAAATGACATTATTTGGGATAAATTGGGTTAAACAATATATATTATTAAAATAATTTCACCAGGAAAAGGAGGGATTGACTTGACAATAAAATAAAACAGCACTCAGTTATCCTATATAATAAAGAGCTATGTGCTAATTAGACTGGACGGCGGAAGGACCTTCCAGACAACCAGTGGGTGGGAGGTAGGGGGCAGGGTAGAGAGGCAGCCAGGGCTGCTGCGAGGGCCGAGCCCCTTGCACGAATTTTGTTCATCGGGCCTCTAGTTTTAAATGAGCTTAAACTTTTAGACATAAGCAAATTATATCCCAGGGTGCAGAGGGAATTTACAGATATGATTTAAAAATTACTAATGGTGTCTTCAAAGAATCTTGGAGAATGAAAGAACATTTTTTAAAAACTGAACAAGGATACCAGTTTAAAGTCCAAAACTTGTTTTTAAAAATTTTCATGAGCCATTTGTTTTATAATTTTTGCCAGAATGTTTTCCAGAAATACAAGGTCATTTTCATCACCTTTGTATTATTTATCTATTTTTAGCTTAGCTATCTTTCTACAATTGTTGATAATAGTAGGTGTTAACCTAGAAAAAGTTTTAAGTGATCTGAAAAAACATTTTCTTATGTTCTACATAATATTTTAATCAAAGATGTAGGTGAAACACAAGAAATTTTATCAAATTTATACGCAATAAAAATAGGAGGGAAGGCTAATATTTGAAAGTATTAAAACCTTAATAGACTGAAACACTTGGTGAAATTCAGTCATTAACGTCTCTCACTTAAAAAAATTAATGACTCAAGCATCAGATGGGACCAATCTGGTTTTAAAGAAATCCTTGTGAACAAACTCTAAGGGCTTTGGTAAAATGAAAATTCAATAAAAGTAAAAGTATAAAGTTACTGCCAATGTCAACTAAAGTCGACATGACTTTCTAGAGATTACTAGAATACTACTGTGCACTGCGTCAGTCAAAGTATGAGGGATATTGTGTTTGGGTTTTAGTAAGATCACATCTTAGAAAGCATAGAACAATCACAAGAAGGCACCTAGGATGTGAGCACCCTGGAAGTATGTCATAATTCAGTTGAAGAAACCAAGAGTGCTTAGTG
>NW_005871086.1:1892436-1913969 GCF_000147115.1 Myotis lucifugus | reverse complement strand
AAAGAACACATGTGTACCTTCCTCAAATACATTTTTTAATCTTTATTGTTGAAAGTGTTGCATGTGTCCCCTTTTTCCCCCATTGACCTCTCCCATCCCCTCCCACCCACCCCCCAGGTCTTCGACACCCTATTGTCTGTGTCTATGCGTTATGCATATACATATATGAGTTCATTTGTTGATCTCTTCCCCTCCCCACCCTCCCCTGCCTTTCCTCTGAGGTTTGACAGTCTGTTTAATGTTCCTCAAATATTTTTTTTAAGTGCTACTGTGTAGACTTATTCTGAGCAATCAGTATAATGTGGTTGAAAGAATTCAAATATGCCTAGCACTGCTACTTGTGGCTTTCATATGGCTCAATCACTGCCTCTGTAATTGTTAGAAGAGTAAGAAAGAGAATGCATGTTCAAAATCCTAACAGAGTCTGTGCATATGATGGTCACATAGTGTTAACCTTTCTTCCCTGAGGCAGAAGTAAGACCAACAGGATAAATCAAGATGGCAAAATTACCCAGGAATGTAAGAGAGAACAAGGAAGTTTATTACAACTTCTAAAAATGAAAGCTGTTTGCCTTTCAGCGAGCACTTTGTCATGGATTATTCCAGCAGAAGCTAGATAACCAACTAGCAAGAAGGTAGAAGAGAGAGGGTCTTACTGCTGATTGAAGGAGAGCTTAGAGAACCCCTTAAGCCTCTTCCTGCTCCAAGACTCAGTGAGTTCAGATCAGTAAGAAAATGTGATTTTGTATATCCATTCTAATCCATGATATCTCTGAGACTAGTGAATATGAGCAATACATTATTCCAAAAAACAGAAGGCTTGACTTGACAGATTTTTTATTTCCTCCAGAGTACAGGAGAAAACATGTGAACATGGAACAGAACTCAACTACTCCCTTAAGTGAGTCCTTAGGACATAACACATTGACTCAATCGTCCTTTATGCTACAAAAACAATTGGAAAATAAAGACTCAGGAAGGCAGTGGTAGAAATCAATAGCATCTAATTGGTGAAAAATTCTTAAATGATGAAAGTAATGATAAGTCAAAGGCTCCAACAAATAGAATTATAACATCCCAGAATATAAGGAAATGTGTGGCTGTATCCCTTTTCCATGTCTCCTCAGCATCTATCATTGTTTCCTAGTTTATTTTCTCTATTTTTTAAATCTTCTTTTTATTTTACTTCATTTATCTTGATTTTGTGTAAATGGATGAATGGTGATTTGCCTCGGGTTATGGATAAATGATGGGGAGCTGAATATTGCAGATCATACAGGTCAGGTAAGAGTAAAATAACTCTACATATAACTGCCTCTCTGCCCTTCTCATGTCAGTTTATTTGAGAGGGATCACCTCTCCTCTCTTTTCTTTAAATTACTGCCATGAAATAACACCTTCAACATCTCATTTTCAATGGCCAATTGATGCCATTTTATGACCATACTTGGGAATACATTCAGTTCAGCTCTTGAAATATGTATATGCTTTATAACTTATTACAAAAAATAAGATAGTCATATAAAAATGAAAAGAACATAATTCTACCTAAGTGGTATGATTGCGGGGTATTAGAAAGGCCTCACTTCTTCCCTTCAAATGATGTGTCACACTAGCTATAGTTACTCAATTTATTAATCCAATTAACTTTTTTTCCCTGCAGTGAGGGACATTTTGGACATGATGCTGGAGGTCCTCTAAAGCAGAAAAAAAAAATCTGTAAAGTAGGAGCCGAAAAGCATGGAATCTTGTCCTGACCCTGTCATTCACTGGTTTGGGTTTAACCTCTTCCAGTCTTTAATCTCCTCATATATAAAATAGAAGCCATAATCCTATCATTCCCCCACTGAGTAATTAAGAAAGCCCTTCCCAAAACAAAATACATGTTAGACATAAGGATTAACTTGTTCAAAACTAATCCCTTTCAAACTGCCCTCCCAAAGAGGAAGTTGCCTCCTGTTAACCTCCATGGAAATGGAGCGACTGTTGCCCAGTGGTTAAGGCAATTACTTTCTCTGTCACATGGCTGATGTAAAGAATCCTGCTATTTGCTTTATCATTTCCTACAACTGCAGCTGCAAAGCTTGAACCACAGCCCCCAATCACACCAGGAGAAGATCTGGTGTCCCCTTTTCCCCCAGCCACAAGCTCTGAGCCTGGGAACAGGACTAGAGCCAAGTTTTCTTCATCTTGACATTAAAATAGCATTAAGGGAGAGGTTAGCACTTCCCTAATGACACAGTTAAAAGAAAACTCACAGTTCAAAGGTTGTGGTGCTCTTTTGGAATGGAGTATCCTAGATCTCTGTGTGCCACTGTAGTTACAATGAGCAAAAGGGACCTGCACACCTGTGACGGGTCTACAAGTTTCCTCCAGTAAATGCCACTCCAATAAATTTGGTGAGTGTGCCATCTGCTAAAATCTTCACAGATGCTGGATTTAAGCCTATGCATGTGGTTATTGGATTTCTTTGTCCCCAGATAAGAAAACCTGAACAGAGAATGTGAACTCTGAGCACTTAAAATGGGAAAGCAGGGAAAAAAAAGAAAAAGAGATGAAGCAAAGATGTAAGCCCATATTCCAAACTTCATCTAGATTAAACTTTTGCCTAGGCCAAAGCCTATATTTCAGAAATACTTCTCTCTATTCCCCTTTATTCAAAATAGTTAGGCTTTCTCCAGGGCTGAATAAACCACAAAATCAAAGAACACCAGGAAGAAAAGAGATTGCACCAAAAACCTGATTTTCATTAGGCTGCCTATGTTGAAATAGTATCTGTTGGCACTCCTCTGTTATGAACATTTGAGCACAGCTGATCCTCATTTCCCAGGAAACCCCACAGGTGTGTGTGGAGGGTGGGGATGAAGTGTGGGAAAGGATCACTCAGGAAGCTTGGAAGATTCTACTAGGTGGCCATAATACAATCTGCAGTGTAACTATCAGGGAAATGATCCTATCGTTTATTTTTTTTATTAAATTTACTAGAGGCCCAGTGCACAAGGTCCCTAAGCCTGGCCGGTGATCAGAGCCGATCTGTGGGGCGACCAGCAAGGTGATCGGGGGACCCCCGCTGGCACCCACCTTGGACAGCCTGGGGCCTGCGGGTTGGGGGCAGCTCCTGCATTGAGCATCTGCCCCCTGGTGGTCAGTAAGCGTCATAGTGACCGGTTGTTCCATCATTTGGTTGATTTGCATATTAGGCTTTTATTATATAGGACTAGAGGCCCGGTGCATGAAATTCATGCATGGGCGGTCCCTCAGCCTGGCCTGTGCACTCTTGCAATCTGGGACATCCCTCTCGCAATTTGGGACCGCTGGCTCCTAACCACTCACCTGCCTGCGTGCCTGCCTAATCGCCCCTAACTGCTCTGCCTGTCTGCATGTCTGATCGCCCCTAACTGCTCTACCTGCCTACTTGATCACCTCTAACTGCTCGCCTGCCTGCCTGATGGCCCCTAACTGCTTGCCTGTCTGCCTGCTCAGTGCACATCATAGCAACTGGTAGTTCCACTGTTCAGTCAATTTGCATATTAACCTTTTATTATATAGGATTGGGGCAACATTGGTTAATAAGATTTTATAGGTTTCAAGTATACATTTCTATGATACATTATCTGTATATCACATTGTGTGCCCGTTAATAAGATTTTATAGGTTTCAAGTATACATTTCTATGATACATTATCTGTATATCACATTGTGTGCCCACCACCCAAAGTCATCACCATACTGTTGTCTGTGTCTATGAGTTTTTGTTTGTTTTTCTTGTTTGTTCATGTGTTGCTTTCGGTTTTATATCCCACATATAAGTGAAATCATATAGTTCTCAACTTTTTCTGTCTGACTTATTTTGCTTAGCAGGGTATTCTCAAGGTCCATCCATGCTTCTCAAATGGCAGTATCTCATCTTTTCTTATGCCTGAGTACTAATCCATTGTATATATGTATCACATCTTTATCCACTCATCTATTGAAGGACACTTCAGTTGTTTCCATGTCTTGGCCACCATGAATAATGATCATTGAAAACTATAATGGTAATCCCTACAAGGAAGGCAGTAAATACAGAATAAAAGAAGCACTCTGGGTGTTTGATGGATAAAAAATTGTCTTAAAAGGAAGATTATTAGGGAGTTGTAATGGTTGTGGTCTTCGAGGACTGAGGAGTGCCCTCCTATTCATACACACACACATACAAACATGTACTTAGCCTGTCACATGACTAAAATTCCACAAACAAAAAACTTTCCTTGGCATTTTGAAATTAGCTCTATTTATAAAGATTAATAAGGGATAGTTAATAAGCTAGCATCATAATAACATAAAATCCTATATAATAAAAGGCTAATATGCAAATCGACCAAATGGCAGAACAACTGGTTGCTATGACGTGCACTGACCACCAGGGGGTAGACGCTCACTGCAGAAGCTGCCCCCTGGTGGTCAGTGTGCTCCCACAGGGAGAGCGCCGCTCAGCCAGAAGCCAGCAGTGGTGGTGGTAGGAGCCTCTCCCACCTCTGCGGCAGTGCTAAGGATATCCAACTGATGTCTTAGGTCCACTCCATCCCCCAAGGCTCCCAGACTGTGAGAGGGTGCAGGCCAGGCTGAGGGACACCCCCCAAGTGCACAAATTTCATGCACCAGGTCTCTAGTAATAACATAAAATTCCTGAATGGTTTTTAATAATTTACATTTCTATAACATTTTATAATTTGTAAACTGCTTTTGCACATATCATTTTATGCAATTCTCATACCATCCTTGCTATGGAGGTATTATTATTCATATTTTACAGAGCAAGTAACATAGTCTCAGAACTTAAGTCTGTCCCTGAGGAAATGCTCCTTGGGAAGTGGGAGAGCCAGGACCTGTAATCCCAAAGCCCGTGCTTGGTTATGCCCAAACCCGAGCTGAAGCCCAGAAATCTACACCTTTCAACAGTTCCTCCATAAAATTCTGATAATATCAAAGTCTGGAGCCCATGTACCACACCATCCTACAAAGAGAGAAATCTATATATATAAAAGCCTAAGTGACCGAACAACCAAACGACTGGTCAACCGATCTCTATGATGTGCACTGACCACCACACTCAACACAGGAGCTGCACTCTGGTGGTCAGTGCACTCCCACAGCGGGAGCGCCACTAGCTGACTGACGGGTACCAGCCGTAGGGTTCATGGCTGGCGAGCCTCTCCCACCTCCGCAGCAGTGCTACCAAGTGACGATGGCAGATGTAGCAGAGCCGGGATGAGAGGGAGCAGTCTGGGCGTGGGCTTCTCCCCAGCCACCTGCCACTTTATGCACTACTCCATCCCTAGGGGGATGTTGGACTGCCGGTTTCAGCCCGATCTTCGGCCTATCCTGCAGGGACCGAGCCTCTAGTATACTAATAATGGCCTATAAATGGTCACTTAATATAGCCAAATTGTAACTTACTTAAAGTCACTCTGTAGTTATTTTCACTCGTGGCTATCTCGTGCTCCCTCCTTTATGTCACTTACCTGATATCACTGTTTTGTTCAGTATATTTGTCAGTTCTAGTTGTTTTAGGATTTAATTGCCCATGTTAAAGTTTACATCTCATTTTTAAAGTTTATCTTTATTGTTGAAAGCATTACAGATGTCCCCTTTTCTTTCCTCCATTGTACATCTCAAGTTAGCTTTAGCCAGCCACCTATCTGTATTGTATAGACCAATGTTCTTCAGAGTTGGGTGTACCAGGAAACCCAATGAAGGATGCAGAAAGGAAGTATCTGAATTCCTATTTTTACTTTAATTCTAAGAAAGTTTTTGTCAAAATATTTACCAATATTTACTATAGTGATTGATAGTAGTTTGTATACAGTTTAAAAGCAAATAGTCATATATAAGAGAGTGTACTCAACAACTGTATTGTTGGGGTTCCCAATTAAAAACAAAAACCACTGGTCTAGACCCCTTTCCCTATGAGCAGGAAAATGTGCTCACTCTCCTGGGGAAGAATCTGGAGGCAAAATTCTCTTTGTATATGTAATTTCTGTCGTAATCCTCACAGGATGGAAGAAAATGACCTCAGAGCCCAGTAACATTTCTCACACTGTGAGTGAGTTTATTCTCCTGGGCTTCTCATGCGCTGGGAAATACAGATCCTCCTCTTTTCCATATTCTTAGTGACTTACATCCTGACCCTCTTTGGAAACATGGCCATCATGTGTGCAGTGCGCTGGGACCACCGGCTCCACACCCCAATGTACATTCTGCTAGCTAACTTCTCCTTCCTGGAGATCTGCTATGTCAACTCTGATGTGCCCAACATGCTGGCCAACTTCCTCTCCCAGACCAAAACCATCTCCTTTGCGCGATGCCTGCTCCAGTTGTACTTCTTCTTCTCACTAGGCACAACCAAATGCTTATTTCTCTCCATCATGGCCTATGACCGGTTCCTGGCCATCTGCCGCCCCCTGCACTACCCCACCGTCATGACTATTAAGTTCTGCAGCAGCCTGGTTATTTTTTGCTGGGTGTATGGATTCCTCTGGTTTCTGATTCCGGTGATACTCGTCACACAGCTACCATTTTGTGGCCTGAATGTGATTGATGACTTTCTGTGTGACCTGGGTCCTCTGCTGGCCCTGGCTTCAACCTGTGCCCCAATTCCAGGGACTGTTCTTATGTGTGGCACCATGAGCTCCCTCCTCATATTTGCCACCTTTTTCTACATTATTGGCTCCTATACCCTGGTGCTGAGGGCCGTAATCCAAGTCCCCTCTGTTGCTGGCCGGAAGAAGGCCTTCTCCACCTGCTCCTCACACCTGGCCGTTGTGTTTTTATTCTATGGTTCTGTGATGATGACATATGTAAACCCAGGGAAAGGACAAGCAGAGAGCATGCAGAAGTTCACAACTTTGTTCTACTCAGTTTTGACCCCTTTTTTCAACCCCATGATCTACAGCCTTCGGAATAAAGAAATGAAGGATGCCCTGAAGAAAGTTCTAAGAGGTTCCTAAAATTGGTCTGTGACTTAGTGACTTATTCCCCAATAAATTCAAACTGTGAGTCTCCTGTCAGTGAACTTAAGAAACTGGAAAATAGGTGTGAACTTTTTGAAGGAGCCATTTCAAAATCCTAAGTGCCAGGACACTGATGAAGTCTTTCCTTGGGCAGAATTAATTGCCTCTCCCATAGTACATCACTTACACTTCTACTTAACATGTCCTTTCTTCTTTCTTGTATTATAGTTAGCTGTTCACAAATCCATCTCCACATGCCTCCCCATCCTTATTAGACTATGAATTTCTTAAGAGCAGAGACTATGCTTTATTTCTATATTCCCAGAACCTAGCACAAAAATGTCAATAATGTCAATTTAAATAAAAATACATATACTATTCATATTTCCTCATTAGACTATCATTCCTGACATTCAGGACAATATATAAAGAAACTATGCAAATTCTGTAACCATCTGTATTTTATTTGTCCTATGGATGAAATGAAAAGAACTTTCCTAGAAAAATGTGAGATTGACCTGAATTGGTTGGACTAATCATTACATGATAATCCAATCAATGGAAAAGTCTCACCAGATGAAAATAAATGTCTAAGAAATTATCTGCTTCCTGCCCTTCACCAATCCCTTTTACCTAATAAGGTAACCACTTTATTTCATTTTCTTCTTACTAACCATACTTCCACTACTGCATATTTTAAAACATATTATGGAACCCTTATCACTAAAATATGGTTTGGGGATCATTAGCCAGGCATCACTAGGAAACATTTATTTATTTATTTTTATTGAAAACTATTTTTCTTCATTTTTTAAATTTTATTTTTCAATTACAGTTTACATTCAAAATTACACAGCATGATCAAGTGAGATCTATCTCTGGGATAAAATGTGGTTTCAACATATGCAAGTCAATAATTATGATCCTTCACATTGACAAACTGAAGAAGAAAAATCATATAGTCCTCTCAGTAAATGCAGAAAAGTATTTGACAGAAAATTTAATCATGCATGAGTTTTAAAAAACTTTCAACAAATTAGGTATAGCAGAAACATACCTCAACATAATAAAGGCCATATGAGATAAACCCACAGCTAACATCATACTCAAAGGTGAAAGCTGGGAGCTCTTCCTTTATACTCAGGAACAAGACAAGAGTGTCAATTCTCAGTATTCTTATTCAACTCTAGAGGCCCAGTGCACAGATTCGTGCACTGGTGGGGTCCCTCGGCCTGGCCTGTGGGCATTGGGCCAAAACCGGCTTTCTGACATCCCCTGAGGGGTCCCAGATTGTGAGAGGGTGGCTTGCAGGTGATGCACCCTGGAATCGGGCTCCCTCCTCTTTGGTTCTGGGTGCATCACCCAAGAACCACAGCTGCCAAGTCACCACAGTTCGGCAGCTCCAGCGTTGTGGTCAGTGGGCTTCATAGCTACCAGTCAGAGTGTCTGCCCCCTGGTGGTCATTGCTCATTATAGCTACCTGTCCAACTGTCACTTAGGCATATATATATTTATATATAATTGCTCTGGCTAGGACTATTACTGGAAGTCCTAGACAGAGCAATTAAACAAGAAGAAGAAATAAAAAGCATCCAAATTTGAAAGAAATAAAACTGTATTGGTTGCAGATGACATGATCTTACAAAAGTAAATAAATAAATAAATAAATAAATAAATAAATACAATTTTAAAAAACATCCTAAATACTCCACCAAAAAACTGTTAGAACTAAAAAACTATTTCAATAAGGTTCAGTAATACAAAATCAATATACAAAAATCAGTTGTGTTTTTATACACTAACAGCATACTACCCAAAAAAAGAAATTACAAAACAATCCCATTTACAATAGCATAATAAAAAATACATAGGAGTAAATTTAACCAAGAAAGTGAAAATCTGTACACTAAAAATGATGAAACATTGATGAAAGAAACTGAATAAGAGGCAAAAAATGGAAACGTATCCTGTTTTGGTAGATTGGAAGAATTAATATTATTAAAATGTCTATAACACTCAAAACAATCTATAAATTCAATACAAACCCTATTAAAATTCCAATGGCATTTTTTACAAAAATAGAAAAAATCATTTTAAAATTTGTACTAAAATCATGAAAATCCTGAACAGCCAAAACAATCCTAAGAAAAAAGAACAAAGCTGGGGGGCGGGGGCAGGGTGGAAGAGGTCAATGGGGGGGGCAGGAGGGGACAAAGGGCACATCTGTAATACTTTCAACAATAAAGAGAAAAAAATAGAAAAATAACAATAAATTAATTGTCTAGCTAAAAAAAAGAACAAAGCTAGAAGTATCACACATGCTTATATCAAACTCTACTGCAAAGCTACAGCGATCAAAACAGTAGCACTAGCATAAAAACAGACTCGTAAACCAATGTAATAGCATTGAAAGGCCAGATAAAACCCATACTTATGTGGTAAACTAATCATGACAAAGATGCAAAGAATACACAATGAAGAAAGGGTAATCTCTTCAATAAAGTGTTAAAAAAAACAAATATCAACTTGTAAAAGAATAAAATTGGAATATCTTACATCAAAATTAATTCAAAATAAATTAAAGACTTACATGTAAGGCCTGAAACTATAAACACCAAGAAAAAAAATACAAGGAGAAAGCTCCTTGACATGATATCAAAATCACAAGCAACTGCCTGGCCAGTGTGGCTTAGTGTTGAGCATCAGCCCATGAACCACGAGGTCAGGGTTCAATTCCCAGTCAGGCACATGCCCAGGTTGCAGGCTCAATCCCCAGTAGGGGGTGTACAAGAGGCAGCCCATTAATGATTCTCTCTCATCATTGATGTTTCTATCTCTCCTTTTCCCCTCCTCTCTCTGAAATCAATAAAAACATCTTTTTTAAAAAAATAACAAACGCATAAAAAGATGGGGGTGGGGGAAACTACATCAAACTAAAACATTTCTGTAGAGCAAAGGAAACAACAAGCAAAATGAAAGGCAACCTCTGCAATGGGAGAATAACTGCAAACCATGTCTAATAAGGGGTTCATTCCAAAATATATAAAGAAACCCTATAACTCAATAGCAAAAGTAAACAAATACCCTTATTAAAAATGGGCGAAGGACCCGAAAAGTCACTTTCCAAAGAAGATATGCAAATGGCCAACAGATATAGGGGAAAAAATGCTCAACATCACTAATCATCTGGGAAATGCAAATCAAAACCATAATGAGATATTACCTAACACATGATATAATGGCTTTTGTAAAATAAAATAAAAAAGAGAGAGATAGCAAATGCTAGTAAGAATATGAAGACGCATTATTTACAATAGACAAGACATGGAAACAACCTACGCGAATAAATGGATAAAGTTGTGGAATACAGATGCAATGAAGTTTTACTCAGATATAAAAATAGAATGAACTTTTGGCAAGCTGATTTTGCTTGTGTTTGTTTGTTTTCCAACACATGGACTTTAATCAGATTTCACCCATTGTTTTACTTATCTTGTGTAGTAAGAATTTTTGAGAGACAGCATTTAATCCAAGATCACCTGTTACACTTCAGTTTGTCATATCTCTTTAGCCTTCCTTCATCTGAATCACTCTTAGTCTTTCTTTATCCTTTAGCTTTGACATTTTGAAAAGATGGGGCCAGTTATTTTGTAGAATGTCCCTCAGTTTGGTTCATCTGATACTTCAGTAGAGTCAGGTTATGCATAGTTGGCAAGAATACCGCAAAAGTGATGCTGTGTTCTCCTCATTGATCCGATCAGGTGGCAGGTGATTGTGACTTGTTCCCATATTGGTGATATTAGCTCCATCACCAAATCCTGGACATGTCCTCCAACTTTCTCTAATGTAAATTACTATTTTCCCATCTGTAATTAACAAATAACCTGTGGGGAGATTATTTGAAGTTATGTGACTATCCTTACAGTACATTACTATAAGGATTGCCAGATAGTGGTTTTTAAACTCTATCATCCCTTCTGCATTTATTACTTAACATTTTACTGCAAGGGTCTTTCCTTCTTCCTTACTTATTTACTTTTGTTAATATGGATCCATGGTTTCTGATTTCATTCAATGGGTTATAACTCATTATTATTATTACTTATTTTGAAGCTCAGATTGCCCCAGATTTGGCCAGTGGGAAGCTCCTTTCAGCTAACGTCTATGACTGTAATTTTTTGAGAAAATTATTACTTCTATCACAAGGTGGTCCAGGCTTACTATCCCAAACATAGCCCTGGACTCAGCCATTTTGCTAAGGTCCCCTTCCTTTTTCATGAAGAGTGATTTGAACCTGAGATCACTAGGTGTGTTCATAGCTACTAAGGTGTCATTGCTCATCCTTTTAGTGGACAAACTGGGGAAAATAGCCATTTCATATTATTCTTTTCTTTCACCATTTTATATTTATAGTTCCTTTCTCTCACCATGAGAAGTCTGGCTCCTAAGAAAATAAATATATTTACTCCTTTGCACAATTCTATAATGCACATAAACTTGTTTCAGAATTACTATACCCATACCTCTATTAACAATAAACATACTAACTTATTTAGCTAAATTAAAGTTTTCTTTGGAGCTCGTTTGGTTCTTTTATCTTCACTTTTCTTTAATATGATTGTTACCTATTTGATATACCGTTTAAGTTTATTTGATTGTTTATTTCCAACTTTGAAGTTTAAAAAAAAATCCTTGTTGATTTAACTTTGGGCATTTTAATTATCATGTTATATTATGTTATAATATGTTAATTATGATGTGTGTGGCTGTGGATTTCTTTAGGTTCATCTTATTCGGGGCTCTCTGCACTTCCTGGACATGGATGTCTGTTTCCTTTACCAGGTTGGGGAAGTTTTCATTCATTATTTCTTTAAGTACTTTTTTTGGTCACTTTTTTTCTCTCTCTTCTCCTTCTGGTACCCCTATAATGTGAATGTTGGTATGCCTGAAGTTGTCCTAGAGATTCTTTAAACTATCCTCATTTTTTTTTCTTATTTCTGTTTCCTGTTCCAAGTGGGTGTTTTTTGCTACCTTGTCTTCCAAATCTCTTATTTGACCCTCTGCTTCATCTAATGTGGTGTTGAATTCCTCTAATGGATTCTTCATTTCAGTTATTGTATTCGTCATTTCTTTTTTATGTTTTCTATCTCATTGCTGAAATTCTCACTGAGTTCATCTATGCTTCTCCCAAGTTCATTGAAAATCCTTATAACCAGTATTGTGAGCTCTTTATCTGATAGATTGCTTGTCTTTGTTTTATTCAGTTCATTTTCTGGGCTTTTGTCTGGTCTTTCATGTGGGACATATTTCTCTGTCTCCTTATTTTGGCTGTCTCTCTACATTTGTTTCTATGAATTATACAGAGGAGTGACCTTGTGTAGGAGCTACCCCTCTGTAGACTGTGTGTGCTGGGTGTCTTTGATGGACCAGATGGAGCTGGAGCATGTGTGGGTCACTGGGGGCAAACCTTACCAGGGCCTGGAGTGGTAGCTGGAATGGAGAGGGGCCAAGGGCAAGCTGCACTGGGACACTCTTGACAGGCCACTTGGAGTTGTAGATGGAGTGGGCTCAGGCCTTAGGTAGTGCCAGGGGCAAGTCACACCAGGACCTGGAGCTAAAGCTGGATTGGTGTGACTTGTAGGGATTCCCAGAAGTAAGCCACTGGGACTGTACCTGAAGCTGATGTGGTCTACAGGAAGTCCAGGGGACAAGCCACACCTGAGAAGGAGCTGTAGCTAGAACTACAGCTGAGGGAAGTCACATGGCTAGAATCTGGAGCTAGAGCAGGCTGCAGAGAGACCTGCTTCTGTGTCATCTCTCTCTCATGTGCAGAAGCTGTTCAATTGGCC
Source organism: Myotis lucifugus (assembly GCF_000147115.1). Taxonomy (NCBI): domain Eukaryota; kingdom Metazoa; phylum Chordata; class Mammalia; order Chiroptera; family Vespertilionidae; genus Myotis; species Myotis lucifugus. Next base: position 1,901,128 of record NW_005871086.1, on the reverse strand, counting down.
CTCAGTTTTTCTTCAGGGGAATGCTCTGTCTGCAAATGTAAATTAGATGTGTTCCTGAAAGGAGGTGAGTTCAGGATCTTCCTATGCCACCAGCTTGGACTAAAAGCCAAGCTAATTTTTAAATTCATGTGGGAATGCAAATAGCTTAGACTAGACAAAACGAAGTTGGAGGAGTAACACTGTCTGATTTTTAAAAGCTTATTATAAAATTTTAATGATCAAAACAATGTGGCATTGACATTAAGTTGAACAAATAGATCAATGGTACAAATAGAGAACCCAGAAATAACACCATATACATGGAAAACTGATTTTTAACAAAGGTGCAAAAGCAATTCAGTGTGGAAAGGAGAGCATTTTTAATAAATTGTGCTGGAATAGTTCGATATTCATATCAAAAAATAAACTTTAATATTTCAACACCTCACAAAATACACAAAAAATAGCTTAAATTGTTTGTAGGTTATAAAACCTAAAACTATAAAATATCTAAAAGAAAATAGAAGGGAAAATCTTTGTGACTCTGGCTTAGGCAAAGATTTCTTAAACACATCACCAGAAGCACAATCCATAAAAGAACAAAGTGATAAACTGGACTCCAATCAAAATTTAAAATATCTGCTCTTCCAAAGACACTATTAAGAGAATGAAGAGGGAGCTGCGGGGGTAGTCTGGGGCACGGAGCAGTGGCAGGGGAGGAGCAGACACCGGGCAACAACAGTGGTAGCAACTCTGGAGGCGGAGGCGGCATTGGCCCAACCTCCCCGACCTCTGGCTGTCCTCCCCTCCGTCCCACCCCATGGCAGCCAGAGCTCCCACCTCGCCTCTCCCCTAGTCGCGCCTGCTCGCCCTGCTCTCTCGTTTCCTCTGATTCTCCAGCAGCAGGGCCCAGTGCCGGGTGCTGACCACTGCCACCATGGGGAAGGGGGTTGGACGTGACAAATATGAGCCTGCGGCCGTTTCAGAGCAAGACAACAAGAAAAGGCCAAGAAAGAGAGGGATATAGATGAGCTGAATAAAGAAGTGTCTATGGATGACCATAAACTTAGCCTTGACGAACTTCATCGCAACTACGGAACAGACTTGGACCAAGGCTTAAGCTCTGTTCCAGCTGCAGAGATCCTGGCCCGAGCAGGTCCCAACGCCCTCACTTCGCCTCCCACCACCCCCGAGTGGGTCAAATTCTGCCGGCAGCTGTTTGGGGGGCTCTCAATGTTACTGTGGATTGGAGCGATTCTCTTTCTTGGCTTATGGCATCCAAGCTACCACGGAAGAGGAACTTCAGAGTGATAATCTGTACCTCGGTGTGGTGCTGTCTGCTGTCGTCATCATCACCGGCTGGTTCTCCTACTATCAAGAAGCTAAGAGCTCAAAGATCATGGAATCCTTCAAAAACATGGTTCCATAGTAAGCCCTGGTGATTTGAAATTGTGAGAAAATGAGCATAAACACGGAGGAGGTGGATGTTGGGGACCTGGTAGAAATAAAAGGCGAGGATTGGATCTCTGCTGACCTCAGGATCATATCTGCCAGCAGCTGCAAGGTGGATAACTCCTCGCTCACCGGTGAATCAAAGCCCCAGACCAGGTCTCCGGACTTCACAAATGAAAACCCCTTGGAGACAAGGAACATTGCCTTCTTTTCAGCCAACTGCATTGAAGGCACTGCCCTTGGCATCGTCATGTACACTGGAGGCCACAGTGTCATGGGAAGAATGGCCACGCTGGCCTCTGGGCTGGGAGGCAGCCAGACCCACAGCACTGCAGAAATCGAATGCTTTAGTCAGCCCATCATGGGTGTGGCCATGTTCCTGGGGGTGTCCTTATTCATCCTCTCACTGATCCTCAAATATACCAGGCTTGAGGCCATCATCTTCCTCATTGATATCATTGCAGCCAATGTGCCCGAAGGTCTGCTGGCCACTGTCACGGTGTTTCTGACCCTCACTGCCTAACACATGGCCCGGGAAAACTGCTTAATGAAGAACTAAGAGGCTGTATCCATATCCACCATCTGCTCCCATAAAACTTGAACTCTGACTCAGAACCGGATGGCGGTGGCCCACATGTGGTTTTGCAATCATATCCACGAAGCCGACACCACAGAGAATCAGAAAAGTGTCTCCTTCAACAAGTCTTCAGCTACCTGGCTCACCCTGTCCAGAATCTCAGGGCTTTGTAATAGAGCCGTGTTACAGGCCAGCCAGGAAAACCTGCCTGTCCTGAAGTGGGCAGTGACAGGCGAGCCTGCGAGTTGGTACTCGAAGTGCATCGAGCTGTGTTGTGAGACCTTGAAGGAGATGAGAGAACGGTACCCCAGAATCATCGAGATACCCTTCAACTCCACCAACAAGTACCAGTTGTCCATTCACAAGAACCCCAACACGGCTGAGCCCCTGCTGGTAATTAAGGGGGCCCCAGAGAGGATCCTGGACCGCTGCAGCTCCATCCTGCTCCACTGCAAGGAGCATGGTACAACATGGATAAATCTCAAAATAATTTTACTGAGTTAAAAAAAAACACAACTAACCGCCCCCCCAAAAAAAGAGTAGAAGTGGTACGATACCATTAATATAAAGCAGTAGAAAATACAAACTCATCTATAATTGAGAGAAAGATCAGCAGTTATCTGGGGCATGACTGAGATTTTACTTGTGAGATTATGTCCAATAACAGAACAGCATGACCTATCTGAGAGTGGCAGACCAGCTTATAATAATTTTGAGGCCTAGTTGTGAATGTCAGGTCCGTTATGAACGTCTGGAGCTGCTTTTATCCCCTTCAGGTTTGTAAAATTTTTCATTGACCACATAGTAAGCACTTAGGGGAGTTAGAGACAGACTTACTGGTGTGTTGATTCATCAAACAATCAATCAATTGATTTGTTAACACTAGTATTTAATTCTATCTGTGAGAGGTTTAAAGCAAAGAAAAGGCATCATTTAAACTTGAACAGAAGAAAAAAAAACAAACAGAAATTGAGGCAGGCCCCAAGGGAAGTAAATAACAAGCATAGAGATGTCTCTTGACACTGTTCCTTTTAGGAAGCGGTAAAGGAATCCTCAAGGACCAAGAAGAATGGGGCTTACTTCCTGGCAGGCTCTGCTTATAACGCCTCCCTCCATTTCCCCTCTTTTCTCCTCTCCAATTATTGCCAAGAAGACTATCTCTTCTCTCTATGAAAGTAAAAGAGAAACTTTTGAGAAGTTTCAGTTTGGAATTTCCTTTGCTGATCCAGGTAATAAGGTTATGTAGTGTTTAGACGAGTAAAAAATATAATCTCTTAGTCTTTACTGATAGTTCTCTTTGAAGTTGCTATGATCATACATATAACCAATATTTCTTAAGCATGGGTCAAGCAATTATCAAGATACTTCCACAGATATTTACCTCATTCAGTAATCTTTATAACAGCCCTTTGAAGATGGCATAATTATGCCCATTTTATAGCTTAGAAATCTGAATATTAATTTCCTATAACTAGTTTTAAAAAATCTCTTGACTCTAAATTCAGTGCTTTTTCTATTATATCCAGCTGCCTACCACTCATCCCAAACTTGAAAATTATCTTTACTTTTAAGTATTTTCCAGAAATAGATTTCCCAGTGTTACAGATGTGACAGCCCCCTCACAAACTAGCTAAAGGAAATAATTAGGTTGTCATGAAACATCTTTGGACTGGCTGTGGAGAGAGGGCCAACAAATGAACATACCAAGATTTCTACTGTACTGAACTTTGAGGGAAAATTAAATTATCAGGGAATGTCTTCCTCACACTGACATAAACTACCTCAACCTTTCTGGAATTGACTAATTTAACAAGTAAACCATAAAAAGGTGATTGTTGTTAGTTGACTCATACTTTTGTGCACAGAGCCTTCTGCCATAGATAAAGGATGACTCAACCAGCCTAAGGTGAGTAACAATACAGTCTGGTTAAATATATTAGATTGAGCATAAAATGATGATGGCCATTCCTGTATTCTAGAATACCTCCCTGTTTTCTTAAACAGCTTTGTAAGACTTTCTGACAGAGTTGTTCTGAGAGGGAATGGTTTTACTCAAAAGTCTAACATTCTCATTTGTTTTGGGTTGGTTTTGTTTTGTTGGTTTTGTTTTTTCATTTTTAAGGCATACTCTGCTGCTGTGTGGAAATGGAGGGCACAGAGGTAAGGAGAGGAGAGGAGCTCTGTTAGGATGCTTCCGCAGAAGTCCAAGAAAGAAAGGATGATAATTTGAACTTGGGAGATGACAGTGAAGACAAAGAGAAGTGAATTATATGTCATATTTTAGAAACAAAAGCATCTTTCTGGTGAGTTGGATGTGAGGGGTAAAAGAAAGGAAGACATGTAACATTAAAATAGGCTAGAGCAGGAAAATAAGTCCTTGAACATTAACTAAACTATTCAAAGTGCTAAAAAATATTTTGAGATGATGGACAAAGTGATTATCACACAAAAATAACCATTTACAGTAGGAGATGTGCAGGAGGCAGCTGATTGATGTTTCTCTCTCATCGATGTTTCTGACTCTCTATCTCTCTCCCTTCCTCTCTGTAAAAACTCAATAAAATATATTTTTTAAAAAATAAATAAAATAAATAAAATAAAATAGGCTAGAGCAGGAAAATAAGTCCTTGAACATTAACTAAACTATTCAAAGTGCTAAAAAATATTTTGAGATGATGGACAAAGTGATTATCACACAAAAATAACCATTTAGAAACACCCTGCAGAACACTTTGGTTAAAGATGCCCCAACCAGCCCTCGCTGGTTTGGCTCAGTGAATAGAATGTCAGTCTGAGGACTGCAGGGTCCCAGAGTTGATTCAGGTCAAGGGAACATGCCCAGTTGCTGGCTTGATCCCCAGTATGAACAATGCAGGAGGCAGCTGATCAATGATTCTCTCTCATCATTGACGTTTCTATCTCTCTCTCCCTCTCCCTTCCTCTCTGAAATCAATAAAAATATATTCTTTTAAAAAAGAAAGATGCCCAACCACAATTAGTAACAAATTATTTTGACCTATTGAAGACTAAATGACTTTCCTCTCAGTTGGTGGTAAACCTATAGGCCTAAAAGGGATTTTTTAAACATTATGGTATTTAAAGTCCATAAGTGACCTTCACATGTTATAGCAAATTTTTTTGAGTCATTCCTACAATTCATTAGCAGTTGATGTATTCTCATGGCCCCAACATTTGTTAACAGCCCCATTCAAAAAATGGGGCATTTGGGAAAATGGTTGCCTCAGAAAAGACCATATTCTGAATATTTTCATCCTGAATGAGACTAATGTAAAATAATGGAAATATTTATTAAATATTTTATGTCTGGTTTAAGTTCACTTTCAAAAAAGATGACTCTTTGGTATCTGAAACTTAATCTCAGTCCATAGTCACATATCCTTAAAATGGAAAAAAGAGGAAAGGGCATTTAGAAAGTGTAAGTTTATGGTACAAGAACCAAAACCAGTTCATCCCACAGCTAAGCCACTAAAAGACCCAAGGCAATATAAGTTAATACATAGACTAGCAGGATCATGGTAAATTTTATTGGCCACATGCGTCACCCATGTCATAGAAATATAAAATCCAAAACTAGATCTGGCTCAGAGAGGGAGGCTTTTGTACATATTTTATAAGTTCCAAAATATTATTCAGTTTGCTGGTCCCCTGTCACACATTTTCATGCTCTCCAAAAACAAAGAAGTACATTATAGTCAACTAGCTCTCCCTTGGTACCTTCTGCCATTTATCCAGGGAGGTCTTACTGTTTTTGAATATTCCAAAGAGACCACTGGCAGACCCCTTGGATAACCATGCCAACACTTGAAATTTCCTTATTATTGATTAATTGATGTTATATTCAAAATAATGGAAAAATAAGTTATTTTTCATGTTTCTATTTACAGATGCTATAATAGCCAAAACCAAGGTCTAGATGCAGAATTATTTAGCAAAGGTTGGGGTAGGGTTTTTTTTACTCAGAAAAACATAAAGTCATTATGCAAATGTATAACCATGCAAAGTCATTCTGCCTTGAGGTGCTCCCAAGACATGATTAGTAGAGAGAGCAAAAAATTTAAAGTTTTCTCTTCTTTACAAGTGTTCTGCTACATGTATCTTAACATTAGATCCATAACATCAGGATGCACAGTTTATATGGATCTTGCAGCAACATATTTCCAACCTAGACAATCAGAGACCTATTTCAGCAAGACCAGATTAGTGCTAGTCTACCCTGGATAAACCAGGACAGTATTTCAGGTTTGGAAAAAAATAATAACTATTGACACGTAAGTGTTTATTGCTTCCCCCATGGTGGCGTCAATACATACCTGAGTCCCCATGTATCTATATACAGTCATTCAATGATTTGATGGTCTTTTTGCAGCTCACAGACCCATGAAATTTTTCAACAACTCCAGCACCATCACTGGCTTCATCCTCCTGGGCTTCCCTGGCCCCAGGGAGAAGCAGGTCCTCCTCTTTGTGCTCTTCTCTGTTGTCTTCCTCCTGACCCTCATGGGCAATGGTTTGATCATCTGTGCTGTGCGCTGGGATCAGAGACTGCACACCCCCATGTACATCCTGCTCGCCAACTTCTCCTTCCTGGAGATCTGGTATGTCACCTCCACTGTCCCCAACATGCTGGCTAACTTCCTCTCTGACACCAAGGTCATCTCCTTCTCTGGATGCTTTCTCCAGTTCTATTTTTTCTTCTCCTTGGGTTCTACAGAATGCTTTTTCTTGGCTGTTATGGCATTTGACCGATACCTTGCCATTTGCCAGCCTCTACACTACCCAACCATTATGACTGGACGTCTCTGCACCGATCTTGTGGTCAGCTGCTGGGTACTTGGCTTCCTCTGGTTCTTGATTCCTATCACTATTATTTCCCAAATGTCCTTCTGTGGCTCCAGGATCATTGACCACTTCCTGTGTGACCCAGGTCCTCTGTTGGCCCTCACCTGTACCAGATACCCTGCAATAGAGTTAACTAGCTCCACCTTAAGTTCTCTGCTCTTATTTATTCCCTTTATTTGTATCATGGTGTCCTATTCTCTGGTTCTACAAGCTGTGTTGAGGGTTCCCTCAGCAGCTGGACGAAGAAAGGCTTTCTCCACCTGTGGATCCCATCTGGCTGTGGTTTCACTGTTCTATGGCTCAGTGATGGTCATGTATATAAGCCCAACATCAGAACATAAAGCTGGAATGCAGAAGATAATGACTTTGCTTTATTCTGTAGTTACTCCACTCATTAACCCTGTAATATATAGCTTGAGGAACAAAGATATGAAACATGCGATAAAGAAATTATTTGGGATAGAAACAGAGGCACAGATACATGGAACAGTCTGACAGCTGTCAGAGGGAAGGTTGGGAGGATTTAATGAAAGAAGATGAAGTGATTAGTCAAAGAACATATATGCATAACTCATGGACACAGACAACAGTGTGGTGATGTCAAGAGGGAAGAGGGGGCTAGGTGGAAGGGGTAAAGGGGAGGAATGGGGACATCTGTAGTAGTGTCAATAATAAAAATAAAGAAAAAGAAATTATTGGGGACATAAAAGTAAGAGTCTTGATTTAAAATATTTGGGGGGACATTATCTGTTTTTAATTTCTTTGATTAAAAAAAGACTATCTGACATCACTCAGAAAATTGTTCATTGCTTTGAGCAATGAGCACATGGTGCAGTGTGCAGATGATGCTTTGTTGAGTTAGACACTTGAAACCCATATGGCTTTGTGAACTGATGTCACCCCAATAAATTCAATAAAAAGAAATAAATTTAATAGAAATTTTTTAAAAAGAAAATTGTTCGTGTTTTTTGTGTGTTTTTTTTTTATTTCCTAGAATTTATAGGACTATAAGGAATCTCAAAGATGTACTCCATCCCCCTAATTTTACAAATGATAGAACATATATTGAAAAACTGAGTTGAATTTGTTAGGAAAATATAATTAAAAGCAAATCTCCTGCCATCCCAGAAATATCTCTCCACATGGGTAGAAAAGAATAAAATAGTTTTATTATTAAATAAGGATGAAAGCAATGGAATATGTACATCACAGGCAATCTACTAAGAGACGGCAAAGACAGAAAGAAAGCTAATCCTTTTATATAGCCAGGCAAATACATCCATTACATGCATGGTCTCAAGATAAACAATAACTGGTCCTCGAAAGACTTGACTGCATCATTTATCACACAGAGTTAATCCTAGATTCACCTGGTAATTGGCTCACACAAAGGAAAAATAAACACATCTGTATGGACAGAAGGTAGTTTTGCAACTTGGAAGTTAGGGCACCAAAGTTAGACTTCTACCCTCCACAGAAACTGGGACACTGGAGGGTGCTATCTACCTTGATGATGACATTTCGAAGTGATTTGCCAGGTCCGTCCTTGACAAAGACATTCTGGAGTCATAAAGCTGGCAAGAGGGTTTTTTTGCTTTTACATGTATTTCAAAGATTTACATGTATTTCAAAGACAGAGAAAGAACTTAATTACACGTTTTCTTAAGTATGTTCTAAAAAATTTAAAAAAAATAAAAGAAGAGAAGAAAGTCTCTTCCCTTGTTTTCAACAGAGATAACTTTTTATGTGTATTTGCCCTTACAAATTACACAAGGTTATAACCCTAAGAACAAAAACTATTATTTTTTTTAACAACATTAAATT
>NW_005871086.1:1874845-1892336 GCF_000147115.1 Myotis lucifugus | reverse complement strand
TCAATTATAAACAAAAGATAAATATGCATAGTATGGATAAATATCTTCAGATCATTAATGAAAATAACACCCAGCCAGCATGGATCAGTGGTTGAGTGTTGACCTATGAACCAGGAGGTCACGGTTCGATTCCCTGTCAGGGCACATGCCTGAATTGTGGGCTCGATTCCCAGTAGGGGGCGTGCAGAAAGAAGCCCATCAATGATTCTCTCTCATCATTGATGTTTCTATCTTTCTCTCCCTCTCCTTTCCTCTCTAAAATCAATGAAAATATATTTTAAAAATAATAATAATGAAAATAACATCAGCACAATAGAAAAGATGCCAAATATATGAAAAAAGACATTCTATTTCATTCAGAATTAGAGAAAACAAAGAAAACTATAACATACCTACCTATTTTTCCTAAAAATTTATAAAGATCACAAATCGTGTTGTGAAAAACAGAACTCTAATTCTTTGCTCATAGGGCATAAATTGGTACAGCATTTATGGAAGACATTTTGCCTAAAACCATGAACATTTAAAAGGCATTCCCTTTGACTTAGCAATTCCACTCCTAAATATTTGTTTGAGTAATATTCTCACACATAAGAATAATGGTGTATGTACAAGAATATTAACTACTGTTTTTAATAACAAAATATTAAAACAATCTAAATTCCCATTAATTAATAACTAAGTAAATTATTGTATATCCATAGATTGGAATATACTATATCACTGTTAAAAATGAAGATCTGGTCTGGCCAGTGTGGCTCAGCAGTAGAGCATTGACCCAGGAACCAAGAGGTTGCTGGTTCGACTTGGTTCAATTCCTGGTCAGGGCACATGCCCAGGTTGTGGGCTCCATCCCCAGTAGGGGGTGTGCAGGAGGTGGCTGATCAGTGATTCTCTCTCATCATTGATGTTTCTATCTCTTTCTCCCTCTTCCTTCTCTCTCTAAAAATCAATTAAAACATATTTTTTTTAAAAACTAAGATCTGTACATGTCTTTTGATATAAAAATATCCTCAAAGTGTACTGTAAATGAAAAGCAAGATAAAAGAGTTCCAGATCTTGGGCTATCTTTCATGTGAAGAAAAATTATGTAGATATGTATATGTTTATGTTCATAAATACATTGTATGCTTCTTAAATAAGAAAAATACTAGTAACTGAATGCTTTTGAGAAGGAGAATTGGATGTCTGGAGACAGAGGGAAGGAGGCATTTTCATTTTATATGCCTTTATATTTTTAAAATTTCATTTTATAGTCATGTATCACTATTAAACATACATTTAAACAACATTTAATATTTACATTAAAAATAAAATTTTTAAGTATTTCACTATAAAATTAAAACCAGGGAGGTATTTCTTCATAATTCTTTGATACTTTGGGAAACTAGAAAGAGGACTAATCATTGACGGAAAATGAAAAAGAACAAAACTGATAACCTCTCGGTATCATCTCACTAAAATTCTTTGGTTCTGTTGGAACAAAGTAATAAATGTCTTCCTCCTATAAGAGTAAATAAAGTATAAAAATTGAAAGTAACCTTTTTTTAAAATTTTTCACCCAAGGATATTTTTCCATTGATTTTTAGAGAGAGTGGAAGAGAGAAGGAAAGACGGAGAGAAATATCTGTCATTCCCTCTCTCAAAATGAGAGAAACACATCAATTGCGTTGCCTTCTGCATGAGCCCCAACCAGAACCTGGGACTCTTCAGTTCGCAGACCGACGCTCTATCTACTAAACCAAACCGGCTTGGGTGAAAGTGGCCACTTTTTTTATAATTATTGTATCAACTTCCTCCTCTGTCATTTTTTTCATTTAAACAGTTGAACACATTCAATATGCTAGGCACTGAGCTAGAAAGTGAATCAGACACAGAAGTGAATAGTACACATTTCCTTTCCTTGTGGAGCTCATAAACAAGTGGTAAATGAAATAAGATGTGCTGTAAACAAGGAAATCATAAATTTTTATGGGAGCAAGTAAACGAACAGTAAAGATAAAATCCAGGAGTATTAAAAGGCAAGAAAGCATGGCAGTCCTGGCCCGTGTTTCCCAATGGTTAGAGTGCTGGCCTGTCCCTCCAAAGCTTATGGGTTCGATTCCCAATCCAGGGCACATACTTTGGTTGCAGATTTGCTCCATGAATTAATATGTCCCTAAAGAGTTGACAGATTGTTTATATTTCATTTCTATTTAAATTGATTTATCTTACAAGTGTCAATAAACTCCTAGAATTGAAGTAGGACTACAAAATATAATACAAATCACTACTTAGAATCCAGTTTATTTATTTAAATACAGATATATATACATATATATGTGTGTATGTGTATATATGTGTGTATATATGAGAAAATATGAAAAATAATTTTTAAAAAATATCATAATGTGTAAATATATTACTGAAGAAGTTTTCACATTTTAAAATATATTTTTATTGATTTCAGAGAGGAAGGGAGAGGGAGAGAGAGAAAAACATCAATGATGAGAGAGAATCATCGATCGGCTGCCTCCTGCATGCCCACCACTGGGGATCAAGGCTGCAACCCAGGCATATGTTGACCGGGAATCGAACCATGATCTCCCGGTTCATAGGTCGATGCTCAACCACTGAGCAACACTGGCTGGAGAGAAGTTTTCACATTTTACTTCAGTGACAGATCTACATGAAATGTTTCAGATCATGAGTAGATCTTTATATTTAGAATATAACTCTTCTTCTAACCTAAGGTAAATGGCCTTCAGAGCTCCAAAATTCTTACACAGTAAATAATTCTGTGAAATCACTTATCCATGGAATCTTTTCCATATTTTTCTTCTGAAATATTCATGTTAATTTCCCCAAGATAAATGCTTTATCTGTGAAGACAATCTTTTTAGTAAATTGATTTCAGAGAGGAAGGGAGAGGGGGAGAGAGATAGAAACATCAATGATGAGAGAGAATCATTGATTGGCTGCCTCCTGCACACCCCCTACTGGGGATCAAGCCCCCAACCCAGTCAGGTGCCCTGACCAGGAATTGAACCATGACTCCTGGTCAACCCTCAATCACTGAGCCACACCAGCTGGGTTTGAGGACAATCTTTTACAGTTCTTCGCATTTCTCTACTTTTTCAATTTTCATATTCATTCACAACCCAGAAGAGTGGTAGTTACAAAGTAAATATTGATTAACTAGTTGCTAATGGATTAACTAGTTGCTAATGCATGCTCAGTCGGGCATAAACCACAAAAGATCTGCTGTAGTTTAAGAGCTGATTCTAAAAGTGACCATGAGGCACTAAAAACGAAAGCTCCTAATCACTTGATAAATATAAGTAATCTGACTGTTTTTTATGCTAAATAGGTTTTTTATATGATAGTAAAGTGACAAATTCAGTGTTCTAAAGTAGTTTTCTAAAAGTCAAATCAAGATCAACCGAAGGACTTGTATGCTTGCATATAAGCATAACCAATGGACATAAGACACTGGGGGGTAGGGGAGGCCAGGGGATTGTCAAGGGCGGGGGGGAAAAAGGACACATACGTAATACCCTTTGTAATACTTTAAGCAATAAAAAATAAATAAATAAAAATAAATAAATAAATAAAAGTCAAATCACTCTTTCAAGTACATGTAAAAGCATTAGAGTTCTACAAATAAAAAAGTACACTTCTACTTTAAAAATATCTTTGACACTGGAAAATAAAACTGGCTGCTGTGCAACATAAGTGAGTTGCAGAATGGAGTAAGAAACTCTGAAATATTCATGAAAGTCTACTCAAAAGGTTTTGTTTATTTTGCTTTTTTTATAAGGAAATAAAGTATTTTCAGGTCTTACCCAGAAGTCATTGGTGAACACTAAACTGAATGGCTCTGCTAGTTTAGTTTCATAATTAGGATAAAGAAAAACAGAAAATTCGCCCATAATCTAATCTCTTTCAGCTAGTATGACCAATAGAAAGAAGACAGAATAGGTAAAGCAAAAATGTTTTGTAGTTTCTCCTAAAAAGTGTGGGGGGGGTGGGAGAGAGAATATGACGAATGTGTATAGATGACATATTTATTTTTTTTTAGATGACATATTTAGATACATTCTTAAAGAGCTAAATTGTTTGATGTTTTTTGTTTCACAAACTTTCATAATTCACCTTTCCAAATAGAGTGAATAGTGCTGTTAAAAATCTATAATAATAAAAGCATAATATGCTAATTAGACCAGAGAATCAAATGTCCTTCCAGACAAAGCCTCAGCGCTGCAAGGGCTGAAGGCAGGCAGTGGCAGCAGCTGTGGGCTGATGGGGGCAGTGCCTTCCCCTGATCGGCCAGGGTTGCCTCCCGCAGAGGGAGGCCAGACTGTGGCTTAGGCACGCTCCCCATGGGGAGTGGGCCTAAGCTGTCAGTAGGACATCCCCTGAGGGCTCGCAGACTGTAAGAGGGGGCAGGCCAGGCTGAGGGAACCCCCTCCCCAGTGCACAAATTTTCGTGCACCAGGCCTCTAGTACCATTATATGATTGTTAGGAGATTTGACTTGTGGTGGTGAACACAATACCATATACAGATAATGTATTATAGAATTGTACACCTGAAACCTTTATAATTTTATTAACCAATGCCACCCCCAATAAATTCAATAAAAAAGTTTTTAAAGAAGTACTAATTGGTAGTTACAAAATAGTCATGGGGCCCTGGCTGGTTTGGCTCAGGGAATTGGCCTATGGACTGAAGGGTCCCAGGTTCAATTCCGGTCAAGGGCATATGCACAGGTTGCAGGCTTGATCCCCACTGTGGGGTGTGCAGGCCGCAGCCAATCAATGATCCTCTCTCATCATTGATGTTTCTCTCTCTCTCTCTCCCTTCATCTCTGAAATCAATAAAAAAAATTTTTTTAAATAGTTGTGGGGAAGTAAATTGCAGCATAAGGAATATAGTCAATATTATGTATGGTGCCAGGTAAGTACTGGAAATATGCCAGGGAAAGGGTCATTTTGTAAAGTATATTTTTGTTTATCCACTATGCTGTACACCTAAAACTAATACAAAATATTAAATGTAGGCTGTAACTGAAAAAAAAAGAAATTAAAAAGAGGCCAAGGATTGGTGGATGCATTGAGCAGCTGCTGATCAAATACCTGGAGTACTGCGCCACAAGTCCTGTACCACCTGACTGCTCCAAGGCCGTGGTGCTGAGATCCGTGACCACCCAGGTACAGTAACATTACCAGCTTGTCTGGTCCTGCTACCTCAGACATCAGGGAAATCGCATCGAGCTGGTGGTGCAGGTGACTGTAGGAGAAAACTCCAAGACCGCAGAGTCTCAGCCGGGACCTCATGGTGGCGCTGGTGACTTTGGCAGGTACCCTGCTGGAGAGACTGTGGAACTGGAGGAATGGGGTGTCCACGTTGACCAGGACTGCCAGAGCCTGATGGCCTTGCTATGCGATTGGCTCAGGGGGCAGCACCGCTCCTGGTGGGAGGCACCAGGAGGCTGGGATGGCTTTTGTTGCTTCTTTACACCCACACTGACATTTTATTGGAGCAGACTACTGGCCCATGTTCTGTGGACAAAATTATCGTGAGTTCCAACATTGTCAACCCATTTCTACCTACCTAACTGTGACCAGCCAAATGAATCTGAGCTGTGAAAGAACAGAACAGAGTAAAGCACCTTCTGAGACATTTTCACCTGTATTCCTGTAAGGAGTCCTGTGGTAACAAATACTCAAAGGTGTTAGGACAAAGGCGCTTGAGTGGGGAAAATGGGAATCTAAAGGCTTATTGCTCCAAAGAATTGTAAAAGTGCATTCCATTAAATGGGAAACCTGGTGCTATTTGCTGCGTTTAGATAAATATAAATATGAGACTTTTATCTATTCACTGCTCCTACTGGTGGCAATGGGTCAAGGGTGAAATAGTGAAATGAAATGAAAAGTGCTCTAAATGCCAGTCTAACAAAGAATGTAATATTAACACCTTTTACAATAATTCTCTCTAAAGCAGCGCTTCTCAACCTGTGGGTCGCGACCCCTGAAAATACATCCTGCATATCAGATATTTACATTACGATTCATAACAGTAGCAAAATTACAGTTATGAAGTAGCAACGAAAATAATTTTATGGTTGGGGGTCACCACAACATGAGGAACTGTATTAAAGGGTTGCGGCATTAGGAAGGTTGAGAACCACTGCAAAGCCTTTAAATTAAACTTCTGGGACTTCTCGGGTTTCTAGAGTTAATATTAAGAATTTATATTTCTGACTTCAATAGATTGTTAAATGTCTTCAAAGTTTTAATAGATATATGTATCTTTAAAAAAAAAGAAAAGTAAAATAAAAAAGGAAAAATATATAACAAATAGCACCCATCTGACAAAATCGGTATTTAAGTTGTCCAAAAGTTTAATTGGGAGTTTAACTGGTTGGAACTTGAAACAAGTTTGCTCATTTCAGCAGTGTTAGGCAGTAATGTTCCTATCCCTGTGTCTTTGTTGGTTTCCACAGAAGTTAATCCTGAGAGCATGCAAGTAGTTTATTTGGGTAATGAAGGGAACATTGATAGAGATGAATGAAACAAGGAACGGAAGTCTTCCAACAAGGAATGCATTGTCAAGCCAGCCACCACTGTGGGTAACTGGAGTTAATCCCTGTGGAGAACACCAGGATGGTCAAGCAGACAGTCCAGGGCTATCCTACTACAAGGGCAAGGGGGCTGGGATGTTGCTATCCCAATTCCCATCTGCCCATTGTTAAGAGCTACTGGGGAGGTCATTAACTTCCCACCTATTCTGACCTGGAGGAACGAAGAACAGGCAGTTTCCCAGTTGGGGGGGGGGAATAAAAAAAATAAATGTGGGTGCTGGCAGTAGCACGAAAGTGGAAAGAAGGAGAAAATACAGAGGGGATATGGACAGGGAACCAATGACCTCTACTAACACCACCTCTGAGAATTCTGTGAGAATATATCTGGGATGAAGGGACAATGAGAGGAGAAGCTAAGAATAAAAAAGAATGAAAGAAAAAGAGGACATTTCATAAGTTAGCTCTCTACATCCATGTGAGTAAATTAATCTCCCTGGGTTCCTCACTCCACAGGGTTTACCTCTCCCACCACCAGTCATCAATGCAGAATGTTCCTGTCAACTTTTCAGAGGGTAAAAATACTCACTCAATAAAAATATATCATCTTCCATTATGTGCCCGTATCATAAGGTGGCTATGACACAAGGACATATGCAAGAAATGGTGAGGAACACGGAAAACAACAATAGCAATGATAATAATAGGTTATGGCTAAATCACAGAGGTCCTGGTTTGCCACTTTTGAATTTATGTTGTGGACAGAGGGAAACATCAAAGCTATTCAAACAAGGAAATAAACTGGGCTGACAAGTCTTTGAGATGAAACTCCTTCCACAGTTGGGGGTAAATGGACAGAAAATGAGAATGAAGAAGGTGAAGAGCCCCACTCCTAGACGCACCTGCTGGAGGGGAGCTACAGATGCCCTGCTCTGCCCTCTCTTGGACCTGGGAAGTGTTCCCTGAGCTGTTTGAGGCTCACAGGGCCTCAAGAAAGGAAAGAAAAAGATTTATAAGAAAGCCAAGGTGATCCTTGGAAGAGATTGATTCCTGCTGTAACTGTACAGCCCTCCATGCCCGAGGTCTCATCATACTTCCAGCCCATCTCTTCTTTCTAGGAAATCAGAGGAGGCTTGTCCTCAAAACCCATAACTGGCACCACTCATTAGATGTCCAATAAATACCTTCCTGCATTGGAGCTACTACACCATGTGTTATGTGGGGGAGGTGAAAATTTCCCCCTTCCCTTCTTGGTTTTGTGGCTGGTTGAATAATTAACATGATGTAAGACAGATTAACAGGAGAAAACCAAGTTTTGATACTTACTTATGGGGAATTCACATAAGCAAGAAAATTCCATGGACACTAAGGGAAAAAGAGGTTTATGTGTCATTCAGGACTAGAGAGAAAGAGACAGGAGTCTGGAACTTCAACAGAAATTAAGACAGGAACAGGCCTATCTTAAATTCCTTGAGGTGATTTGAGAAGAGGTCAAATGTTCTTCCTGAGTCTTTTGTTTCTTAAAAATAAAATAATGCTCATGCCAGACACATTTTGGGATGGCAAATTTTGCTTCCCTGCAGTTGGCAGTTACTCTGAGTCGGCTTAGGGACTGATTAGATCTCATGCTGGCCCTGAGAAGTTTGGGGCTGGAAAAGGTAATATTTTCTACTCTTACTGGAAAGCAAAGGCAGTAGGCATCACGGTCTCCAGAGAAGGCAGGCTCTAGGGAAAGGGAAGAACTAACACAGAAAAGTCTCCTGACACTGCTCTCCTTCAGGAAGTGGGAAGTTAATCCTCATGGAGCAGGGCTCACTCCCTGGAGGCTCTGCTTATAACCCTTCCATCCTCCAGCAAACACTGAGAGAGCTTCACCCTATCTCTACGCCTCCGCTCACTTATGGTTATTGTCGAGGAGACCACCTCTCCTCCCAGGAAGATCAGACACCATCTTCAGGTTTGGATTCCCCTCTCATCCATGAAAGGAGATGATATAATGCTTAGATAAGAAAAGAAACATTAAACATCTAGAAAAGCTCCTCCCCTCTAAGTAAGGCTCCTGTTCACTTTGCCTCAGCCATTTCACATGGCTAACGATTCCCAAGCATCACTGTGTGCCAGGCCCTAGAAAGTACTTCCACATACGTTACCTCATTCAGAATCCCCAGTCCTTTGGTGAAAGTGTTACTGTGCCCATTCTACATTGAAGGAACTGGGAAATAGTTTATATGATTGAAATAGTTCCACAATTGGCAAATTATGAGTGCTCACTTCGGCGGCATATATACTAAATTGGAACGATACAGAAAAGGTTGGCATGGCCACTGCGCAAGGATGACATGCAAATTTGTGAAGCGTTCCATATTTTTTTTAAATGTCAAATTATGATTTATAATTCAAACCCTAAGTTCCTTGCTCCAAATCCTTGGTTTTCCTACTGCTTTAGCTGCCTACTGCTGCTC
This sequence comes from Myotis lucifugus, assembly GCF_000147115.1. Classification (NCBI taxonomy): domain Eukaryota; kingdom Metazoa; phylum Chordata; class Mammalia; order Chiroptera; family Vespertilionidae; genus Myotis; species Myotis lucifugus. The sequence goes on along the minus strand of NW_005871086.1, from coordinate 1,883,313 downwards.
ATAAATAGGAAAATTGTTCTTATTTTCAAGGGCTTTGCAGACATGGGGCAGGTATGAAAACCACCTGTCCAAATGGAATAAAGCAGGCAGATGTGCTGCTGTGAGAGCAGGCCAATCATACTTCCACACCTTTGTGCCTTCTTAGACCAGCTTTGGAGGACAAAAATTAAAGTATCAAAGAAATGCCTTTCTCTCATCTTATATATTATAGCTCAGGACCAGCTAACCTGATTGGATCTACTTCCACCTTTCCAAGATATAATGGGGGTGAGGGCGTAGTTTGTTTTGTTTGGCTTTGTTAAGTAACTCAGCAAAGCATTCCGTATGCATACACACAGCTGGGACGCCACTGCGTCCACATTCTCACTCTGTCACAGTGCTTTCGGTAGCTGACTCAGACCTGTCACTGTGGACAACGCCAGCCTACCTTTGTGCCTAGTACACACCACTGCTGCTTCTGTACACGGGAACCCGATAATAAAAGGTGAGTAGCACTACTTGTTAGAAATTTTTTTCACCCACTGTCAATTCTGTCAGGTCAAGCATTAAATGATGATGGCACACTGAGAATCATTTTTCACACACTGCTTGTTATGTAAGGCAGCTTTGTCAGACTCTGAAAGTTGAAGAATTGCCTAGAGGGAGTTGGAAGAATCTTTGGGCTTCATGTATAAGTGACAAGCTATCCAACTGATGTTTTCATCTGAGAGATCAATGTAACTACAAGATCACCTCTAGATTTGTTAAAATCTTGATATCATGAGTATTGTGATATACTTGCAGTGGGATTAACGCATTTTATAATGAAAAGTGATCAAAAATCATATAATCCTATTCCCTTTTCATAGAAAGAAAACAACTCTTATAGAGATTTAAGGACTCCACTAGCACCACTAAGCAAATTTGTTGCAATGCTGAAACAAATTTGTCCATCCTGCTCTCTCTCCTATTTCCACATCCAGAGCTGGGGGACCATAATTATCTTTAGCAGTCAGAGAGGTAACATCTGGGTGCAGTGGGACATGTCCTACCACCCAGAACGTTTGATCTCCCATTACTTTCTTTCCATGTCAAGTCCGGGCCAACACTCTGGTAGCCTCATGTTATTTGGAGCCTTTCTTGTATGTTTTGTATGTTTCATTTCCTAAAATTTCACATCTCAGGTTTTCTGAAGTTCAAATGAAGTAATTGGCAAGTATCTATTATCTATCTATATTTTCTATCTTTATAAACTGTTAGACAATTGTTTCTTTGATAAATATTTACAAAAGTCCTAGTATCTTCCTCAAACTGTGCTGAGCACTGGGGACAAGTGAACATGAAGGACAACAAGAACAAAGACCCTAAGTTAGGCTGTTTCTAAAAACTGAAAGAAGGCCAATGTTATATCACTGAAGTACTATGTGGAGGAGGGAAGATGTGAGTGTGTGTGTGTGTGTGTGTGTGTGTGTGTGTAAAAACAGAGAGAGAAAGAGGTAAATCCTAATGACTTTGGGAAATTATTTTTGTAATTTAGTGGAAATCTGGCCCCAAAGTTCTGTTAACTCAGCAAACAGGCTGATTCCAGCTGCTGGCCTCTAGAGGTCTCCTCAATTTCTGATAAGGTCACTTGCTAGACCAAGAAGCTGCCATGGTTCCACCGTTAAATAGATGGCCCTTGCTTTCCTGTCCCTATAAATGTGTAGGGCTGTGCTCAGTAAATTATGGCCAGTGAAACAAATCTGGCCAGCTCCCTGTATTTTTATGGCCAGTGAACTAAAACTTCTGCCATTTTAAATTTAAAAAGCAAGATAAGATTAACATTCTGCAACACATGTAAGTTATATGAAATTCAAATTTCAGTGGACATAAAGGTTAATTGGAGCACAGCCATGTGCATTCAGTTGTCTATGGCTGCTTTCACACAACGGCAGAGGTCAGTAGCAGAGACTATAGTCTGCAAGCCTAAAATATTTAGAAAAAGTTTGCTGACCCCTTAAAGAATGACAGAAGTGGGTCCCTCTCCACTGAAATGCTGGCTAGTGTGGGTGTAGTCCAAAGACACAACCTCCCAGTGGGATCAGTAGTGCACAGGGGATGGTGTACACCCTGCTACCCTCTGCTTGTTGAACCCTATTTTATATTTTCTGTGTTTATGCTAGTGAAGTATGTTTGTGCCTCCTTTGCACAAAAGTGTGGTGTGTGTGTGTGTGTGTGTGTGTGTGAGAGAGAGAGAGAGAGAGAGAGAGAGAGAGAGAGAGAGACTGCCCAGAAGAGCAGAGTCTATTAAACCCTATTCCAGTTATGTACATCAAAATAGAGTCTGTAGATCTGTGGAGATTTTATTGTCCCAAGCATCCATCACACAATAGAAATCAGGAAATCTTGAATTTAAAATGACCCAGAATAGGTTTTAAAATATTATAAACTAGAGGCCCAGTGCATGAAATTCGTGCACTGGTAGGATCCCTAGCAGCTGCCGGGTGCTGGCCAGGGCCTCCCTCCCTTCCCTCGGCCAGCCCTGCCCCTGGTCGAACTCCCAGACAACTCCCCGGTCTAGGGGACAATTTGCATGCTATGCTTTTATTATATAAGATTGTGTTATAAATACTCACCCAGGCTCCTCACCCCCCAACAAAATTGTAATCCTCCTCCCCCATGACACTCTAAACACCCACACCTATATTTGAGAAGGGGTGTCATCTTGCTGCTACCACCTTTTACTCTTGGTCCTAGAGGTTTCTCGGGCCTTGACTATTCCTAGTAAAAAATTATTAGACTCCCTGGGCCCCTTGCCAAATTTCAAAAACCAAAACGTAGACTTAGCATTGAAGAAAGGGTAGGGGACACAGACTCTCTCTATGTTGCTCACTTATACATTTATTTACAGAGGATTCTAATTGATTCCAAGGCCTGAGTGCATGATCATTTAACAAAGGTATTCTGACTCATTTAGGACCAAAGAAAGTCATTATGCAGATATTCAATCTCTAGAAGCCACTCTGCCTTGAGATGCTCCCAAGTAGTTACTGGGGAATGGAGCAAAGTTTTCGTTTCCCACCCCCTACAAATCCACTGCTATTTAGAATTCCATGTTACCAATAATATCCACAGTTGGTATTATTGGAATAGAATTATATGTATAACTATACACTGGGAAAATTCATATCTCTTTTCCAAGTAAGCACACACCTATTTCAGCATTAATAATTATTTTACCTTGGTCTTTCTGTTTTAACACAGCAGAAACTAAGGCTAATTTTCTCTAGTTGATTTCACTGTTTTACACATGAAATAGGTATGCAATATTATTTAATTAATAAGTTAATTTAATTTTAAATAAGGCCAGTTTTAAAAGTCACATAAAAGAACTAATTCAAAAAGTTCTATGAGTTCATATTACATGGCTACAAATTTGACTCAGTTTCTGCCAACTGTCAGTGGTGTCACCTCTTCTGTAGATGAAAGAAATTCCATTTTTGTAAGAATACAGAGATAGTAGATAGAGACTCTATTAAGTGGAACATTCAATGTAATCTTTAAATATCTCTGTGTCACTCTCCTTCAAGAGCTTATCAATTCTGATCAAAGTTTTCTTGAGTCCACAGTGAAAATATGAATGAGAAGAAAGAAGCAACCCAGGTCAATATTCAGTTAAAGGAAAAAAGTGGCTATTGATATATGTCTTTATTTTCTTCTCCAAGATAGTTTAAATATAAATCTGGGTCCCCATCTATCTATACCCAGTCATTTAATATTTGCTGGTCATTTCACACAAACCCATGAAAATCTCCAACAACTTCAGCACCACCACTGGCTTCATCCTGCTAATAGTCATTGACTTCTAGTGCTTTTACAGTCCAACAGCTAAGCCAGGGCAGTATTTCAGGTTTAGAAAAAAATAGCAACTATTGATATATAAGTGTTTATTGCTTCCCCCATGGTGGCGTCAATACATACCTGAGTCCCCATCTATCTATATACAGTTATTCAATGATTTGATGGTCTTTTTGCAGCTCACAGACCCATGAAATTTTTCAACAACTCCAGCACCATCACTGGCTTCATCCTCCTGGGCTTCCCTGGCCCCAGAGAGAAGCAGGTCCTCCTCTTTGTGCTCTTCTCTGTTGTCTTCCTCCTGACCCTCATGGGCAATGGTTCGATCATCTGTGCTGTGCGCTGGGATCAGAGACTGCACACCCCCATGTACATCCTGCTCGCCAACTTCTCCTTCCTGGAGATCTGGTATGTCACTTCCACTGTCCCCAACATGTTGGCTAACTTCCTCTCTGACACCAAGGTCATCTCCTTCTCTGGATGCTTTCTCCAGTTCTATTTTTTCTTCTCCTTGGGTTCTACAGAATGCTTTTTCTTGGCTGTTATGGCATTTGATCGATACCTTGCCATCTGCCAGCCTCTACACTACACAACCATTATGATTGGACGTCTCTGCACCAATCTTGTGGTCAGCTGCTGGGTACTTGGCTTCCTCTGGTTCTTGATTCCTATCACTGTTATTTCCCAAATGTCCTTCTGTGGCTCCAGGATCATTGACCACTTCCTGTGTGACCCGGCTCCTCTTCTAGCACTCACTTGCAAGAAAGCTCCTGTGGTAGAGCTTGTCTTCTCCATTTTAAGTCCTCTGCCGCTCATCATTCCCTTTCTCTTCATCGTGGTGTCCTATGCTCTGGTCCTAAGAGCTGTATTGAAAGTCCCTTCAGCAGCTGGACGAAGAAAGGCTTTCTCCACCTGTGGGTCCCATCTGGCTGTGGTTTCACTGTTCTATGGCTCAGTACTGGTCATGTATGGGAGCCCAACATCTGAGCATGAAGCTGGAATGCAGAAGATTGTGACTCTGTTTTATTCCGTTGTGACCCCACTTCTTAACCCTGTGATATATAGTCTTAGGAACAAAGATATGAAAAAGGCCCTGCAGAAATTTCTGGGAATATAAAAAGTGTTCATCAACAAGGCTCTTGGGCAATTAGAGCTCAAAAATGTATTTGACTTATTTACAAACATTTTTAAATATTTTTATTGATTTCAGAGAGGAGGATGGAAGAGAGAGAGATAGAAACATCAATCATGAGAGAGAATCATTGATTAGCTGCCTCCTCCACATCCTCCACTGGGGATGAGCCTGCAACCCAGGCATGTGCTCTGACCCAGGAATCGAACTGTGACCTCCTGGTTCATAGGTTGATGCTCAACTATTGAGCCATGCCAGCCAGGCTACAAACATTTTTTTAAATGGCATTTAACTTATTTTCAGGTTTAAAAAATGGTTTTACTCAATAATTGTTCATTTTAGCACTGGCCAAAACCTCAATCACCTATGAGCATGTGTCTGTTGTTTATTTCTTCTCTTGGTTTTTTATCATTTGTCTTGTTTCTTAGCATTCTTCAATTTTTTTATATTGAAAAATTAAAGAATTATATTGAAAAATTGTGAAGATAATGGGTGTGATAGCTCAATAAAAGTTGTTTTCTTCTTAAAATATAAATACAGTAGAGGCAGATGACTTTGATCTCATTTAAGGACTATTTTTAGGTGATATAAACTGAGTCGATGCAAGTTTTGTTCTTATTTCTGGGATGTAACCCTTACTCTAGGAACATAGCTTTTCTGAGATCTTACTGCAAAAGCCTGGACTGTTGTTAGGACTCCTCTACCTTAGTGGACAAAGATTTCTATTTTTGTGCTCCTTGAATCCTATGACTCCTGAAACCTCTCCTCAGTTCTTTAGACACCCCCTCAGTTTCTGCTTTCTGCTAGATTTCTTGAAATCTCATCTTGCACATGAATGGCTTAGAAATCCAAAAATGTTTTGAAAATAGATTACATCATATATTGAGCCTCACTTTTCTGTGGTCCTTCTCTCGCCAGGATTTCTCAAACCCCAGCTGGTTTGGCAGCCACAAACACCAAATCCTTTATCTCCTCAGTTCAGTGAAACTACTGCTTTCTGCTGAGACTTTATTCTTTCTTCTCCCCCTTCTTTCCCTCCTGCCTCCATATCCCATACTCCCTCTACCCAGTGAATTGTCATGTCCTCAGGGGAAAATGTCCAAGGTGAATGTGGAATTCATCTCCTGTCCCTCCCTTTTGGAATTGTAGCCCCTGGAGCTTTGCCTGTGTTGATTGCTCTCCAGTGCCTTCCAATGGTTGTTTTGTATATTTTGTCCAGATTCTATAGTTACTTTTGGCAGAACAGTTTGTTTAATACAATTTGTTTAGTCATGACCATAACCAGAAATTCTTTTCTATTATACCAAAATTCCATACATTCTCACTTATTTTCTCATTTTCAGAAGATGATCTTATAACCATGTTCAGAGATAAGCGCATATAGGGACTGGTATAGACACAAGTCTGGATATAGACCTGCTTTTTCTTTTCATTGCAATCAGCTCCAGATTCCTAGGATTCTACCCCTGCAAGCAAGGCTAGGGCTGGAGGTGGGGGGCTGCTTACAGTAAAATGGAAGGTAAAACCAGGACCACAGAAAACAGATATAAGCCTTTTTTTTTTTTTTAGAAATAAATTAATTATTTATTTATTTATTTTAAGTAATCTTTATTGTTGAGATTATTACAGAGGTCCCTCTTCACCCCCGCCCCATAGCTCCTCTTCACCCAGTTCCCACCCCACCCCAGGCCCTAGCCACCCTATTGTCTGTGTCCATAGGTAATGCATACATGCATATAAGATCTTTGTCTAATCTCTTCTCACACAACCCCACACCCCCTTCCCTCTGAGAATCATCAGTCTGTTCCATTTCCATGCCCCTGATTCTATACCATTCATCAGTTTATTCTGTTCATCAGATTTTTTATTCATTTGATTTTTAGATTCAATTGTTAATAGATATGTATTTGTTGCCACTTTGTTATTCATATTTTTTATCTTTACCATTTTCTTCTTCTTCCTCTTCATAAAGAATACCCTTTAGCATTTCATATAATACTGGTTTGGTGGTGATGAACTCCTTTAGCTTTTTCTTGTCTGTGAAGCTCTTTAGCTGATCTTCAATTCTAAATGATAGCTTGGCTGGGTAAAGTAATTTCGGTTGTAGGTTCTTGCTATTCATCACTTTGAATATTTCTTGCCACTCCCTTCTGACCTGCATATTTCTGTTGAGAAATCAGCTGACGGTTGTATGGGCACTCCCTTGTAGGTAACTAACTGCTTTTCTCTTACTGCTTTTAAGATTCTCTCTTTTTCTTTTGCCCTTGGCATTTTAATTATGATGTGTCTTGGTGTGGTCCTCTTTGGATTCCTTTTCTTTGGGGTTCTCTGTGCTTCCTGGACTTGTAAGTTTATTTCTTTCACCAGGTAGGGGAAGTTTTCTGTCATTATTTCTTCAAATAGGTTTTCAATATCTTGTTCTCTCACTTCTTTGGCACCCCCATAATTCAGATGTTGGTACAATTGAAGTTGTCCCAGAAGCTCCTTATACTACAGATTTGTGCACATTGAAAGGAAATTGATTAGAAGGTGACCAGTGGGGTGGAACTGGGCAAGCCGGGCCGGAGCCAACCTCCCGCAGTCCCTCCCCAGCCGGCTGCACCTGGGACGGCGCCAGAGCTCGAAGGGGGTCTGCAGAGTGAGCGGGGTCCCTCCAGCAGGTGGGGTCCTTCGGCCTGGCCTGCGGGGATCGGGCCAAAACCAGCAGGCCAACATCCCCCAAAGGGTCCTGGAGTGCGAGAGGGCACTCTGCAAAGTTCTGTTGCTTGGCAGCTCCTGCGTTAAGCATCTTCACCCTGGTGGTCAGTGTGTGTCATACCTACCGGCTGGTTGGCCGGTCAGCTGGTTGCTTGGCCTTTTATATAGAGAGAGATTTTTGGATTCTTTTTTCTTTTTGCTCTTCTGATTGGGTGTTTTTTGCTTCCTCATATTTCAAATCATTGATTTGATTCTCCGGACCCTCTAGTCTACTGTTGAATCCCTGTATATTATTCTTTATTTCAGTCAGTGTATGCTTAATTTCTGACTGGTCCTTTTCCTTTTTTTTTTTTTTTTTTTTTGGCATTCTCACTAAGATCCTTGAAAGTGTCACTAAGTCCCTTCAAGGTTTCTAGAAGATTCTTGAGTGACCTTATAACTGTGGTTTTGAACTCTATATCCAGTGGTTTGCTTTCTTTCATTTCTTTCATTTGTGACATGTTTCTTTGTCTCCGCATTTCAGCTGCTTCCCTGTGTTTGTTTCTATGTATTGGGTAGAGCTGCTAAGTCTCCTTGAGTTGAAAGAGTGGCCTTGTGTAGTAGGTGTCCTATAGGGCCCAGTGGCTCAGCCTCCCCAATCACCTGAGGTGGACACTCTAGGTGCACCCTTTTGCAGACTGTGTGCACAGTCTTGTTGTAGTTGAGCCTTGATTGCTGTTGGTGTCACTGGGAGGAATTGATCTCTAAGCCAATTAGCTGTGGGGACCAGCTGCAACTACAGTAGGAGAGCCGCTGTGCAGGAGACATCCTTATGGAGCAGGAC
>NW_005871086.1:1868990-1874740 GCF_000147115.1 Myotis lucifugus | reverse complement strand
TACAGAGAGATCTGCAGATTCCTCCTCTTTGTATCAGGTTTGGAAGTGCCCAGATGAGGCCCAGCTGTGAAGCAAACAGGCAGATGCTGGTGCCAGTCTTGGGCCTTTTATTGATAGGTTTGGGGTTTCCTGACCCAGCAGCAGCTTGTTTGACAGGTTTTTAGCCTGAGAAAGGAGCAGCCATTCATATGCAAAAGCCACTGGGCACAGCTTGCGTGGGGTTGTGAATTGGATGGGGCAGGGTCTCAGGGAATCACCAGGGCAGAGCAAACAGAAATGGTTGCCAGTCAGGCCTGCAACTGGGGAGGTCCCAGCATGAGAACAATGACCACTGCAAGCACCTCCATCTGTAAGAAAGCCGCCCCCAAGCTCCTGCCCTAATGCCAGACAGTCCAGTTTCTCCTCTTATGTGTCTGGGTCCCCCAGAGCCTCGCCTGGCACTGGAGCTCAGAGGAAGCGGGAGCTTGTAAATTCAGTTCATGGTGCTGGCCATTTAAGAGGAGTAGCTGGGTCTACAGCAGCCTGTGTGTCACTCAGCCCCAATCCACACTTGTTTTTACAGCCCATAGTTCTTACTGCCCAAAGGGACTTCTTTTCCCAGCTCTGTGATCCTGGGCTGGGACCCCTTGCTCCTCTGGGCAGCCTCCACAGAGGTGATCTCCCTCCTGATTAAAAAAGCCACACACATGGGTGCTGGACCAGCCTGTTCCGCACCTCCACACCTCCTACCAGTCTCAATGTGCTTTCTTCTTTACTTCTCTAGTTGTAGTACTTCCATTCAGCCAGCTTTCCAGCAGTTCTGGATGATGGTTGTTCTATATTTTAGTTGTAATTTGATGTGGAGGCAGCAAGTATAGGCATTTGCCTACACCATCATCTTGGTTCTCCTCAAGCCTTTTTTTATGGGAGGTGCTCAGCAACTACAGATCAATAAAAATATTTACTCAGGATTTGCATTAGTAACTTGGGCTAGTTCTCCTTAAACTCCCTCCTAGGCTTTGAATAAAAGGCCATCCTGTTATTAAAGTGTCTTTACTAATTCAACTACCTGATTCTGCAGATGAAGAAAATAAGAATTGGAAATCAGGAATGATTTGCTGAGGATAATAACTTTAATGGTAAAAAATAATAATAATTTCCTATCTAACATCCTTTTTACTAGCCCAAGAAACCTGGGGAGAAAACTCCATGACATTGGATTTGGCAATGATTTCTTGAATGTGACACAGAAAGCACAGGCAACAGCCCAGCCAGTGTGGCTCAGTGGTTGAGTATTGACCCATGAACCAGGAGGTCATGGTTTGATTCCGGTCAGGACACATGCCTGGGTTTCAGTAGGAGGTGTGCAGGAGGTAGCCAATCAATGCTTCTAGCTCTCTTTCTCTCTCTCTCCCTCGCCCTCCCTCTCTCTGAAATCAATAAAAACATATTTTTTTAAAAAGAAAAAAATAGATACATTGGAGTACATCAGAATTGAAAACTTCTGTGCATCAAAGGACACTATGAACAGAAAGAAATGGTGAGAGAAAATATTTGCAAATCATTTACCTGAATATTCAGAATATAGTGGTGGACAAAAGTAGGTTTATAGTTGTAACACAATAATTAATAAGTAATAATAATACAATAATGAACTGTGTTCATTTACTCACAACTGTAAACTTACTTTTGCCCACCTCTGTCAATAAAGTACTTTTATAACTCAATAAAAAAAGAACACATCTTTTTTTTTAATAAGGCACAGGACTTCTCCACAGATGTACAAATGGCCAATAAGCACATGAAAAGATGCTCAGCATCACTAATCATTAGGAAAATATAAATCAAAACTATGATGAGTTACCATTTCACACCCATTAGAATAGTTATTATCAATTTTTTTTTAGTAAGAAAGAATCTAAGGCCATACCACCCTGAACATGCCCTATCTCTTCTGATCTCAGAAGCTAAGCAGGGTCTAATCTTCTTAGTACTTGGATAGGAGACCACCTGGGAATACCAGGTGCTGTAGGCTTTGCCCTAGCCAGTTTGGCTCTGCATTGGTCCATGGACTGAAGGGTTCCCAGTTCAATTTCTATCTTTGAAAAATAATTAAACATAGAAAGAATTACCATATGATATAGTAATTCCAGTTCTAGGTATATACTCAAACGAACTAATTGTAGGTAATTAAATAGATACTTGTACATCCACGTTCATAGCAGTGTTATTTACAACTAGTGGCCCGGTGAATGAAATTCATGCACATTAAAAGGGAATTAATTAGAGAAAATATTTTAATATTGCTATTTGCCCTTTCTCTATAATAGAAGTGTCAGAGATGAAAGAAAATTAGTAAATGTATATGAAAATCTTCCTCATGTCAGAGTTTGGGGCATGCCATGGGACCCAGAGTCAAGTCCCCGCCCACCCACGTGCACCTTGAAATCGCCCAAGACTCAGCCCTGGCTGGCCTCACCCCTATTGGGCGAGATCCAGACCTGCCCCCATCAAGCCCCACTGGGTTAGGAGCACACCCTCAGGTCCCCCGGCCCAGCGCCGGGCAGGGAGCACAGCCTCAGGTCCCCTGTCAAGCCCTGCTGGGTGGAGGGTGCAGCCTAAGGTCCCCTGGCCCGGTGCTGGGCTGGGGGCACAACCTTAGGTCTCCCAGCGCACCCTCAGGTTCCCTGGCCTGTGCTAAGGTGAGGGACTGCACCATGGAAGGGTTACAGAATGTTACAGAATGTGCTGGGAGGGGGGGGACTGACGTATGGGGAAGGATTGTGTTGCCAGGATATGAGGATTGTGTATGTGCTGGGAGGAGGGACTGACGTATGAAGGGGGGTTGCAGGGTTAGGAACCATGGAAGAAAAATTGCTAGATTGTCTTAGACCAGTCAGGTGTGACTCTGTTTACCCCCCCTTTGTGCTTATGAACTTTCTGTGAGCTTCTAAGGTAACACTGTTTTGCTATAAAAATCATAATGCACACTTGCTCTTTGCCACATGCCGCGAGGCTTCCCAGAGGGGGAAGGTACGGGCTGTGGTCAGCTGGCCAGCTTAATAAAAAAAGGCTTTCAAATTTAAATTCGGAGTCGGTGGTCTATCTCATTGAGCCAACCCATAACAGGCCCAGCGCTGGGGCAGAGGGTGCAGCCTGAGGTCCCCTGGCCTGGTGCCAGGGCAGGGGGTGCAGCCTGAGGTCCCCCCTGGTGCTGGGGTGTGGGACACAGCCTGAGGTTCCTGCTGATCACTCGTTATGGCTCATTACGGGAACCCCACCTCCGCTGTGGGTGCAGCTATCTTGTGTTATGGGAACCCAGCCTCTGCTGTGGGCACAGCCATCTTGTGATGGTGTGACAGAGTGAGGGTCAATTTGCATATTACCTATTTATTATATAGGATAGCCAAAAAGTGGAAGCAATCTGTGTTATTCAATAGATGAATGGATTTAAAAAATGCTATATACACAAACAATATAATATTTGTATGTTTTTTAACTTTACTTTAATTCTTTAATCACTTATCCCCTCATACCCGCTTCCACCTCCACTCACCCACTTCCTCCCTGCAATCACCACACTGTTTGTGTCAATGAGCTCTTCCTCTTCTTTTTTTCTATCTGCTCAATCCCTCCACCCTTCTTTACCTCTCCCAGCTGTCAGCCTGCTCTCTATCTATGCGTCTGTCTCTATTTTGCTTGGTAGTTCAGTTTGATGGCCATTATACATATGAAAAGATGCTCAATGTCACTAATCATCACAGAAATGCAAATTAAGACCACAATAAGATATCACCTCACACCTGTCTGAATGGCTACCATCAATGAATCAACAAACAAGTGTTGGCGAGGATGTGGAGAAAGGGAACCCTCTTGCACTGTTGGTGGTAATGTAGATTGGTACAGCCACCTTGGAAAGCAGTATGGAGGTACCTTAAAAAGTTAAAAATGAAACTGCCTTATGACTCAGTGATCCCACTTCTATGAATTTATATGAAGAAACCCAAAACACTAATTTGAAAGAGTAGATGCACCTCAATGTTCATGGCAACATTATTTATAATAGCCAAGATTTGGGAGCAGCCCAGGTGTCCATCAGTAGATGAGTGGATAAAAAATGCTGTGGTACATTTACACAATATAGTACTCCTCAGTCATAAAAAGAGAAGGAAGTTTTACCCTTTGCGACAGCTTGGATGGACCTGGAGAACATTATGCTAAGTGAAATAAGCCAGTCAGAGAAAAACAAATAGCATCTGATTTCACTCATATGTAGAATCAAATGAGCTAACAAAGAAATATTATTCAGCCTTTAAAAGGAACGAAATTCTGACACATGCTACAACATCAATGAACCTTGAAGAGATTATACTAGGTGAAATAAGCCAATTACAAAAGGACAAATTTTGTGTGATTCTAGTTATATGAGGTATCTAAAGTAGTAAATTTTAGAGACAGAAAGTAGCATGGTGATTGCCAAGGGCTGGGGTAGAATGGATTTTGTTTTCTTTACTCTGGCCACCCCTAGGAACTGGATGAGCCCCAAAGATTGGAGAGAGGCTGCACTCCAGGGGACACTTAAAGAAGCCACTGAGACCACGTGGGGAGAGACATGGAGTTTTAGAAAAATCCCTGAGAGGAAACAGATTAAACCACTGCTTCACATGTTAAATGTCTGAGCCAACTCCTAGAAAACAAGCATCTGGAACCTCCAGAAATGAAGGAAGTCCAATGAACCACAGAGAGTGCCCTCAGCTGGACTTTTCATCATTGGAGCCAGTGAAAAGGAGATGCCTTTATGTTCAGCACCACTGTGCCCATCCCTCTCTCCAAGCTGAGCCAACAAATCCATCACTGTATGTAGGAGAAAACGGATTAATTGTCCATATTACAACTGCCGCTGTGATATAGTACAGAGTGCCTTTTACTTTATAAAATCTGATTAGTCATTGTTCCTCTACAGTGGGATAGTGTAAACGTTCCATCTGTGAATATAGGACACTTAATGTTCATTGGGTGAAAAGTCATGCACCCTCTGTGAAGCCTGTCTGTAAAACGTGTAGTTAAAAAAGATCGTCTGCACCATTTTTTTTCCAACTTCTATGATTTTGCTTATTAGGGACCATCTTTCTGAAAATAATCACACTTTCCAGGAGTAATCAGGTGGTAAATACTCTTCTCTCAGACTACCTGAGAAGACAGTATACCAAGTGAGGGAGATTTGGAAGACGACTATGTAATCAAGTTATTATTCTTGAGGTGGGTAGACTGGTGAATTGATTGATTGATTGATTGATTTCTTTTGTTGGAAAGGAGAGTATGAAAGAGCTAGTCCCCTAGGATTGTAGCCCATATGATAATTTATGAATCCCCAAAACATAAGAAACAGTATGTTTATGGCATAAAATGCTGAACATTCCATTCTAATACCCTAACTATTCCCAGCAAGTAATTTTGGAGGCTTTGGAGGGTGGAGTTATGCTTGAGAGGGTCAGTTTATTCTATCAATGGTTAAAATGAAAATTGATTACTCTTTTCCACTAAGCTCCTCACCCTTTGAACATCTCATCACTTACCTACTCTTTCACCAAAGGCTACAAGAAAAATAATGTTGCTAGTAATAAATCTTATATGGACTGGTGGTAGAAAAGACAAAATGAGGTATGAAGTTGTCCGTGTATAATGGAGAGTGTCCTGAACTGTTATTCACAGTAAGCAGACACAGTCCATTTTTCAGGAAGAAGGACAGGAAGCAAGGATCTCATGAATCT
>NW_005871086.1:1820612-1868246 GCF_000147115.1 Myotis lucifugus | reverse complement strand
CCTGAAATCTAGGTATGTGCACTGACTGGGAATGGAAACCACAACCCTTAGTGTACAGGACTTCTCTCCCAACTGAGCCATACTGAGCTCAAACCTCCTTTTTTAAAAATATATCTTTATTGATTCAGAGAGGAAGGGAGAGGGAAAGAGAGTTAGAAATATCAATGATGAGAGAGAATCATTGATTGGCTGCCTCCTGCACATCCCCCACTGGAGATCGAGCCCACAACCCGGGCATGTGCCCTTGGCAGGAATTGAACCTGGCACCCTTCAGTCTGCAGGCCGACGCTCTATCTGCCGAGCCAAACCGGCCAGGGCAAACCTTTTTTTTATTATACTTCTTAAAAACCACAAACAGGGGACTAGTAATACTGTATTGAAGTTCAAATCTCAATTCCTTCTCTGTTCTTTGCCTTTCAAATCTCTTTATCTTCCATTCCTGAAAAAGTTATGACTGGTGACCTTAAATGTGCAAGGCAAGAGATCTGAATTTTAAAAGAAAACTCAATAGTGGAACTATTATTTTTAAGACTAAAAATCAATGCCTTTTTAATATTAATCAATTGCAAGATTACTCTGTTGCTAAAACACCAAGATTTGTACATTTTTGTTTAACTCTTAAATATAAATTCTTAAATATTAGAGAAAAGTATCTGCCTGTCTAAATATTTGAAAATGTCCTCTCTTCCCTTTCATAGAACAAAATTAATTTTACAAGATAAAACTGCAGATAAAACCCCATTTGATCTCCAATCCCTTTGTTCTTATCACCTAAAAATACTTACTATATTAACTAAACCTTTGTATTGAAAGCACCATTTTCTTTATTTTATCTAGGTAGGATCTGAATATGAAAAGTAAGACAGTTTATTTTGTATAGTATGTGTAAAAAACATGAAGATAAACATTTGCAAATAATATTCTCACTCATCCTTTAGAGCAAAGATATTTTATATGTTGGGTCTTTAGTACATTTTTTTAGGTGTCACTCAACTGGTTAGAGTGATATTTTAAAAGAAAATCTTTGAAGTAAAATTTAAGAACATCCTTGAGTCTTGAGTGTAGTGACATCTGTGACAATTAATTCAGTTGATTAGACTATTCTGAAAAGCCAGTGTCCTGGAGTAAGTTTTATATCCATGTGCAATTCAACTAATTCTGTTCGGTTGCCAAAGATTTAACCCACAATTACACCAGCTGCCCTCAGAATAAATTCCCCTCCCCCCTTTTTTAACAATGTAAGCTGCATAAGAAAGTGGATGAATTTGTGCATAAAGACCTTTAGAAAAACAAACTCAAATCTGAAATTTTCTTCTTAAGGATCAAAGCAAAAATGAAATGAATTTGTCTAGTTGTACCACTGGTGTGGAAAATTACTGCTGCATTTGGATTCTGGAAAACTAATACTGAGATTTAGAACCACAATCATTTCAAAATAAGGGGATTTATTCCCATCTGGTCTCAAAATATCTCATATACAGGGTGTCCCCAAAAAATGTACATGTACTGTAACAGCTGATAGCTCAATTTTGAAAATGAAATGTATTTTCATAAACACTGCCTCGATAATTATTCAAAGTGTGTGTATACATTTTTGGGGACCCCCTATATTTTTCCTGTAGAGTTTAAGTTCCCTTCTCAATAAAGTCCTTGAGATAAGTAGGAAGCAAGTCAACTTGAGTTTACACTCATGTCTTTCTTCTTCATAGATTTAAGACCCATGAACAGGTCAGCAACACACCTTGTGACTGAGTTTGTTCTCCTGGGATTTCCTGGTTGCTGGGAGATACAGATTTTCCTTTTCTCACTGTTTTTGGTGATTTATGTCTTGACCTTGCTGGGGAATGGAGCCATTATCTGTGCAGTGAGATGGGACCCACGACTACACACACCCATGTACTTTCTGCTGGGAAACTTTGCCTTCCTTGAGATCTGGTATGTTTCCTCCACTGTTCCTAACATGTTAACCAACATTCTCTCCAAAACCAAGGCCATCTCATTTTCTGGCTGCTTCCTCCAGTTCTATTTCTTCTTTTCCCTCGGCACAACAGAATGTCTTTTTCTGGCTATAATGGCTTATGATCGGTACCTGGCCATCTGCCACCCACTGCACTACCCCACCATCATGACTGGGAAATTCTGTGGACTGCTGGTGTCTCTATGCTGGATCATTGGATTCCTTGGCTACCCAATCCCCATTTTCTTCATCTCCCAACTCCCCTTCTGTGCATCCAATATCATTGATCACTTCCTGTGTGACATGGACCCACTGATGGCTCTGTCCTGTGCTCCAGCCCCCATTACTGAATTTATTTTCTATACTCAGAGCTCCCTTGTCCTCTTTTTCACTATTATGTATATTCTTCGATCCTATACTCTGTTGCTCAGAGCTGTTTTTCAGGTCCCTTCTGCAGCTGGTCGGAGAAAGGCCTTTTCCACCTGTGGTTCTCATTTAGTTGTGGTGTCTCTTTTCTATGGGACAGTCATGGTAATGTACGTGAGCCCTACATATGGCATCCCAACTTTGATGCAGAAGATCCTCACCCTGGTGTATTCAGTAATGACCCCTCTCTTTAATCCCCTGATCTATAGTCTTCGTAATAAGGACATGAAGCTTGCTCTGAGAAATGTTCTATTCAGAATGAGAATTAGTCAAAATTCATGAGCCAAAAAATGTGCCTTACTTCCAAGTTCTCATAAGTAATAAGGTGAAGATGTATACGTTCTTTCAATGGTCTCACTCTGAGTAGTTAGAGGCCATATTTTTTTTTCCTGGAAGTGTACCCAATTAAATACCTATGCTGACTACAAAAGCCTTAATTCACTGGATTGCAATATACATTTAAATCTTTTAAAGGCTTTCCTTAATGAAATAATAAAATGGGATTCCTATATGAGGGAAGTTAGACTTCCCTGAAAGGTTTATTATCAGTTTTAGGACAAGTACAGGTATCCCCCACTATCCAAAAGTAGAGCATTCCTATGAACACTTTCTTAAGGCTATGCTATAAAGTGGAGAAGCAATTACCATTCATTTAAAGTGAAAAATCTTCGAATTTCTTATAGTTAGCAAAAACGGGTACTAATGCAGTTATTTCATAAAAGCAAAGTAGCATAATGCAAACTTTTGAAGCATGGGGGATACCTGTAGTTAAAGGTGCAGTGACTTTTTTTAAAGATTTTTTTTTAGGTATAATTGATATACAAAACAACTGCACATGTTTAATGTATAGTAAAGGTGCAGTGACTTTTAACTAGCCATGAGACCTTTCTATAATCTTTCACACTCGTTGCTTATACCTAATCTAGCAATCTTATCTAAACATACTTTCTCTCTATTAAGAGAGAGAGAAGAAGAAGAAAACTTATCTTGACTTGACCATAAGACACTCTGTTGCCCTAGCTGCTTTGGCTCAGTGGATAGAGCACTGGCCTGCGGACTGAAGCGTTCCAGGTTTGATTCCAGTCAAGGGCACATGCCTGGGTTGTAGGCTTGATCCCCAGTATGGGTATGCTGGAGGGCAGCCGATCAATGATTCTCTCTCAATGATGTTTCTATCTCTCCCTCTCTTCCGCTCTGAAATCAATAAACCATATTTTTTTTAAAAAAGAAACTCTTTCAACAAGTTCTCTTAGAGATATAGTTCCTTCGTGATAAGTTTAAAATAAAACTTGGATACATGCTAAATAATAATTTGTCGAAGTTGCTTTCAACACTTCTGTTATTACACGTACCACATGGTAGTGTGATTTTTTTATTTACGTGTACTTCCCCTGAGGGGGCATTCCCCAGCACACAGTGACAGAGCGGAAAGCAGCCCCTGGCGGTTGGGAACTGGCCTGGCACCATCAGTAGGCCTTGGTGCCCAGGAGCTCCTGGCACTCACAACCGGGCTGAGGTGTAACACAAAAATAATATTGAATGTAAACTGTAATTGAACAATAAAATTTTAAAAAGAATCTACAGACAAAAATAAATAAATAAACAATGAATACATCAGTGGTCGCCAGGGGCTGGAGGAAAAGGGAAGGATGAATAGGTAGAGTACAGAGGATTTTTAGGGCCATGAAACTGCTCTGTACATGACAATGGTGGATTCAAGTCATTATACATCTGTCAAACCCCACAGAATGTACAACATCAAGAGTGAACCCTTATGTAAGCTATGGACTTCGGGTGACAATGTGTCAATGTGGGTTCACTGATTGTGACAAATGTACCACTGATGCAGGATGTTGGTAGTGTGAAGGCAGGGGTATATATGGGAACTCTCTGTACTTTCCACTCAATTTTGCTGTGAACCTAAAACTGCTCTAAAAAATAAAGTCTATTTAAGGAATATTTTTTAATGTAACCTAATAATGATTATTGCCCAGAGCTATACAACTAGTGTTTACTCTCCTTGTGCAGTGACAAACAAAGCAGACAAAGTTAAGTTTTCCACAAGGCTTTTTGCTAATAGAGAAGCAATCTGTGGACCAATATATCGAGGCTCACATTACTCAAATGATAAGGTTTTCACCTTGCTTCTCCCATCATTCACTAGGTCCTTTTTGACACCTTAACCAGACATCATCTTCTCCCTTCTCTGCTAGCAGGAACAAAATGCTTCAGGC
Source organism: Myotis lucifugus (assembly GCF_000147115.1). Classification (NCBI taxonomy): domain Eukaryota; kingdom Metazoa; phylum Chordata; class Mammalia; order Chiroptera; family Vespertilionidae; genus Myotis; species Myotis lucifugus. Next base: position 1,863,629 of record NW_005871086.1, on the reverse strand, counting down.
CAAACAGTAGTTGGCAAAGTCTAGAAGTTGGCACCATCCAGGTGCTTCTGTGAAAGCAATGCCCAAAGGACCCCTATCCCCCAGGCCTAATTCAAAGACAAAGTTGTTTTAACAGTTTAGAAAAGAAAGTTGAAGAAACGGAATTGTGGCAAAAGAACATGGGGTCCCCAGATGCCAGTTTAGGACTCCGCAGCAGCTCTGCCTTGGTTGATTAAAGCAAGTGTTGAAAGCCCCTGAGAACAAATTAGAAAAGGAAGTCAGGGTGAGAGAGGGAGAAATGATTCCAGCAACTACCAATTAAAAGTGAATGGATCCCACAGCACCAAGGGACCATGACTCAAACTGTTGCATCAGCCAAGTTCCAATACCAAATCCCTAAACATGAAGAGGGAGCCACGAGGAGGGGTGAGGGAGGGAGGCAGAGGTGTCCCACATTCTGGCAAGCTCCCACTTCTTATCCCGAGTGCTTACACACCTGACAATTAAAGTGCAAGTGGTATCTCTTGATTACTCATTTAGAAAACCCAAGAACATGCCACGAGAGACAAGACCTGGGAAACACACCCAATAGAGTTAGGCTACTGACACAACAGCCCTGCTACCAATTCAGAATTGCTCTTATCAAATCAGATCACATGGACTCATTGTCCTTTGTGAAGGACAATGCTACTTCCAAGGCTACCCTCCCCTCCATCCTGTACTTGTAAAATAACCGCTGATTTTCAAAGCATGTTCACAAGCACTACTTCAATGGTTGCCACAAAATCTCTGTGGATTTTGTTGGGTATTATTATTTCCACCTAGGATTTTAAATAAGGTAATGCTGAAGTTCAAAATATTTGCCTAAGATCACACAGGCAGTATTTTTGTATATTTTTAAGTGATATGCCACTATGCTTATATATACACAGAATATCTCTGGAAGAAAACGGAGTGGACACTAACTATAAGGGAACTAGGGGGTCAGAAGTGAAAATGTTCTTTTCACTGTTACTTTTTTTGGTAACTTTTTAAAAAAATATTTTTATTGATTTCAGAGAGGAAAGGAGAGGGAATGAGAGATAGAAACATCAATGATGAGAGAGAATTATTAATTGGCTGCCTCCTGCACACCCCCTACTGGGGATCAAGCCTTCAACCTGGGCATGTGCCCTTGACCAGAATCAAACCCAGGACCTTTCAGTCCATAGGTCAACGCTCTATCCACTGAGCCAAACCGGCTAGGGCTTTTTTGTAATTTTTATTCTATACTATTGTATATACAACTTCCTAAAGTTAAATGAAAAAGGAAGTTATAATTAGGGAGCAGAAAACCACAATCCAATTCTCCTTCCCAATATAATGCTGCCTCTCATGTTGGGTAAGAGACCAGAGCAGTATTCTTTCTCCTGTATCTTCCTACTTATTCCCCATTCCATCACCTCCACCCACATGTACAAATGTTCTATGAGAATTTTCCTGTGATTGTCTGCTCTACGCAAATCTGAAAACCAACCAAGTGATAGAGAAATTGAAAATGTGATTCTGATTTATGTGTTCTGATTTTTATATATTTATCTTAATAAATTTCATTTGAAAAAATGGTGTTTTTGTTCAAACATTTTAAGAGGATAGAAAAATAAGCTAACACTACAGCATAAAGGATCAAGATTAGAAATAAAAGGTCATAGAACCTGCCAGTACCAGAGACTGTGGTTTCCCAGTGCTCAACAGGATGGCAAGTCACTGACAGAGGGGAAAACTTCCTTTCCTGGATATCGAGGGAAATTAATTGGCCTGATACAAAGAGACAGGTTCCCACAAGAAGAAAGGGGAGAGGACACATGACACAATGGGAAATGCAGCTATACATATCTAGAGATAAAATATATCAAACTAGCCCAGCCAGCGTGGCTCACTGATTGAGCATCAACCTATGAACCATGAGGTGATGGTACAATTCCCGGTCAGGCTCAATCCCCAGTGGGGGGACTTTCAGGAGGCAGCCGATCAATGATTCTCTCTCATCATCGATATTTTTGTCTCTCTCTCCATCTCCCTTCCTCTCTGAAATCAATAAATACATCTATAATAATAAAGGCATAATATGCTAATTAGACTGGATGTTTGAACAGCTGAACGACTGTCCAGACGATCTTCCAGACAAAGCCCAGCAGGGGTGCAAGGGCCGAGGCAGCTGGGGCAGCAAGGGCCAAGTCCTTTGCACGAATTTCATGCATTGGGCCTCTAGTATGTATATAATCAATAAATATACATGTCAAACCAAACTGAAATTTCCTTTCAGGTCACTTTTAACACTTACACTCTATAGGTAGATCAGTAAATAGAGAAAGTGCTAACAGAATAAAACACCAGGGATAGTCATTAATGTGGACTAAAATGGGAGACCACCATGGGAACAGCATAAATATTCTTTTAAAGTTCATTCATTTATTCCATGTAACTTTATTGTGCACATGTGCCAGGTACCAAGCTAGGACCTAAGACCACAAAGATGAGGACCTTCAGTAAGCTCATAGCCTAAGGAAACTGGCAAATATTTAAAAGACAATGTCATAGGTACTCTTAAACACAGACACATCAAAATTTGCCTTGAGTATGCTCAGGAAGGACTTACAAAAGTGGTAACATTTGCCCAGCCAGTGTGGCTCAGTGGTTGAGCATTAACCCATGAACCAAGAGGTCCCTGGTTCAATCCCTGGTCAGGCTCCATTCCTGGTAGGGGGCATGCAGGAGGCAGCTGATTGATGTCTCTCTCTCTCTCATCGGTGTTTCTATCTTTCTATCCCTCTCCCTTCCTCTCTCTCTAAAATCAATAAAAAACACATCTTAAAAAAAAAAAGAGGTAACATTTGAGCAGATTCTCAAAGGACAATTAGGAGCTCTCCAGGAGGGAGGACAACATGTTTCAAGCAGAAAGAACCACATGTGCAATAGTACTGAGATATGAACGAGCATGGAATTTTACAGATATTAAAAATATTTTGGGGTTGTCATGCATTAGGGTTATAAGGAGAAGAGGGCAGAAATGAGGTCATATAGATAAGCAGATCAACACATGAAGGTCATGGCCCATGTGAAGGAGTGTCTTACTGAAATTATAGAATTGCTAAGTTTTTTTAAATAAGGAAACAATGTCAGATTTGTGTTGGGGAAAAATGAAAATGTTGGCATCATTACCTACTTCTGAAATAGTGGAAGAGCACATTAGCATAATGAACAAGAGTACAAGCTCTAGAGTTGGGATGCATGGGTTCAAATTCCAGCTCTAATGATTCCAGCATAATTGAATGTGCTCGGCTTGTCTCTGCTTTAGCTACACCCCCATGTAGGATATATGTTAGTTCATTTAATCTTCACAACAATCCTACAAGGTAAGTAGTAATATTAACTCTATTTTACAGATAGGGACACAGAATCTCAGAGGTAAAGAACTTGCCCAGAGCCTTTGAATCAGAGTAACAGTTGAGATTTCAAATCCTGGCTCTGCTACTTACTAGCTTATAAACTTTGACAATACTATCATTATGATCATTACTAGAGGCCCAGTGCACAAAATTCGTGCAAGAGTAGGGTCCCTAGGCCTGGCCGGTGATCAGGGCCAATCAGGGCCTTCCTTCCCCCAGCTGCCAGCTGCCCTCCAGGGCCTTCCTTCGTTCCACGCCACCTCCTGGTGGTCAGCACATGTCATAGCGAGTGATTGAACTCCCAAGGGGACAATTTGCATGTTAGCCTTTTATTATATAGGATTATTAAAAAGTGAAAAAATGTAGAAAAGATTTAGCAATAGAAAAAATATAAAAAGAATAACATTGTAACAGCCAGGCAAGAAATGCCAAACTATTGAACTAAGACAATATGAATGGAAAGAATAATAAATGAAGAGATATTTAAAAGACATGATCAACATATCCAATGACAGAGTGGATACTGAACATAAAGAATTGTCAGAGGTGCCTTCTGAGGTTTCTGGCTTGAATAACTGAATACATGTTGATGTCAGCTGTTAGTTGCTAGAGATGAGCTCTATTTCAGACATGTTGGATTTACATAGTCTATGGCACATACTGCCTAGTAAGCAGGTATAAAAATAGCACTAGTGCTAAACAAAAGATCTGAAAATATAGATTTAGGAAATTGGTACTTAGTTTGGTAATTGAACACAGGGTATGAATGAAATGGTCCAAGGAAACTATTTTGAGGAAGAAAAGCAGCAGGCCATGAGTAGAACTCCTAAGGCCACCAAAATTTAAAGATAGGATGAGGAGTCTGGCCAGCATGCACAGTGGTTAAGGCATCAGCCTGCACACCAGAGAGTCAAGTGTTCAAATCCTGGTCAAGGGTACATATCTAGGTTGCAGGTTTGGTCCCCATCCCTGGTCTGAGGCAACCAATTGGTGTCTCTCTCACATCAATGTTTCTCTCTTTCTCTCACTCTCTCTCCCAATCCCCCTCCCTTATACTCTCTCTAAAGATCAATGGAAAAAATATCCTCACTCCTCAGGTGAGGGTTAAAAAGAAAAGATGGGATGAGGAAGAAGCAAGATTCCAGATTCTGACTTCTTCACTAGGACTATGATCATAGCGACATGTCAGAAACATTTTATGCTTCGGCATTTACCTGAGTTCACTATGTTCATGGTACCCTCTCAGATTCAACACCCTGGCTCTCCCCCGTTCAGTTCTTCCCCTAATCACTGTAATTAGACCTGTAGTCATAGAGTATTATCCTAAAACTTCTGTGTTGGATTTTTACTGTGTTGACCAGACAAACTGGAACTACATTTCCAAGTATTCTCTTCCCTGTATAGTCTAGTTAAGAGTTGGCCAAAAAGGAATGTTCACAAGACCTGGAAGGTGGAAATGAATCAATAGCCATTAGTCTGAAGGTCATTGTGGTGAGAGGTGGTGACAGACAAGAGGTGCCAATATGCTCCAGCTTGTTCCCACTCTCCTCCACTCTGTTCTGCTCTTCTTTCCTGCTGACCTGGCTGGCCAACCATGGTTGCAGACCCACCAAGGCTGTGTTTACAGAGGCACAGCCTCCCGGCCCTCCCCACAAGCTATCCCTCTGTAGTCCCATTCAGTGGTTGGTTTCTCATATTAACTGGCTGGTGGCTCCTGACTTCCTCCAGTGGTTCTCAACCTTCCTAATGCCGAAACCCTTTAATACAGTTCATGTTGTGGTGACCCCCCAACCATAAAATTATTTTCATTGCTACTTCATAACTGTAATTTTGCTAGTTATGAATTGTAAATATCTGATATGCAGGATGTATTTTCATTGTTCGCAACCCACAGGTTGAGAACTGCTGTCTAGACCTTCACTCCCTCAGCTCTTCTGACAATTGCATAAGGTCTAATTTGTATAATAAATCCCTTATCCTATACCTCATAAAGATTCTACTCCCCTGATTGAACCATGACTGATATATTACATCTAGTTCTCTAATTCTGACCTCCATGTTTCATCCTATATAATAAAGAGGTAATATGCAAATTGACCATCACACCCTCACACAAGATGGCTGCCCCCATGTGGTCAAAGATGGCCACCACAAGATGGTCGGCAGAAGAGGGCAGTTGTGGGAAATCAGGCCAGCAAGGGAGGGCAGTTGGGGGCGACCAGGCCAGCTGGGGAGGGAAGTTGGGGGTGACCAAGCCTGCAGGAGAGGGCAGTTGGGGGCAACCAGGCCAGCAGGGGAGGGCAGTTGTGGGTGACCAGGCCAGCAGGAGAGGGCAGTTGGGAGTGACCAGGCCTGCAGGGGAGGGCAGTTGGGGGCAATCAGGCTGACAGAGGAGCAGTTAGGCATCGATCAGGCTGGCAGAGAAGTGGTTAGGGGGTGATCAGGCTGGCAGGCAGAAGCAGTTAGAGGCAATCAGGCCGGCCAGGCAGGTGAGCAGTTGGGAGCCAGCAGTCCCGAATTGTGAGAGGGATGTCCCAGATTGGAGAGGGTGCAGGCTGGGCTGAGGGACAATCCCCCCAGTGCACGAATTTTGTGCACCGGCCCTCTAGTATTCTGATAATTAGCAATTTCCAGGGTTTCTCTGAAAGGCTAGAAACCATGTTGACCTATAAGAGGAACAACTACCACAGCAGAAGCCCTATTCTATAGGTTCTTCAAGTTAATAGAATAGTTTCAAAATCATTATTATTCTGCATACACAGTTATCAACACCCTTTATATTAGACTAACACATCCTGTTTTCCTAACCCATCATCTATTAAGCCAATTAGCCATTCATTAGTGAGTCAGGCAATGTGTAACACTCACAGATGTCTATGATAATAACTAGAACTCAAAGATGACTATAGCCCTCACCAGTTTGGCTCACTGGATAGAGAGTCGGCCTGGGGACTGAAGAGTCCCGGGTTCGATTCCAGTCGGGGGCATGTACCTTGGTTGCGGGCACATCCCCAGTGGGGGGTGTGCAGGAGGCAGCTGATCGATGCTTCTCTCTCATCGATGTTTCTGACTCTCTATCCCTCTCCCTTCCTCTCTGTAAAAAAATCAATAAAATATATTTTTTTTAAAAAGATGAGTATAAATTAGCATCTGTTCTTAAAGAGTTCAAACTATACAATCAAATAATCTATACTAATAAATGGGTAATATGCTAATTAGACTGGACATCTTCCGGACGACCTTCCAGACATCCTTCCTGACAAAGCCGGGCCCCTGGCGAAGCCACCCAGGGTTCCAGGCACCTGCGGCTGGCTCTGGTGAAGCTGCCTGCAGTGCCGGGTGCCTGCAGCTGCGGCTGGCCCAGGCAAAGTGCCTACGGTCCTGGGCACCTGTGGCCAGCCGGGATGAAGCCACCCACAGTCCCGGGTGCCTGTGGCTGGCCAGCGTGAAGCCGCCCGCAGTCCCAGGCGCCTGCAGGATCGGGCCTAAACCAGCAGTCGGGCATCCCCTGAGGGGTCCCAGATTGGAGAAGGTGCAGGCTGGGTTGAGTGACCCCCACCCCAGTGCACGAATTTCATGCACCAGGCCTCTAGTCCTACATAATAAAGAGCTAATATGCTAATTAGACCAAACAGCTGAATGACCTTCCAGACAACTTTCCGGACGAAGCCAGGGCTGCAAGAGCTGGCCGAGGATGCAAGGGGCTGCGAGGGCCAGCCGAGGCAGCCAGGACTGCCAGGGCCGCCAGGGCTGTAAGGACTGGCCAAGGCAGCAGGGGCTGCAAGGGCTGAGCCCCTTGCACAAATTTCGTGCATCGGGCCTCTAGTTAGAACATAATAAAAAATGTGCCATATAATATAGAATGTACAGAGTGCTATATCATGTCCTAAATGTATCTCCCTAAACTTTTTTCCTTAATACAGTTTCTCAGTCTTGGATGTCCTCTTTTACATTTCACATCAAATTCATAAGTATCTAACAAATATTTTCTTTTAAAATGTTCAACATTACAAACAAAGGAATGCTAATTAAAAACAATGAAGTGTCAAGTTGCCTATCAGATATAAAAATAATATCCCAGCTCATGAACAGGCAGTCCTTATAACAGTTGGGAAGGATTAAAAAAAGGATATTATGAAGATAAAAATAAAAACTAATGAAACAGAATAAAACATACAAAAGATAAAGGTCAAACAAAGTCAAGTTCTTTCAACACTTAAGAGACAAACTGCTGAAAAGAAAAGAGATAAGGTACAAATAAACTATTATCAGTAAAGAAAAAGGGAACAAAATTACTGCTACCAGAGAAAATTTAAAAAATAAGGAACATATTACAAATAATTTAGAAAATATTTGAAAAGTAAATGAAAAAAATACAAATTATCAAAACTCAATCAAGAGAAAGCTTGCATAATTTAATCCAGTAAACAGTAAAGAACTTAAATCTGTAATTAACCTTTCCATAAAGAAAATGCCAACCCAGCCGATATGGCTCAGTGGTTGAGCATCAACCTATGAACCAGGAGGTCACAGTCAATTCCCAGTCAGGGCACATGCCCGGGTTTGCAGGCTTGATGTGCAGGAGGTGGCTGATCAATGATTCTCTTTCATCATTGATGTGTGTCTCTCTCTCTCTCTCGTCCGTCTCTCTCTCTCTCTCTCTCTCTCTCTCTCTCTCTCTCTCTCTCTCTCCCCCTTCCTCTCTGAAATCAATAAAAATGTATTCTTTTTAAAAAAGAAGATGCCAGGTGGTAATGACTTTATAGGCAAATTCTACCAAGAAGCCGAAACCGGTTTGGCTCAGTGGATAGAGCGTCGGCTTGCGGACTGAAAGGTCCCAGGTTCGATTCCGGTCAAGGGCATGTACCTGGGTTGCGGGCACACCCCCAGTAGGAGATGTGCAGGAGGCAGCTGATCGATGTTTCTCTCATCAATGTTTCTAACTCTCTATCTCTCTCCCTTCCTCTCTGTAAAAAATCAATAAAATATATTTTTTTAAAAAAATTCTACCAAGAAAAAGATAAACCAATTTTATATAAACTTTTCAGATAAACACATAAAAGAAATATTCTTTACTCACTGTATGAGGGTAGTATAACTTCTATATCAAAACCATACTAGATTAAAAAGTAAAAAGTATAGACTCTCAAACTAATATCACTTGTGACCCGCAGATACAAAATTCTAAAAAAGTGAATCCATCAATGCATAAAAAAATGTGTATATCCTGACCAAGTAAGGTTTGCAATGATAATGCAAGTTTTGGTTTATTAATCAAAAGTTGAGTACTCTAATTCAGCACATTATCAAATTAAAAAAGAAAAATAGTTTGCCATTTCAATTAATGCAGAAATAGCATTTAATAAAATGTAATACCTTTTCATGATAAAAACTTAAAACAGGCTTGGAATTTAAGAGCATCCTATATACTAGTAATAAAAGCCTAATATGCTAAGTGTCTGATCGTTTGGTGGTCCATTCAACCATTCAAATTTATGCTAATAATATGCTAAGGCCACTCAACTGCTCGCTATGACATGCACTGACCACCAGGGGACAGACAGTTTGCCGGTCAACCAGTCGCTGTGATGTGCACTGACAACCAGGGGGCAGACGCCCCAACCAGTAGGTTAGCTTGCTGCTGGGGTCCGGCCAATTGGGACTGAGCAAGACAGGCCAGACATGCCCTGGAGCCCTCCTGCATCTCTCCCCAGACCCAATCGTGCACCAAGTGGGGTCCCTCGGCCTGGCCTATGCCTTCTCACAATCTGGGACCCCTCGGGAGATGTCGGAGAGCTGGTTTCGGCCCGATCCCACAGGCCAGGCCCAGGGACCCCACTGGTGCATGAATTCATGCACTGGGCCTCTAGTGTGTATATAAAAATTTAAAAAAAAAATTTTAAAGAGCATGTGTATATAAAAACTATAATCTTAAAGACCTGCACTCGGAAACTACATGACATTGAAAAAAGAGATAGAGCCTTAGCCAGTTTGGTTCAGTGGATAAAGCATCGGCCTGGAGACCGAAGGGTCACAGGTTCGATTCTGGTCAAGGGCACGTACCTCAGGCCCTGGTCAGGGCTCATGCAGGAGGCAACCAATCGATGTGTTTCTCTCACATTGATATTTCTCACTCTCTTTCCCTCTCTCTTCCACTCTCTCTAAATCAATGGGAAAATATCCTTGGGTGAGGATTAAAAAAAAATTTAAAAAGAGAGAGGAAGACATAAAAACTATTATCTTATTTAATACTGAAATATTGAAAATATTTCCATTAAGTACAGGAACAAGACAAGGATACTTGCTATCACTTGTATTCAGCATAGGAAAGGTTCTAACTAGTACAGAAAACAAAATAAAACATAAAAAAATTAAAAAGGTCCTGGCTGCTGTTGCTCAGTGGTTAGAGCATTGGCCCACACACTGAGGGTTGTGGGTTCAATTCCCAGCCAAGGGTACATACCTGGGTTATGGGTTTGTGCAGGTTCAATCCTGGCCCAGGCTAGAGGCACGCTCAGGAGGCAACCAATCAATGTGTCTTTTTCACATCGATGTTTCTCTTTCTTTTTTCTCTCCCTTCCACTCTCTCTAAAAATCAGTGGGGAAAAAAAATACTCAGGTGAAGATTAACAAAAAAAAAGGATTGAAAAGGAAAACACAAAATAGTCATTTTGTACACAGAACAGCCAAAAGAAATCAACATATTAGAATAAGCGAGTTCTAAAAAGATCACAAATACAAAAATATACATAAAATAGCCAATTGTATTTATATTCCCAAGTACAGTTATCAAATGTAATTTTTTAAATTATACTATTTACAATAGTATCAAATACTGTAAAGTATCTGGGAATAAGTCTAATAAAAGATATATATATAAGACTTTTGGGGAAAAGTATACAATTGTATAAAATATACTGAAAAAACTAAATGAATGAAAAAAATCATGAATAAGAAGATTCAAAGTTATAAAGATGTCTACTCTTCCTAAATTGATCTATAAATTGAATGTATATCAATAAAAATCCCAGAGGAGTTTTTCATGAAAATTTGCAAGCTAATTCTAAAATGCAAATGGGCCACTTGTTAGGAACAACATGAAAGAACTTGTTTGATCAGATACTGACTTTTTATAAAACTCTAAGACAATGTAGTACTGGCATAGAAATAAACAGACCAGAATATACAAGGACAGAGAACTCAGAAACAGCCCTACATATATATGGAAAGTTGGTTTAAGACAGATTGGGCTTTAAAGATCAGTAGTTAAAGAATAGATTCTTTAATAAAAGGTAATGAGTTAATTATGCATTAAGAAAAAAATTATATACTATACCACAACATAAAAGTCATAATGAAAGAAAAGAACAAAATGATAAAACATCATAAACAAGAGGAGAAATGTCTTTATAACTTCAGGATAGAGAAAGACTTCTTAAAACATAAATAGCACCTTAGCTGGTTTGGCTCAGTAGATACAGCGTTGACCTGCGGACTGAAGGGTTTCGGGTTAGATTCTGGTCAAGGGCACATGCCCAGGTTGTGGGCTCGATCCCAGGTGGGGGCATGCAGGAGGCAGTAGATCAATGATTCTCTCTCATCATTGATGTTTCTACCTCTCTCTCCCTCTTTCTTCCTCTCTAAAATCAATAAAAATATATTTAAAAAGAAACTGAATTGTTAAAAAAAAAATACATAAATAGTGCTAGCCATAAAAAAAAGATTGCAAATTCAGTGACACTGAAATTAAGAACTTTGTTCAACAAAAGATCCAAGTCAGAGAGTAATAAGACAAGCTAAAACTGTTAGATGTTTGCAGCACATAAAATGACAAAAGATTAGTACAGGGATGCATAAATAAGTCCTACAAATAAATTTGAATTCCAATACAGAATGGGCAAAAACACAAGTAGTCATTTTTACCATGAGAAAATATCAGTGGCTTGTAAATATATGAAAAGATGCTCAAGCCCATTAATAGTGAGAAAAATGCAAATTAAGGTAACAAGAGTTATCATTCTAACCTCCTATATTTGCAATCTCTTAAAAGTAAGACACCAAAATTAGGAGAGGATGAGGAGCATTTGGGAAGACTCATCTACGGATAAGAGAGACATAAATTGGTACAAATTTCCACTTTGGAAATGTTTGGCATTTCTCAAAAAAGTTGGGCATGTGTATACTCTATAACCCTGCAATTCCATACTTGTGCCAATATTCCGAAACAATGGTTCTCACAAATTAGTGTACATCAGAATCACCAGAAGGGTTTGTTAATCACAGATGGCTGGACTCTTCCTTAGATAGTTTCTAATTCAGGGATTAGAGCCTACAGATTCACATTTCTAAGGAAGTTCCAGGTACTGCTGATGCTCCAAGAACCATCACTATAAAAGGAACGCTTGGACTTACACATCATTACATGTACAGAATAATAATAATGCATTGGTTGATAGGAAAAATAAAAAAATATATATCATTTAACAGTAAGATGAATAAACTGGCATACAATGAGATATTATACAGCTACTAAAACAAATGAAAAGGCACACAGGACTTCTAAGATACTAGTGATGTTCTAGTTTTTAAGCCAGGTGGACATTTGCACGGGTATTCTAATTACTCTTTAAACTGTACAGACATATTTCATCATAAAATCTTTCCAGTTGTGCTTCTACCATCTACTGGCCATTTTTGTTTGGCCCAACACAGAATATGTCAAATCATCTCAGGATTTGAGTAGAGGGGAACAGTTATTGGATCTCATCTCTCTAGTGGCATCCATCACCCCCGGAACACACCAGTTCCTTTCAACTGCTTCTCAAGATATTTTACACCCCCTCAAGTTCCTCATCACTCTTCATGACTGCAATCCTCAAAATCAACATCCAGAACCGAATAACTGAATACAAGACTCCACCTGAGGTCTGACAGTTTATTAAAAACTCTCTGGCCCAGCCGGTGTAACTCAGTGGTTGAGCATCGACCTATGAACCAGGAATTCGGGGTTCAATTCCCAGTCAGGGCACATGCCCGGGTTGCAGGCTCAATCCCTAGTAGCCCCGTGCAGGAGGCAGCCAATCAATGATTCTCTCTCGTCATTAATGTTTCTATCTCTCTCTTCCTCTCCCTTTCTGAAATCAATACAAATATACTTAAATTCAAAACAAAAAAACTCTCTCTGGCTACCAAATTCATGGTGTAGTCTAAGAGTATTTTTGCAACGATATCATACTGGTTATTCATGCTGACTTTATCTTATCTACTAAAAGTCCTAGTATTTTTTCATACATGATGTTAAAGATATACCTCTAAAATTGGCCGTTTGGACCAAAAGAATAGACTTTCAAATTTTATCCTAGATTCAGTCCTTGTACCTTCTTTAGATAGCTAGGTGCTTATTCTATCATGCATTATAAGCAGTCCTCTGTATTTTATTCTTTATAAGTTGAATGAATTCTTGATATCCAAGTCACTAATCAAAAGTTGAACAGGAATACAATAATTTTTTTAAAAAGAGTTGAACAGGGTTGCAGGCTCGATCCCCAGTATGGGGCATGCAGGAGGCAGCCGATCAATGATTCTCTTTCATCATTGATGTTTTTAGCTCTCTCCCTCTCCCTTCCTCTCTGAAATCAATTTAAAAAAAAAAAGTTGAACAGGACTGGACCAAGGACAAAGACCTGAGCCATATCACTAAAAGACTTTCTTCCAAGTTAATCTGTATCCAGTAAAGTACCATTCAGTTGGCTATTAATCCTCCCTCACATTTTCCCATTTTTCCACAAGGATGTTATAAATATATCACTGGCATATTAAAAAACTAAACACCTGGCTCTCTCTGGTCTTTCAGTCTAATAACACTATTAGAAGTGTGTGTCATCTTGGGCCATGCTAATGACCACCCCTAGGATGGCAGAACGGGGGAAATGGAAGGAAGCTGGTTCCCAGAAACTTTGTGGAGCTGTCACTCCTGCTCTGGACTGAGAACTAAACTCCTCTGTATAAAGGGGGAAAGGTTGTAGGGTGTTATTCTAATTTCCTGAGTGATCCTAAAAACCAAGAATCCAAGCCTAGAGAGAATGAAGCAGGCCAAACAACACAGTATTATTTTTTTCCAAACAAATTTAATTCTTTTCCAGCCCCAAAGAAGGGGATAAATCTAAATTTTAAAAATAAAAATAAAATAAAAATTGCTCAAAAACCAAGCCATTATAAATTTAAGCCCCCTCCCTTAGCAATAAATACTGAAATGATATGTACACATGAGGCTCAGGAAGGAGGCAAGAACAGGAACTTTGGGGACTCTGTCCCATGGCAAGATCCCAACACTTCTACCAATTCCATGCTCTTTGCCTAAAACATAGAAGAGCAATGAAAGAGGCAGGAGAGATATCCCAGGAGAATGTGTGGCCCCAGAGAGAGCTAGAACATGATAACAGGAGAGAAAGAAAAGACACAAAGAGTCTTACAGGGCAGAGGAAGGAAAAGTCATCTAAAACATCCCCCCGTTCCGGCCGAGTCACTGGATGCGGCGGGTCCAGCTGCCGAGTGCCCTTGAGCTTATCTCCGGGCCTCCGCTCCCTCTCAGCATGCAGGGTAAGTGAGGTCACTCACACTGTGGCCGTGAGGCCACTGTGGCAGCAGCCTGGCTGCCGGAGCCCTGAGGCTTCCCATTCACCACCAGCAGGAGGGGCGTCTCTACGCGGACACTGGAAAAGGAATAGTCCTAGAAAAGACAAACATACAGAGGTTCGTTACAGACCCTAAGATGGAACAAATTCCAACACAGGGGATACACCACCTGTGACGATTTCCTCCTCTCTCACCCCTTAGTATATGCCCCCTTTACCTCCACCTCACCTTCAACAAAGCTGAGCTAACAAAGGAGATATAATTTTTCCAAAGATTTTAACCTTCAGAAGGAAAATCTGGGGCAGGGAAGGTACCAGTAGTTTCAAAAAAGACAGGTTCCTGGCACTGGCTAACAAAAGGATGCCACCAGCTCTCACAGAATCTGCCCTTCTCAGTGTTTGCTGACCATTATAACTAGATGTACATAGTAGCCAGCCAGGTGGAAATGCTGCGGAACTCTCAGGTCAAGGGTTTGTAAGGCCCTAAATTAACCTGCCAGATATAAGTTACTTCTCCCTTTATATCAGGAGGAAGAAACAGAACGTGTGGTTCAGAAATTCTCCTAATAACGAAAAGAATCAGCTCATTTCATCAGTTCAAATGTACTTTAAAACATGCTTTTAAAAGATCTTCATCACTGGGAGGGTGAAGGAGGCTCTTTTAAGTCAAACTAAAGAGGTAAATTAAAGAATGCTCACAAATCAATTTTTAAAAAATATCCTAACAGTAATATGGGGACGTGACCAAAAAAAAAATCAATATATAAAAGGTATATAAATAGGATAGCTCAGTTGATTAGAGCGTCATCCCAATAAGCCAAGGTTGCACATTCAATCCCTGGTCAGAGCGCATACAAGTATCAACCAATAAATGCATAATCAGTGGAACAACAAATCAATGTTTCTCTCTTTCTCTCTAAAAATCAATCAATAAATTAAAAATTTTTTAGTAAAATAAAAATAGTCAATAGAGATTTGATAAAATGTTCAACCTCAGCAATAATCAAGAAATCAAAGCCAAACAATAGTGATGCTATATTTGCACATAAAATCAGCAAATAATTTTTCAAAGGTTTCTACAATGAGTTAAGAAGAAAACTACAGGGAAACAATTACATCCACTTTTGGTATTATCTGGTGCAACCTTCCACAAAATTATTTGGCAATATGTATCAAAAATCTTTCCGCATACCCTTTAGGGCCAGGATTCTATCTTAGAAATGCATTTAAGAAAATAATCATGGATATGGGTAGATATAAAAGTATAATAGAAATATTATAACACCATCCAAGAGATGCAAATCAAAACGACAAAGAGGTACCATCTCACACCTGTCAGAATGGCTATCATCAACAAATCAACAAATCACAAGTGATGGCAGGGATGCAGAGAAAAAGGAACCCTCGTACACTGCTGGTGGGAATGCAGACTGGTGTAGCCACTGTGGAGAACAGTATGGAGTTTCCTCAAAAAATTAAAAATGGAACTCCCATTTGACCCAGTGATCCCACTTCTAGGAATATATCCCAAGAAACTAGAAACACTGATCAGAAAGAATATATGCACCCCTATGTTCATAGCAGCACAATTCACCATAGCTAAGATCTGGAAACAACCTAAGTGCCCATCAGCAGATGAGTGGATTAAAAAATTGTGGTACATCTATACAATGGAATACTACGCTGCGGTAAAAAAGAAGGAATTCTTGCCCTAACCCGGCTCAGTGGATAGAGTGTCAGCCTGCGGACTGAAGGGTCCCAGGTTCGATTCTGGTCAAGGGCATGTACCTTGGTTGCGGGCACATCCCCAGTAGGGGACGTGCAGGAGGCAGCTGATCGATGTTTCTCTCTCATCGATGTTTCTAACTCTCTATCCCTCTCCCTTCCTCTCTGTAAAAAAATCAATAAAATATATTTAAAAAAAAAAAAAAAAAAAGGCCCTAACTGGTTTGGCTCAGTGGATAGAGTGTCGGCCTGCGGACTGAAGGGTCCCAGGTTCGATTCCGGTCAAGGGCGTGTACCTTGGTTGCGGGCACATCCCCAGTGGGAGGTGTGCAGGAGGCAGCCGATCGATGTTTCTCTCTCATGTGTGTTTCTAACTCTCTATCCCTCTCCCTTCCTCTCTGTAAAAAAATCAATAAAATATATTTTAAAAAAAAAGAAGGAATTCTTACCATTTGCAATAGCATGGAGAGCATTATGCTAAGCAAAATAAGCCAGTCAGAGAAATATAAATATCACATGATCTCACTCATTTATGGAATATAATGAACAACATAAACTGATAAACAAAAACAGATCCAGAGACAGAGAAGCATCGATCAGACTGTCAAACCTCAGAGGGAAGGTAGAGGAGGGTGGGGGTAAGGGGGAGAGATCAACCAAAGGACTTGTATGCATGCATATAAGCCTAACCAATGGACACAGACAACAGGGGGGTGAGGGCATGAGTAGGGGGGAGGGGAGAGGATGGGGGGAAAGGACACATATGTAATACCTTAATCAATAAAGAAAGAAAAAAATATTGTAACAGCAAAAAAGTTGGAAATAATCTGGATCTGTGATCAGCAAATTTTTACTGTAACGGGCCACATAATAAGCATCTTAGGCTCTGTGCATTATGAGGTTTGTCACAGAACTATTCAACTCTGACAGTAGTGCAAAAGCAGCCACAGACAATAGTAAACAAATGAATGTGACCTGTTTCAAAAAATTTTACTTATGAACACTGATTTTTTAATTTCCTGTATAACAAATTCTTCTTCTTCTTTTGATTTACAAATACAGACGTTATTCTTAACTTAGAGGCCATACAAAAAGCAGGCAGTGAGCCAGAAATGGTCAATGGCACCGTAGTAAATATTTTTATATCTGTCCATATCCATGATTAGGCCCACCCCTGACCTAAATGGTACAAAAAATGGTTAAATACCTACTCTCAAGGAGTTTTTATGAGGATTAAATGAACTAGTGCAGGAAATAAAACTTAGTACAGTGTCTAGCAGTCAGTTAAGTGTTCAGTAAATTTTAAAAGTCATCATCATCTTCATAACCATTTCTATGTGTCAATTCAGACCAATGTTGTAAAAGTTTAAAAACACAGGAAATGTTCACAAACATTTGCACATAATATTCTATTCATGATTAAAGTTATAGATGTAAACATGTGTATACATATTTATCAAAAAGAAAAGAACTGGAGGTATACACTCCAGACTGTTAACAGTAATACCTAAGTGACAATATTTCAGTCCATTTTTTTAAAATTTGTTTTTGTTTTGTTTTGTTTACTTTATCTTTATTGTTGGAAGTATTACAGATGCCCCCTTTGTGTGTTTTTTCCCCCCATTAATCCCCTCTACCCCGTACCTGCCCCTTAGGCCTTCACCAGTCTATTGTCTGTGTCCATGGGTTATATATATAAGTTCCCCAATGAATCACTCCCATCCCACCCTCCCACCCCCACCTTCTAAAATTTATTTTGAGATAAGTGACTTATAACATTGTGTAAGTTTAAGGTATACAACATGTTGATTTGAAAATTCATATTTTGTAGTATGACCATCCTGGTGTTAGCTAACACCTCTGTCAAGTCACATAATTATCATTTCTATTTTGTGGTGGGAACAATTAAGATCTTAGCAACTTTAAAGTTTATAATACCATTTTTGTCAATAATCACTGGTGCTGTGCACTAGATTTCCAGGACTTATTTATCTACTGCAAGTTTGTACCCTTAAACAACATCTCCCCAATTTCCCAACTCGACAGTAACCACCATTCTATTCTGTTTTCTACAAGTTCAGCTTTTTTAGATTCCACATATAAGTGATATCATACAGTATTTATTTGTCTATTCAGTCCATTTTTGTCATTCTTTCTGTTTACCAGTAGTTTTCCTTTTCAGTAAAAATTACATATATGTTTATATAAATAATATCATACACACGAATGCATCCCTTTACATATTTTTTAAGAGATAAACTGGGCCCCACTTTCAGAGCCTATAAGGTGAGGAAGAATCCTAGCCATCACCCACCTTCCCCTTGTGCTGAATTCGGTGAAGCCGAAGGCTGGGCTCAGGGATGGCTACGGAGTCCCCGATGAGCACTCCCCAACTCTGCACCATGTTATACACCATCACTGCATAGCAAGGGCCATCTGAGTCCACCAGGCCAAATGTACTGCCCGGTTCGAGAAGAGAAAAAAAAAGAAAAGAAAAGTGAGCAAGAAAGAACAGAAACAGTGGTGTTTTTAAATACCAATAAAATAAACAAGTGCTTTTTTAGTAACTTATCTAGAAAACCTATGATAGGTACCATCATCCACTATGGACATCGGAGTCCTCATTTGTCTAAGATATATACACATGACTCATCGATCTGTCACTCTGCCAAGAATTAGGACACAGGCACACTGAGACCACTTGACAATCCTATATAATAAAAGGGTAATGTGCAAATTGACCAAACAGCGGAACGACTGGTCGCTATGATGCACACTGACCACCAGGGACAGACGCTCAACACAAGAGCTGTCCCCGGTGGTCACTGCGCTCCCATAGGGGGAGCGCCGCTCAGCCAGAAGCCCTGAGCTGGGCTCACAGCTAGCGAGCGCAGCGGCAGTTGGACATTCCCCGAGGGCTCCCAGACTGCAAGAGTTGCAGGCCGGGCTGAGGGACCCCCCGAGTGCACGAATTTCATGCACCGGGCCTCTAGTTATTAATAATGAACTAGCTCAAAATGTTCATTATTGAAACATTATTCCTGGTCTATCAGTTTAACTACTACAACCTTTATCAAACTCTCTAACCATAACTGCCAATTTAGTTTAATTCCACGAACTTTTACTGAATATTATATGTCAAGCACTGTGCTTAGCAGTAAAACACCAATCCAGCTATGTGGGCTAGCAGTCTAGCAGGAGTCAGACAGTTAAACCATCACCTACAGTACAACTGTGATAGGTGCTAGAATAACTTTTCCCTTGTGCTAATTCAGTAAAGCCAATGGTTGGACATGGGAACTCGAGGAGAAATGTTGAAATCAAAAAGCCGGAAAGGTTTCCTTGAAGGGACTGAATCTTAAAGAAATGAAAAATTACTGGGTCAAAACAGGAAAACAAATCCTCAATGACAAGGACAAGAACAGGGACTGTTTGGGAAGGAACAAAAGAGAAGGTCCTGGAAGTGAGTGAAGGGCCAAGGAGCGAGCCCGGCCTGTGTGACTCAGTGGTTGAGCGTCAACCTATGAACCAGGAGGTCATGGTTCGATTCCCGGTCAGGGCACATGCCTGTGTTGTGGGCTCGATTATTCTCTTGTGGGGCATGCAGGAGGCAGCTGATCAGTGATTCTCTTTCATCATTGATGTTGCTAGCTCTCTCTCCCTTCCTCTCTGAGATCAATAAAAATATTTTTTAAATTAAAAAAAAAGACCAAGGAGTGATGGCACTGGAAAAACCCTAATTTTTCAAGAGTTAAAAATTTTCTAAATCAACAGTCTTAACTCATTTCCAATGCTAGACTATAAGCACCCTTAGCTTGAGTCCTTTACATTTATTTTTTTTTAATTCTCTATAGCACATATAGTAGATGTTCAATAAACATCTGTTGAAACAGGGAAAAATGAATGGTACAGAATCTACAGAGATTGTCAGACATCACCTAGACAATACCTGCTCATGGGACAGTCACAGAAGGGAAGCAGAACTCACTGACATGTGACCACTAATTGTCTCCAACTATCAGAGAAAGGCCAGGAAGTGGCAGTACTAGTTCAGAGGATAAAAAAAGAGGAAAGGCAAAGACAAACTCACAAGGGGACTTTCTCCTCTGTGGTGAGGCTGAACACCACCTTCCCCAGGACCACAGCACCACTGTTCACACCAGGCTGCAGTGCACTCAGCGGCTTGAGCTCCAGGGTCACCTTCTGCCCAGAGGCTGACTGATAGCGCCCATCACCACAAGGGCCTAGATGGGCTGGGCGCAAGCTTCCCAGCATGCTCTGCAACTTTTTGGTCTTCACCTTCCCCTGCCAAGGAAGGGGAAACGGATTAGAAGCTAGGAATTAGTCACTCTCCTGGAGAGTCTAGTCCAGGGGTGGGCAAACTTTTTGACTCGAGGGCCACAATGGGTTCTTAAACTGGACCGGAGGGCCGGAACAAAAGCATGGATGGAGTGTTTGTGTGAACTAATATAAATTCAAAGTAAACATCATTACATAAAAGGGTACGGTCTTTTTTTTTTTAGTTTTATTCATTTCAAACGGGCCGGATCCGGCCTGCGGGCCGTAGTTTGCCCACGGCTGGTCTAGTCCTTCCCTCCCACCTACCACTTCTATAGAGTCTCTACTACCAAAGCCTATTCTAGTCTTATTTTACTGACGTACAGCAGAATAAAGAAGTAGGATTCAGCCGTTAGACATCTTTACCTTGCTCTCAAGGAGGCTGGTTAATCTATTCAGGAATTCCAGGAGTTGCTGCTCTCGCTGTCGGGGTTCCGGCCAGGCAGGGTCCAGCGCTGCAGCTCGAGAGAAGCCATCCAGGGCCTCCCCATAATTCTCTTCGTATTTATGTAACTGCATAAGAAGGAACCCAAAACCTCCCAATTATAAGTATTTTTAACACAAACTATGCTGGGGGGAAGTAATGGCATAATGGATTAGAAACCTAATAAACTGTTTTCCTACCCAGTTTTTTTTTTCCTGTGCTACAATGAACATCCTGAAGGGATGGTAACACCTTTTACCTGACCACGGTAATCACAACCCCAAAGATGGAGTCATTTCCAAGAACCCAACTTCCAAACTCTAAAACAGTTACATTATATATGTTGGGTCATTCTATTTTTATAAGCATTTCAGAAAAGTCTTCTAAACTGCCCCCCCTTCCTTATGTACCCTTCCATACCCTCACCCCCTTCTCCTTTCCCTCCAGTGATGCCACCAGCTACTGAAGTTAAACTGAGCTAGTTATTCCTAGAAATAATTTCACTGTTACTTTTCTCTTGCAGTCTGTACCCAACTTTGTTCCTATGAATACTCAGTTATCCTCACAGGCTAAGACCTAAATTTATTTGACTTTCAGATGACCTCCACCCCACAGCCACAGGTCTTACCGTTGCCCTGTTCAGATGGAGATCAGGATTGCTAGAGGCTGTCCTGTCAACCTTCTCCTACAGCCGGATAAAAACATCATCAGTGGATCCTGTCTCAGCTTACAGATGGCCATGCCCAATATGTCCTAACCTCCTTTCCCTGAAAATATTCAAGTTTCTTCCTGTCAAATGTTACCTATACCACACACTGATATATAGTCATTGTTTGTGTGGTACATTACACAGCCCCGGAAACCTCAGGATGCTAGGGGTTTTGTATGTGTGTGAGTCTTTAAGAATGATTATAATTTATCTATATAATAGTATAAAGAGAGAAGAAATGTGTGAAAGCACTGTCATAAAAAATTTTCAATAATGAGATGATGGTATAAATGAGGAAAGCCTAGGAAAGAAATTATGTCCATTTAATGCTTTTCCTCTGCCCATGAGCGCAGCTCCAGACACAGGCAGAATCATGTTGTATGTCCCCTTAAAACACACACTGGAAGTAAAATCTGATTCTCTAATTTAAATAGATGGCCAGAAACCACATGACAGTGCAGACAAATGCACTGTGAAGAAAATGCTGATGGTGTTTATGGCTACGTTCATTTTATTTTATTTTATTTTAATCCTCACCCAAGGATCTGTTTATTGATTTGAGAGAGAAAGAAACATAGACATGAGAGAGAAACACTGATCAGTTGCCTTCTGTATATACTCCAACCAGGGATCAAACCTGCAATCTAGGTATGTGCCCTGACCAGAAATCAAATTCGCAACCTTTTGGTGTAAGAGACAATGCTCCAACCAATTGAGCTACCCAGCCAGGGCTCAGTTTATTTTTTTCATTTTTTTAAACTCTACTCATTGCCTGGCACATTGCAAAAGCACAAACAGCAAGAATTAAAATTGTTTAAATGCTTGGTTCAAATATGTTTTAAAATGCAGGTTTGGGTGAAGAAATGAAGAGTTAAAAGTAACTCTTTAGCAGAAGCCAAATATAAAATTTTAAAGGAAGTACATACAACCATATTATTTTTTAAAATATAAACATTAACCAAATTAAGAAATTAGAGTAAAAAATAATTCCTCTGCCTAAAAGTTCCCTGACTGAAAAAAGTACAGTCCTTAACTTGCAAATATAAGGTAGCTGTATTCTTTACTTTGCCATACAGAGCAAAATAAGTAACGGCAAATTAAAAAGCAATTCTGTGTCAAGAGAAGCAAGAAAGCAAACGAACCCTAGCCAGTTTGGCTCAGTGGATAGAGCGTTGGCCTCCGGATTGAAAGGCCCCGGGTTCAATTCCAGTCAAGGGCACATGCCCACATTGCGGGCTCGATCCCCAGTGTGGGGCATGCAGGAGGCAGCCAATCGATGATTCTCTCTCATCATTGATGTTTCTACCTCTCTCTCCCTCTCCCTTCCTCTCTGAAATCAACAAAAATATATTTTTTTTTTAAAAGAAGACAAACGAAGAAAGGTGAGTATCAGGCCTAAATAAAAAGTGCTCAGAAGACCAATGTGAAACTTTCAATAATGAGCAACCACGCAGTCAAGGCCTGAAGAAACCCCAGTGCAAGTGGTTACTGATTAAACATGGCCTGAAAGCCTAAGCAAAGCATGAGCTCTAGTGCAATAGGTCCTAGGAAGTGATGCTGAATGGGTTGTATGCTGTTTTCTATTTTAGCCTGTGGGAATCCAAAGCCATAGTATGTAATGGTCAATCTGGGGATAGCACTTAATTTATACTTCAGATTTAGGTTTAATTTTTCTTAAAATATGCACACAAATTTAATAAGCATTATTTTAATACTAGGGGGCTGATGCACGAAATTCGTGCAAGGGGCTTGGCCCTCACAGCCCCGGCTTCATCCGGAAGGACATCCGATCTAATTAGCATATTACCTTTTATTATTATAGACTTTTTTCCCATTTAAAAAGATGAACATGTTGGCATGGGCCCTGTGATTTGGATACATGCCTATAAAAAGTCTAGACAGCTCAAGGAGCTATCTAGCACTAAGGCACCACACCGCAAGTGGTTACTAATACTAAGGGCATAAGCAGAAATGTCGCCTCTGTAGACACAGCTTTGCAAAACCACACACATTGGATGCCAGCAAACAGTGCCCATCCTGCTTGCTAAAGAGCCACAAGGAAGACTGAACAACACCCTTGCTTCTGCCTCTATTCATCTGGCCAGGGCGACCATAAATACTTACTGCTTGGGCATAGGCACTGAGGGCTTGCTGGGAGATCTTAGGGTTCTGGCCAGTATTGAAGTAAAGAGAAAGGTATGCATTCCCCAGAATATCTGGAAAAGAAACAAGGGTTTACATTATGCATGTGAGGAACTTGGAAGTCACCACTCCATCATAATAAAAAAAAAGTTGGAGAGACAGAAAAAAATCACAACTCTTCTTGGATTTATTACAGAGGGGACAACACCAGGCAAACCACTGCCCCCCAAATTGGAGAGACAGACAGGTGAATACAGGGAGTGTGGTGTAACGGAACAGAAGCTCACAAGCTGCCACAGGAAACAGTGCTGGAGTATGAGAACCTGAACTGTAACTGATGAATTACTGGAGGCTCAGCATGCACAAGTCTGGGAGTTAAAAAATGCAGGGGTCTCAGTCATAAGGGGGGCCCCCCAATATTTTGAGATCCACCTCCAGGAGCTAACCAGATTCCCAGAAGTGTCAATGAA
This sequence comes from Myotis lucifugus, assembly GCF_000147115.1. Lineage (NCBI taxonomy): Eukaryota > Metazoa > Chordata > Mammalia > Chiroptera > Vespertilionidae > Myotis > Myotis lucifugus. Next base: position 1,839,780 of record NW_005871086.1, on the reverse strand, counting down.
AGAATCCCCTCATGCTTCTAGCAGAGGGAGTAAAAAAGGAACATTCCGAGATGTGCTAGAGCACTCTGTTCTTAACAAAAGTAAACAAGGACGGCCCTCAGGAGAAACTAGTTAACCAGAACCTAACCGACCTGAAGAAGGGAAATACCCAACTCCAACCCACTCTAGCCATCCTGTCCCACCTAAGGGAAGAAAAAAAACTGAAACAATGGTGGAGCATCTCCAAGCCAGCGTTTAAGATACGATCTGTTTGCCCTAGCCAGTTTGGCTCAGTGGATAAAGTGTCAGCCTGCGGACTGAAGGGTCCCAGGCTCAATTCTGGTCAAGGGCACATGCCCAGGTTATGGGCTCGATCCCCAGTAGGGAGCATGTAGGAGGCAGTCAATCAATGATTCTCTTTCAACATTGATGTTTCTAGCTCTCTCTCCCTCTCCCTTCCTCTCTGAAATCAATAAAAATATATTTTAAAAAAGAAAGATACAGCGCTAGCCAGTTTGGCTGAGTAGACAGAGTGCTGGCCTGCGGACCGAGGTGTCCCGGGTTCGATTCTAGTCAAGGGCACATACCTTGGTTGCAGGTTCCTCCCTGGCCCGGGTCCTGGTCAGAGCACGTACAGGGGGCAACCAATTGATGTGTTTCTTCACATCGATGTTTCTCTCTGAATGGAAAAATATCCTCGGGTGAGGAAATAAATAAATAAATAAATAAATAAAGAGGAAATAAATAAATAAATAAATAAATAAAGCCTCACAAAAGAAATATAATATTAAAAAAAAAAAAGATACAATCTGTTTTGATCACCCTGAAAAGTCTATTAGAAAGCCTGGCACACCCCTGCCAGAGTGGCTCAGTTGGTTGAGCACAGACAGGGCACATAACCTGGGTTGTGGGTTTGATCCCCAGTTGGGGAGTATACTGAAGGCATCTGATCGATCGATGTTTCTTTCTCTCTCTCTCTCTCTCTCTCTCTCTCTCGCTCTCGCTCTCTCCCTCTCTCTCTCTCTTCCTTCAACTCTCTAAGCATGCCCTCGGGTGAGGATTTTTTTTAAAAAAGGCCTGACACAAACTAGTGATGACACTATATTTAGTACACCCCACATACCGCTGGGATAAAGAGGCAAACATGGACCTAAAGGAGAAAGGTGAACAGCCCTGCCTTGCTTATGTGGAAACATAAAACTCCTCTCTCAAATGAAGATCCAAGGGTTCATAGAATAGTGGTTCAACAAAAGACCTTTCGGGCTTCTTCAAAACAAAGATGCCCTGGCTTCACAGTTAGAGGCAGACTCCATAGGGAGGCTCCAGATCACTCTGGTGTGTGGCCATGGCTGAGAACCACTGCCCTAGAACTGGGTGGAGATATGTGAGAGCACTCACACCAGGAGCGGCCATCGTGGACATCCATCTGCACAGCCAATTTAGCCTGTCGGACACTGTCCATGACGTGGCGAGAATGCTCATCTCCAGAGTCAGTCCGCAGTTGGCGAAGCACCATTGACAGGTTTTGAAGGGAGACTTTGTTCTTGCACTGCAAATGGAGAAGACACATACTCAACCTTCCTGATTCTAGTTCCCCTTTCCAGATCTATCCTATCCCCATCTTCTTCTGAATCTGTTTTGTCATCAGGGGTTCTGGTCAAGATGGCAGCGTAAGTAAACACAGTACTTGTCACTTCCCACAACCACATCAAAATTACAACTAAAATACAGAACCACCACCATCCAAAACCACCTGAAATCTAGCTGAACGGAAGTCCTACAACTGGGGAATTAAAGAAGCAGCACATCGAGACTTTGTAGTTCAAGCACGTGGTAGGAGGGGCAGAGACTTGGGATGGAATCACAGAACCAGCTGTTCCCAAACACACATGTTGAAATTTAAAATCAGGAGAGATATCATGGCTGTGGAGGTTTCCTTGAGGAGTGAGGAAACCCAGCCCCACACCAGGTCTCCCAGCCAAGGGTTCCAGTGCTTGGAAGAGAAGTCCCCACAACTTCTGGCTATAAAAACCAGTGGGGAATGTGGCTGAATGACAGGGAGGCTGTAGGAGTCCCAGACAGTTCCTCCTAAAGGGCCTGCACACTCACCCAGACTCACTCACTTCCTCTGAGCTCTAGCACTAGAACAGCAGCTGGGACATTTGGGGAGGGAACTAATTTTTCTAGAATCAGAGCAAGAGCTGGAGGGACAGCTTTCTCACAGACAGAAGTGCTGGCAGAGGCCAGTGTTCCCTTGCTGAACTTTCCCTCTGCACAGAGCCAACAGGCAGGTGCCAATTCTGAATCTCCATCAATCTGGCTCACACTTTTTGCCCTGCCGTGGTGATTCTCTGAGACCCCTGCCCCTCCCTACTTGCAGGCTCATCCAAGCCATTTCCAGTGGCCTTTCATACAACTGGTCTCTCTTGCCTCATGCTTCAGTCTTTCTTAAAATCTCTCAAACAAGCAGCAGCTGGCCTCAGCATGCCCTGTACCTCTCAATAAGTGGCCCCAGGCAAGCACTAGCGGCAGCACACTTTGGTTCACAGCCTGGCCTCTCCTGGGCACCTCCAAGCCCAACACAAGTAGCAGCCATCTGCAGATTGCTTTGTAGCTCATGCTGCACGGCCCCAGGCAGGGCACAGGCAGTGGCTAACTTTGCACCTCCCAGGAGGCTCCAGAGCCAGTGTACCTGGTGGTCAGCTTCAACCATGCCAGATTACAACCCTACCATCTGCACGAGTGACACACTCAAGGGGCAGACTTGGTGAGCACCAAAGCCCCACTGAAGCAAGTCCTGCTCCATAGGTTGGCTCCTGCACAGCAGCTCTTCCACTATCGTCGCAGCCAATCCTCACAACTGACTGACCTGGGGTCAATCCCTCCCAGTGTCACCAACATCAATCGAGGCTCAACTATAATAGGACAGTGCACACAGCTCCCACAAGGGCACACCTGGAGTGCCCAACTCAGGTGACTGGAGAGGCTGAGCCACTGGGCTCTAGAGGACACCTACCTCACAAGGCGACTCTACCAAGTCCAGGAGACATAGCAGATCTACCTAATAGATAAATCTGTTTTGTCATCTTAATTCTTATTGCCATGTGTATCTTAGACCCACATCTACAAGGATCAACTTGGTTGATAACTTTTCATCTACCCCCGAACCTGACCCCATCATCTTCTCCCTTTTTCAGTCCCCTATCCCTGTTTTCCTCATTAAGGTCTGTTCCCCCTCCCTTCCTCCTTAATGATTCTTTTCTCCTAGTTCCAATACAGTTCTACTCTGGTATTCATATCCTAGGGAAATTCATAGAACCAAAGAAATCCCATCTGTGTTTTCTGAGGGGACAGTGGTCAGCTCACATGGGTGAGGGCTCCTGAGAAGCAGGTGTGGGCAGCTGCAACATCCCCTTTCTTCCAGTACACCTCCCCCAGCTGGTTCCAGGCTTCCACCAGCTTGGGCTCCAACTTCACAGCCTTTGACAAAAGCTCCTCAGCCTTAGGGCTATAGTCAGGAGTCACATTCAGTGCCTTCCCAGTTAGCATCAGAACCTGTGCTTTGCCCTGGACAGAACCTAGGAGAAAGGGAAAAAGATACAGGAAGGTGGAAAAACCCAGGCAGTCTTACCGATAAGACCAGAACACTTTCTCTCAAGGAATAACCCCACATCAGCTCTAGAAATAAAATATATGAAGAAAAATCTTTATGAACAAATCCCTTATTGAAAGCCTACCATAGGCAGAGAACTATGTTATATAATGAGGTGACAACGAAAGCATTATCCCTACCTTTGAGGGGCTTACAATCTAGTGGAGAGGACAAAGCATATATGTGAAAAATTAAAACAACAATGAAAAGGAGCATGTGCTGCCCAGACGGTGTGGCTCAGAGATTGATTGACCCATGAACCAAGAGGCCACTGGTTGGATTCCCAGTCATTGCACATGCTCAGGTTGCAAGCTCCATTCCCAGTAGGGGGCATGCAGGAGGCAGCCAATTAATGATGTTTCTCTCTCTATCCCTCTCTGTTCTGCGCTCTCTCTCTCTCTAAAAAAAATAAAAAAATCAGTCAAAACATGTGCATACAACCAATGAATGGGCTTTAAAAGGTAAAAAAGAAAAAAAGACCCTCCAAGAAGGAAAATGATGTAAACAAAAAAAGGCATAAACCATGTGGCACGTTCATGGGAGAATGCATGATCCAGCCTGAATGAAATAAAAACTTCCCCTGTAAGTATGCAGTCAGAGATAAGGGTAGGGGGAAAAAAGAGTCAGAAAATGGAGACTTAAATACCAGATGAAGGGGGTTTAGAGTTCAACCATTCAATAGTAGCAATCTTTGAAGACACTTGAGCAAAGAAGCAGGCAAAAGGATGCTTTAAGTAATGATTTAAAAAGATAATGGCCACGGTCATTAAGTAAGTTCGTTTGGAAGTAAAAAAAAAAAAAAATTAGAGGCAGAAAGGTCAGTTAAGAAGATCACTGTAATAGTTCAAGCAACAAGTATGTTATTTTATTTCATGGCATTTACTATAATCAAAGTTTAGGAAAATTAGAGGACTGAAAGGTTGCCACCCTGCAAGGGGTAATATTTTGTTGTACCATGCTGTAGCAGCCACAAATAGGATATCTAAGAGTACACAGAAAGAGAAAAACCCTATCACATGTCAGTGATGGGCAAGGGGTTGCATGCTCTTTTGGAACTCATACCCACTACTTCCTTCATCTGCTGCAGGGTTTTCTCCATCTCCTCCCGCACATCCTGTTGCTTCCTCCCAGCATCCTCAACACTGTGTGTCTCGAAATAGCAGTCTCGAAATGAATAGAGTTGATCCACCAGTTCCTAGGAAGCACAAGGATGGTTCGATTATGTGGCGAGAACCCCAGACAAGACTTAATTGAATGAATTAAAGAATAATCCTTGTCTCTAACAAATATTTATGTCCTATACTTAATTTAAAAGCCTACCCAGAACAAAGAGAATGGACCAGCACCCTGTGCATCAGTGCTTTTCAAATTTTATTGTGTGTATTATTTCCAGGACCCGGCCTGCAGAGATTCTGATTTTAGTAATTTTAGCAAAACTCAAAATATTGCATTTTAACAAGCATTCTAGACGACTGTAATAAAAATGGTCTGTAAAACACTCTTTGAGAAATACACTTTTCCCTTGTACCCTAAGATGTCTATAAGAATGAAATCAAAGCTTGCCACCATTCCCATGGATAGCAATATCACTATTCTTTTCTTCTCTATTCCATATATACACACACACACTCTGAGTGGCCAGATTATTTTGACCACCTGACGTTTGTAGGCAAATTAGCTATAATTTCGCGCTGAAGTTGCTAGAGGGCCAGACCATTATAAATAGGGAAGCAGGTTGTTTTCCACGACAGTAGAAGTGATTTTTTTCTGAAGATATGGGTAAACAACGTGATTTAACAGCCTTTGAACGGGGTATATATATATATATATATATATATAGAGAGAGAGAGAGAGAGAGAGAGAGAGAGAGAGACATACATGCACACAAACATATACACACTAATAATATTTCTATATTTCAGCCAGTCATATTAGGAAATAAAGTTCAGTTAATCCAAGTCGACTGGCAGTAAAGCTCACATTCTAAAAAGTGTTTATCATTTAAATCTGCTCCAAAAAAACCACAACAAAATCTCACTAATGTTTAAATTTTTGCATGAGAGCCTTTAAGCAAGTTACAAGCCTGTCACAGGTCTAATGTTTAAATTACAAGCTGTTTTATAACACAAAGAACTGAGTTTATGAGATTTAAGAAAAAAATCTTGGGTCATTAAAAGAAAGATAGAGTCAAGTCAGGGAGTTAGCTCCTTACCTACCTACCTAGTACAAAACACAAGTCCTATTCAAAACTGCAGTCACTTGCGGACTGGGTGGAGTCTGGTCCCCTCTGCATCAGATCCCAAAGAATAACAAAACCATTAAGTACTAAAAGGAGTAACCAGGACACATGCGGCGCAAGCCTTTACTGTGGTTATTGCCAATTTCAAAGCAGAGAAGTGAGAAACGGCCTTTGTGGGGATCAAAACAGCTCCTGGAAATCTGCCATAAACATGTGTACGCTATTTGTTATGGGTGAATCGAGGGGGTAAAAAAGGCTTCATAAGAATGTGCAGGAATAAAGTTAGGAGCAACAAATCATCTTCCGCACAGGACTGAAATTAAGTCAGGTCAGCAGCAGGAGGTCCCAACACACGGCCGCGCGCCTCCCCTGGCCCGAGCGCTCCCCTGGCCCGCGGCGACGGCGCCTTCGGGAGTTGTTATAGTAACCACACCGACGCACGCGGCGTCCAGGAGGTGCCACGGAATTCGCAGGTACTGCATAAACTGGGCTCCCAGCTTCTCCCGATAACAAAAGCGCATTCGGGTTTTATCCTACGGGCCCACCTGCAATTTCTGCAAGATCTGTTTGCCTTCTTCCTCTTCATCAGCCATCGTTTCCTGGCCACTCTCGGCTACTCCGCCCCCAACTTTATAACCAGAGAGACTCATACCTACGCTCATCTTGGAGCCACAGCGACATCTAGGGCGCTGGAGGCTTGTCTGCACCTAAGTAGAGGAGCTGGTTTTCAAGGAAGGGTATCGCTCCTAACCAACTTAACCCAATGCCTAAAGACCAAAAGAGATGCCACGTTACAGTTCATAAACTTCATTTCCAAAATCCTAGAAACAATCTGTCCTCGGCTAATTGCATGTACTGTATATTTTTGTCTCATTTTTTCCTACTTATTTATGCCCAGATTATAATACCCCCAAAAAGAAGACAGGTTGAGAGTAGATGCCTGTGTTACAAGTTTAAAATTTGAAGGAAATGTAGTACACCTTTACAGTGATTTTCTATGTATGAGGAACTTTATCATTTTGAACACACTATCCTAATAAATCTACTACATTTGGGGTAGTGTGAAAGCCATCACTAATATACTAGTATATTAGTGCACTAATAATGCTTATTGACAGACTATATATCCAGGATACATGAATGTCTCTGGAGAAGGAAATAGGAGGACTGAGAGTTGTTGGTAGGCAAAGAAAATTTCACTATGTACACTTTTGAATTTATTGTTATGTACATGTATTAGTTACTCAAAAATAAGCATAATTTTTAAATTAAAAAATTACTTCCACATAGACTCTCTCTGAAAGAGACACAAGACACCTGCAACAATAACTGCTTCCAGAAAGGGGGAGCCAGTGGCTGGGAGACAGGTGCCTTTTCTGTACCTTTTGAATTTGTACCATGTGAATATATTAAACTTTTCAATAATAAGTAACTATTTTAAAAGTTGCATGTAATAGTCCTAACAAAGTTTCTTTTTATTGTTTAGTTTTAATTATAGCTTACTTGTACTCCAGACTGAGTCTGTGAATATAAAGGAAGAAACTAAAGTTCAAGGCAGAGCTTGGCTGGCTTGGCTCAGTGATTGAGTGTGGACCCATGAACCAGGAGGTCATGGTTCAATTCGTGGTCAGGGCACATGCCTGGGTTGTATGCTTGATCCCTAGTGGGGGGCATGTAGAAAGCAGCTGATCAATGATTCTTTCACATCTACCTCTCTCTCTCTCTCTCTCTCTCTCTCTCTCTCTCTCTCTCTCTTTCTCCTCTCTTTCTCCCCCTTCCTCTCTCTCTGAACTCAATAAAAATATGTATTTTTAAAAACTGTGTATGGAAGAAAAATACTTTGTACTGTAACCTGTAAAATCTGTGTGATTACTATGAAATAGGGAGGGACATTTTAAAACTTTATTCATTTTAGAGAGAGAGAAGAGGGATAAGAGAGAGACATCACTTTGTTTCACTAATTTATGCATTCATTGGTTGATTCTTGTATGTGCCCTGAACTTGGATGGAACCTGCAACCTTGGCATATTGGGACTATGTTCGAACCAATTGAGCTACCCAGCCAGGGTTTAAAACTTTTAAGTCAGGATTTTTAATCCTCTTTCTCAGACAAGTGGTCTTTGGCACCAATTCAATGCCAACAGGAATCCCCAATTTGGGGTGTGGTGAAGAAGGAAACTTTATTCAGTGCAAAACAGCTCAATTGTAATACAGCATGGCACAGCAGTGAGGTAGTCCTGGGGCCAGGTGGTCCTGGAGCCAGGCCCCTCTCCAGCTAGACAGCTCTCCTCCGTTCCTAGTCAGCTCTGCTCTGTGCCCATCTGCTGTGGCCTGTGCTGGTCTGCTCCACTCTGCTCTGGGGAGACATCTTCTGTTTCAGCTCTAGTCAGGGGAAACTACTAGAGCTAAAGTATTCAGTATTTAGTGGAAAGGGAAAGTGCACTTTAGACTCTAAACCGCCAGAGGCCCCTCCTTCCCCCCTGCTGACCCCGTCCCCAATTGCTCCCCCAACCCCCCCCATCAAGGGCGGGGCCAGCTGGCCAACCTCCTGTGTCCCCTCCCCCCAGCCAGCCAGGCCCAATGTGCCAGATCCGGGCAGGCCACAGACCCCACCCGTGCACAAATTGGTGCACCAGACCTCTAGTAAGATACATAAATGTCAAATCACTATTTGTACATCTGAAACTAATATATTGTATGTCAACTAAACTTTAATAAAATAAATATTTTTGAAGAAATTTTAGTCTATACTCCTAAATTGCTTTCTATTCAATTATGTAAAGCAAGGGGTCAAATTTGCCCTGGCCAGTGTAGCTAAGTGGTTAGAGAGTTGGCCCTGGGACTAAAGGGTCGTGGGTTTGATTCCCAGTCAAGGGCACATACCTGAGTTGCAGGTTCATTCCCTGGCCCAGTGGAGGCCCATGCAGGAGACAACCAATCTATGTGTCTCTCTCACATCAATATTTCTCTCTCTCTCTCCCTCCCTTTCAGTTCTCTAAAAGATCAATGGAAAAAAATATCTTTGGGTGAGGATTAACAACAACAAAAAATCCTCAAATTATTTCAGTATGATTTATTACCTAAAAATCAATGGGATTTGACATTTAGTATAATTTCATTGTAATTCTTCCCAAACCAATAAGAATAAATCAAAAAACTTGTTATAAAAGGCTTACTGAATAATCAAGTTCAATCCCCCATTTTACAGATATAGAAACAAAAGCCCAGAAAGTTTAAACTCAAACGTGCATAACCAAAAAGGCCATAATTAGAACCCAGACATTCTATCTCCCCAACCAGTATGATTTCAAGTCTTGCCTCTAATAGGACATAGTTACTAAAAGTGTCCTTCAAATTTCTTTTGTGGTCTATACTTTAAATAAGTTATCTGTCAAAAATGCTCACTATTTAATAAACGCAAACAGGGAATACATTTTTTAAAGTATTTTAGCCCTAACCGGTGTGACTCAGTTGGTTGAAGACTGGTCCCATTCACCAAAAGGTGGCAGGTTCAATTACCAGTTAGTGCACATACCCAGGTTTTGATTCCATCCCCAGTCGGGGTGAGTGCTAGAGGCAACAGATAGAAGTTTCTCCTTCTCTCATGAGCTCGCTCTCTCGCTCTCTCTCTTTCTCTCTCTCTCTCTCTCTCTCTCTCTCTCTCTCTCTCTCTCTCTCTCGTCTCCCTTGCTCTCTAAAATCAATTTTAAATTTTTTAAAGTATCTTAATTAATATAACCTCTTGAGATTAATATCATATTGTAAGTTTTCTATGATAGAAGTGCATTACTAAATAAGTAAACCCAAGCCCTAGCCGGTTTGGCTCAGTGGATAGAATGTCAACCTCAGACTGAAGGGTCCCAGGTTTGATTCGGGTCAAGGGCACATGCCCAGGTTGCAGGCTCAATCCCCACTAGGAGGAGCGCAGGAGTCAGTCAATCAATGATTCTCTCTCATCATTGATGTTTCTATCTATCTCTCCCTCTCCCTTCCCCTCTGAAATCAATAAAAATATATTTAATAAAAAATAATAAATAAACCCAAGACAACAGCTGACAAAACAGTAAAGGAATAATTTTATTTTTAAATAAATGGCAAAAACTCAACTTTACAAAATAACTTTATCAATGTAAATTATTTTTAAATAGAAATAAGAACTGATCATACGTACATCAAATTATACTCTCATTCACTGAATGAGCACATACATTCCAAACAAGTTAATGCAAGGGCAAATATGTAAATATATAGAAATAAATGTATACACCCAAATAACAAACTACAGACATACATTACCATTTCCTGAGACCTAAATCTTCTCATAAATGTACTGGAAAATATAGCAAAATATCAATATAAAGGAACATGCATATACATATATGCATAAATACCAAACTCCAAAATGACATGCAGACATATAACATAGGTGCTTTTATACATATGCATAAACATATAGCTCAGTCAGAAATGCCCAGACAGAAACAAATTGTGATCTACAAAGCACTTTATAATATTATAACCTTCCTACTACTGGTAAAAACTCAACAGTTCACAATGAAATTGAGTTTAATAAAATGCTCATGCTTTAAATAATGAAAACAGAAAAAGGAACCAGACTCTAAAGCCACTCCTCATTGCCACTCAATTTCTTAAAAATTGAATATGTGAAGACAACTTCAAAACTTAGTAGCACAAGGAGTTTGGTGACTCCTATCTAGAATAAAGATTATTTGATAAATGAAATCACTAAAAGTGAACAGAGAAACATTTTGTAAAGTGCATTAAATTCTTTTTACTTTAAAGGCCCTGCTAGAGACTTGCTGCTGCTCTAATTCACGACTTGGAGATGCAAAACTAAAAAAGTTGTTGCTGGGTTCAGGTGCTGTGGGAGAACCCATAAAAAATGGTCTGAACTGAAAATCTCCGTCTCCACCACCCTGGTTTTGAACTGGTGTACTGTCCAAAGGAAACTTGGATTTGTTCCCTAGGGGGGAAAGAACGGGAAAACTTAAGCATCTATTTACTTACAAATTTTTAAAACCAAAAAGACAAAATTCATTCAATAAATATTTTAACAGAACTCAATTCATACAAGACAAATAAAATATAAACCTAATGTTAAATAAAGAAAAGGACCATGACAGTCCCCATCCCTCCCCCTGACCACAGTATAAATACTGTACCTTCTTCTGTGATGCAATTTCCAATTACAGCCATGACCTCATCACCAAAAGTAATTTGACACAATGAAATACATTTTTAGCCTTGACTGGTGTGACTCAGTTGGTTAAAGCATTGCCCTGTGCACCAAAAGTTCATGGATTTGGTTCCCGGAGGGCACATACCTACATTGTGGGTTCAATCCCCAGTTGTCAGGGCACTTATAGGAGGCAACTGATATCTATCTATCTATCTATCTATCTATCTATCTCCTTCCCTCCCTCCCTCTCTAAAAATCAATTTAACAAATAATAATAATAAATTAATTAATGGCAGCTAATATTATTATTACTGCAACTAAATAGCTTTTCATTTAAAGCAGCAATTTGTGAAATTTTATTTTGAAGATATTTACTTTCTGTTCAAATTGAAGCTGTAACTTAAACATAAACAAATATGATAAAAGATAATAGATAAATGATGTACAGAATGAGACATGGGTGAAGAATCTAGAGCCTATCACCATTCTCAGCCTTTGGAGTCTCTACTAACTACTTGGAGCCATGCAGAACACAATGTGAAAAATCACTGATTTAAAGAACAAATATTAGATAATTATATGTCCTTCCTTACCTAATGGGAAGCCAAAAATACCAGAATTGGAAATCATGGATGGTTCAAAGTTACCTTCCTGATTAGCAATAGTGATGTTTCGTAGCCTAAGGCTATCATAGAGGCCTTGGAGCTTTTGATACTGACGATTCCGCTCCATAAGTTTCTCAGAGATGTCACTGAACTTTTTCTTGTATTCTTCTAGCACTTTCTTCATTGAGGTGACCTCTCCTTTCATAGAGGTCAATTCTACATCCTTGCTCTGTATTTGCTGAGTATATATCTTCTCCATCTGCTTCAGATGACCCTCAGCTTTGCTGAATTTGTATTCTTGATAGAGGCGCTCCTGATGTACCTGTCCCAAGAGAGGAGAAAAAAAGATTTTCAAGGTAATAAATATAAAACTTATATATTGTAAAACTTTACAAATGCAAAAAGAAAAGAAAGATGATTATCCTGGGGTATTATTAACATTTAGAACCATGTTAAGAAGTAATCGGGGTGTACAATAGGATGATTATTATAGAAAGTAATATGTTATGTAACTAAATGCATAAAAAAATCTGGAGGAATACTATCACACCACTACCATTACACCAACAAAAGAAGTAAGCATTTGTCTAACTTTTACAAATGACATGTAGTCCAAAAATTTTTTGTATGCATGCATATAAACATAACCAATGGACGCAAGACATGGGGGTTGGGGGTTGAGGACATGTACCAGGGGGTAGGGGAGGCTGGGGGAAGGTCAATGGGGTAAAAAAGGAGACATATGTACTACTATTTGTAATACTTTAAACAATAAAATAAAATTTAAAAAATTATATTGGGATTAGGGGTGGGAGGGAGAGGAAGGGGGAATGATGATGCTTTTTTGTTAAACTAGAAGAAATATACTATATCTACTAATAAAAACTATTATTTATTGAAAAATAAAAAAATTTTAAAAAAGAAATATAATCTGCCCTAGCCTGTTTGACTCAGTGGATAGATCGTTGGCCTGCAGACTGAAGAGTCCCAGGTTTGATTCAGGTCAAGGGCACATGCCCAGGTTGAGGGCTTGATCCCCAGTAGAGGGTGTGTAGGAGGCAGCTGATCAATGGTTCTCTTTCATCATTGATGTTTCTATCTCTCTCTCCCGCTCCCTTCCTCTCTGAAATCAATAAAAATATGTTTTTTAAAAAAGAAATATAATCCTATGTTTTAAGTAAATCATAGTGCAAAGAACAGATTATAAGATAGCCCCCAATTATTCCTGTCTCTTGGTATTTACTAGTATATTCCCTTCCTTGAGTGTGGATGGGAGACCTGTAACTAAAACACAGAAAAAAATTACAAGATGTCACTTCATGAGAATATAAGATCTGTCTTGTTAGTACACTCTCTCTTGTTGGCTTTGTGAAAGCATGCAGCCATACTGGGAAGGCCAACAAGGCAAGTAACTGAGAGGAGACTCTGAGCAATAGCCAGCAATATACTTAGGTCACAGTGAATCTACTCATAGATTTTACACCTTTCACAAAATTAACTCAAAATGGATCACAGACCTGAATGTAAAATATAAAACTATAAAATTCCTACAAGATAACATAGGAGAAAATCTAAATGACCTTGGGTTTGGTGGTGACTTTTTACTAGTATATATAACACCAAAGACAAAATGTACGAAAGAATTGATAAGCTAGACTTCATTAAAATTAAAATTTTCTGCTCTGTGAAAGACAATGTCAAGAGAATAAAAGATAAGTCACAGACTAATCTATATATATAAAAGACTAAGTGACTGAAGGACTGAACGACCAAACGACTGGTCGACCAGTTGCTATGATGTGCACTGACCACCGGAGGGCAGACGCTCAATGCAGGAGCTGCCTCCTGGTGGTCAGTGTGCTCCCACAGCCAACCTACCTATATCCAATTGGTAAGTCGAAAGTATGGAGAACCAAGTACCCGCATATACTTCTTAATAGAACACACTGATATAACCTAATTTGAGGGCAATTTAAAAATACTGCAATTTAGCCCAGCTGGCGTGGCTCAGTGGTTGAGCATCGATCTATGAACCAGGAGGTCATTGTTTGATTCCCGGTCAGGGTGCATTCCTGGGTTGCGGGCTCAACCCCTGATGTGGGGCCCTGCAGGAGGCAGCCAATCAATGATTCTCTCTCATCATTGATGTTTCCATCTCTCTCTCTCCCTCTGCCTTCCTCTCTGAAATCAATAAAAATATTTTTTAAGCCCTAGCCCATGGACTTAAGATCCCAGGTTAGATTCTGGTCAGGATCATGTACTTCGGTTACAGGCTCTATCTCTGGCCCTGGTTGGGGTGCGTGCAAGAGGCAACCAATCGATGTGTCTCTCTGACATCGATGTTTCTCTCTCTTTCTCCCTTCCCTTCCACTCTCTGTAAAAATCAATGGAAAAATATCCTCTGGTGCCCAGCTGGTGTGGCTCAGTGGTTGAGTGTTGACCTATGAACCATGATCCCCAATGGGGAATGTGCAGGGGGCAGCCGATCAATGATTCTTTCTCATCATTGATGTTTCTAGCTCTCTCTCCCTCTCACTGCCTCTCTGAAATCAATAAAAATATTTTTTTTAAAAAAGAAAAATATCCTTGGGTGAGAATTAACAAAAAACAATGTGTAAATTGTTTAAATGCTGCAATTTAAAAAACATTTTAAATTGTTTAAATACTGCAATTTAAAGAACATTGAAATTGATTTATCTAGCCCTAACCGGTTTGGCTCAGTGGATAGAGTGTCGGCCTGCAGACTAAATGGTCCCAGGTTCGATTCCGGCCAAGGGCATATACCTTGGTTGCGGGCACATCCCCAATGGGGAGTGTGCAGGAGGCAGCTGATCGATGTTTCTCTCTCATCGATGTTTCTAACTCTCTATCCCTCTCCGTTCCTCTCTGTAAAAAATCAATAAAATATATTTTTTTAAAAAGAAATTGATTTATCTATTTTCAGGAATTTAATCTTAGCAAATAATTAAAGACATGAATTTGATATTAATAATGCTCATCAAAGCATTTTTAATAACTTGGAAATAAATTATGATACAATGCAATCATTAAAATTATAATTACATAATGCTTACTTTAAAAATATTTAATAAAATATTCATAATAGGCATAATATATCATCAACTTTAACTGGCCATAAAAACAGTATGTGAGCCGAAACCGGTTTGGCTCAGTGGATAGAGCGTCGGGCTGCGGACTGAAAGTTCCCAGGTTCAATTCCGGTCAAGGGCATGTACCTGGGTTGCGGGCACATCCCCAGTGGGAGATGTGCAGGAGGCAGCTGATCGATGTTTCTCTCTCATCGATGTTTCTAGCTCTCTATCTCTCTCCCTTCCTCTCTGTAAAAAATCAATAAAATATATTTTTAAAAAAACAGTATGTGTGGTATTATCCTTTTTTTGTAAAGATAAAAATATATATTTATATATAAAATACATATTTATATACATAAAAGTAGTAATACACAAAATATCAATAATAATTATCTCTAAGTGATAGAATTATGGTTTTTTAAATTGTTCTTTCTTCTGGATTTTCAACAATAAATATATTACTTTTAAAGAAAAAAATGTATTAAAAAGAAAATTTTCCATACATCCATAAAAAATAAATACAAACACAAGTGAAGGAAAAACATTAGAAACTTCTACATATACCTCAAATCATACTCTCCAAAGAAACTAGCCTAAGCACTAACCTGGTATGTCCAGAAGGCCAGTGCTCGGGAGCTAATGTCCAACACAATCTCTGGTCGAAGTCCTGCCAGTACCATGGCTTTATATTCCTCTGATGGACTGAGTTCTGTACGGACAATATCTAGTTTTCCAGAAAGGGTACTGTTGCAAGCTGGGCAGATAGCTGGCGAACGACTAAACTCACCGCTGCCATGCTGATCACAGAAAATGTGAGAGCAGGCAGTGACCCACGCATAACCGGAGAGCTTGATGCGACACTTTCGATAATTACAAAGCAGCATGTCGTCACACAAAGACATAATATACAGTGAGGTCCCAGATTCTGAAATGAATCCTAACAAGCAGTAAATGAAAAGGTCAAATAAATCAAACTGCAGTGAAAATGGAATAAATAACAAATAAAGAAACCATGTTTTAATTATATAATAATGTACACTTATGTTTTTGCATTTATTACATTTAATATATTGTGTTGATTTTAATCACTTAACCATATTAATTGTGCTCCTTTGTGCAAACCACTACAAAGGCCTTGAAAAAAAATTAATGAAAAAGTGAAGACGCAGGTGGTTTCAAATTTTAGTAAAATAAAAAATAATATGTACATGGGGGGAAAGTTTAGAAAAGTTTACAAAGTACAAATAAAAAATTAAATTAGTGCTTATTGTCATTCCTTAACTCATAAACAAAAATCCCAATTTATTACCCATTCTTAGTTTGCTAGGATAGGTCAGTATTACTTCTCACACTTGGTAGACAGAAAAGTCCAGGAACTGATTTCAGCCATCCTTTACTGCAAAGTACTTTGAGGTTTTTCACATATGGCTGATTTCTCAGATTCTTCACCTACAGAGTCCTAGTAACCTGATACTATTAAATGGAAACTAACCTCATCCACCCAAGTGATGGACCATTATGAAGCACGAAAAACTGTGTAAACGCAGGTATTTTTATCATGAGATCAAGACTCACCGGTTATTATAAATACTATTCCATGCTACACTTCCATTTAAAACATCTGTAAAACTAAATACACTCTTAAGTTAGTTTTCAATATAGTGTTCACTCTTATTGGAATTTTACTAACCCGTACAGGGCAGCAATCTTCTGGATATACTAAAATAAGTCATATACTGTAAAAATAATAATAATAATAATAATAATAATAATAATACACCAATTAGACGCCAAGAAAAAATGTTCACATTCCTCCAGTGACAAATTCTGTCAAGAATGCTGCATTGGGCCTGGCCGGTTTGGCTCAGTGGTTAGGGCGTGGTTTCTCCTCCTCCCCCCCCACCCCCCCACCCCCCACACACACACCCCGAAGGGTCCCGGGTGGGATTCTGGGATTCTGGACAAGGGCACGTGCCTCGGTTGCCGGCTCCATCCGGCCCCAGTGTGGGCGTGGGGGAGGCAGCCAATCTCCCCAATCTCCCTCACACCGATGTCTCTCTCTGTCTCTCCCCTCCCTTCCAGTCTCTCTAATAATCAATGGGAAAATATTAACAACGACAACAAATGTTGCATTGGTCACAGGGTGGACAAGGACCCTGCCACCTTTGCCCTCAGCGTGAGTCTCCACAGGTGTCGGCAGGCCAGGCTGCCGCAGTTCGGAGGCCTGTTTTCCCTCCGCAGGGTACTGGGCAGCGGGAAGCAGAAGAGCTGGGAACAGTCTCAAAGCCGAGACCGTTCTCGGAGAGCGAGAGGCACAGATAATACCAGCTTCTCCACGAGATGCGGAAAGAGCCAATTTAGCGAGCTGCCCAGTTATCAAGGGCCAACTTTTTGAGATTTGGATTCACAGAAACATCACTGAAATTCTCGGCCGGCTTTCCGCGCTGGACACAGAAAATAATTCTAATGACATACCTAAGCTGAGGCGACACAAGAAGAGAAAAAAGCGCGGGAAAACGCGGTTCTCTCCACCATGCCAGCACACGAAAGCATTCGTTGCGCGCGTCGCCACTACAGCTGAGAGCGCATGCGCAGACTACAGCTGAGAGCGCATGCGCAGAGTCGCCCCGGAGCCTGCCGGGAGTTCCAGCCGCTCAGGATGCTGGGACCTGTCCGCTGTGACACCGACTTGGGCCACGCACCCACCAGGCATGCCTGTCTCAGGCGCTGTGAGGACGCAATTCGCACTGAGCCTGGTCTAGATTTCCGACTTGGGAGCCCTACTGTCCTCGAGTGTCCTTTACTGCCCTCGACCAGCCGCAAGTCCCATCCTGGCTTGAAAGGGGGTAACATTTGATGCCAGTCTCCTGAGGGTAAGAGCAGAGGGGGCCAGTTGAGAAGCACGGGCCGCCTCTGAGTAGGTGTTTATCCAGGGAAAATATGGGGGTGCCCACTGGGCAGCACAGGCTTTCTTAGTTTCAGAAAAAAATCCCCCAAATCGTGATACCTAAAACTGGACAGCTATCACCTACGCATTGAGGTAGATTCTGCCATTTTATTTTTTGTCCATCTTGAAATAGACGTATTTCCAGCTTTTACACATCATCTATATACGGTAGACTTAAATAGAATTTTCCTTGGTTGAGAGTCCGCATTATGCACATTCATTACAACGCTTGAAATGAAACAATAGGACCAGGCGCCACAGGTGTTTTTGAGGTGATCTGCCCGTGTACTCTCCTGGATCTGCTTGTGGTTTTTAAAAAGTGTATACCCGTTGGACCCTAATGTTTTTACCTGTTTCTTTTTTCTGCTGATTTTTTGCTCAATGCGTGTATTAGAATTCATATTAGAAATTAAGCTGGGGAGGGCTTGAGGGGTCCTTATATAAGCCTTAACACTGTCTTTTGTAGCCACCTTTCCAGATGATGTGACTCCACTGTGAATCTGTGACACACAATCCAATGAATCAGCCACAAAATGGACACCAAGTCCTGCAAACCCTTTACGGGTTGTGAATGTTACTAAATCTCCTTCGGACAAAAACCTATCCTAATAAAACAACTTCCTACTAGTTTTTTGTTTTATTTTTTTGCAACTTGTTCACAGTAACTGGAAAGGCTTATCTTGGCCTTTGTATACATTTCAATGTCTATCTTCTGAGAATTTACAGAGATAATTCTAGTGGTACAAATTGGATGAAAAAAAAATGTAGCCCTTAACTTCTATTTTGGCAATCTGAGCCTTTTGTGCATTTTCTGGATTTGACTATGCCAAATGTAGAAATAAACTCAAAAGGATACAGTGTCTTTTAAAGTTATAAAACACAAAGCAATCAAATTTCACCAGCACAAGTACCTAACGTTGTAATCCTAGCCATTACCTTTGTTCTGCAATATCCCTTCCTACTTCATTAAGATCATCCCACAGATTTCCCAAACCTAGTGTCCCCCACACCATTGTTTCCAACTTCCAACCCATTTGGCTAAAAGCCTGTGTGAGTTACTATATTATCTCTCAGTGTATATAGTGTGGGAGCTACAAAGTCTTAATATCGCAGAAGTCTGGAACACTAAAAACTAAACTGGTTCTTGGTAATATGTGTCCTGTTCTCATAGCGTAAATTCTTTCCTGGATTATTTCTAGGATGCTCTGGAGATGAGACCACTGAAATCAAGGCAGAGATACAGAGACCCATTCACCAAAGTTTTTTAAATATTGTTTTTTATTATTAAATATCAAGCATATAAAAATATATGAATGACCACTTTTCTCACATTTGCTATTTAAATGAACACAGTATATACAATTTTCGGCACCCCTATATACATCTCAATCCCATTTAATATGTACCACGCCAGAGGAAAAACCCGATTGTGGTGTTAAACAATCTCATACATG
>NW_005871086.1:1815536-1820191 GCF_000147115.1 Myotis lucifugus | reverse complement strand
ATATTTTTTAAATCTAGTTGTTGCCAAACCATTCTCCAAAATATAAGTTAAATTTCTTTGCCATCAGCGAAGATGAGATCCTATTGTTCCAGACCCATCAACATGTGAAAGTGTCAGGTTTTTTGTTTCAACATTAGCCGATCTGATGGCAGTGAAATGGTATCTCAATGTTTTAATTTGTAACTCTTTACTAGTGAGATTAAACATCTTTTCAAGGTCCTCATCTGTGACTTGCCCACTCATATTATTTGATCATTTTCTTGATTTATATGGAATCCTTTGTCAGTTACATGGCACGCAAACATAAGTTTGAATTTTACTATACACAAATCAGTCATTCCTTTTGTACTTTTATCTATCCCAATGTTATATTCTTTGCTTTTCTATAATTTTAAAGTTTGAACTTTATTCCATTTTTCCTAACATAGGAGTCTGGATAAAATGGCAGCACTATTTGTGCTTATATATAACTTATACCATTTAATCACAGGTTACTTTCACCTTTCAAAAATGCTAGTTACCATGAAGTTTGATTTTGAATAGATATTCTAAGTACCTATCAGCCAGATTATGATAGTACTTTTCCCTCATTATCATTGAATATTACACTGTTAGCATCATCCATTCTAAAGAACAGGCTTCATATTCCAACAGGTTATTATAGTTGCATACCATTTGTGTGATTCTGGTATAAGTATGAGTATTAAATTATATTCCAAACCAGAGTGAAGTATAGCAGAATTCCAATATTTGGATGTGTATTTTACACACTTTGCATGTACTTTACATTCTCATGGATATAAGTACAGTATATGGGGCAAAAAATTCCCTGTACTATAATTTAGCTAGAACAACTGAGAATATTTCAACATCTATATATATAAAAGGCTAATATGCAAAGTGTCCCCTCAGGAGTTCGACCAGGATTCGATTGCTCACTATGATGTACACTGGCCATCAGGGGGCGGCGCGGAATGAAGGAAGGCCCCGATGGGCCCTAATCAATGGCCAGGCCTAGGGACCCTACCCGTGCTCGAATTTCATGCACCAGGCCTCTAGTTAAATATAAAGCAGAAATAATGACTTAAAAAAAAACCAAAACACTTTATTTTTTCCCATCATCATTTATCCTCTCTATGCCCTCTTCCACCTCTTCCCCTCTAAAATTAATGACTTTTTAACCATTCTTGACTGGTATGTGCAATTTAAACCAAAGATAAATATCCAATAAGGCTATAAAATGTTAATAAAAGATTGCCCATTAAATATCAGTAAGCTTTTGCATATCTATTCCTCACATACATAGTTTTCACAACCATTCTATATTGCCTCTTAAAGGATCAAACATCATAATCAGATATTAAGTTTTAGGTTCTGGCTGGGTTAGAGGGTCATTCTCATATGCCAAGGTTATGGGTTTGATACCCAATCAAGGCACATACAGGAATCAACCAACGAGTGCATATGTAAGTGGAAGAGCAAATCAATGTTTCTCTTTCTCCCCTTCCTCCCCCTCTAAAAATCAGTAAGTGCCGTAGCCGGTTTGGCTCAGTGGATAGAGCGTTGGTCTGCGAACTTAAGGGTCCCAGGTTCAGTTCCAGCCAGGGGCACATGCCCAGGTTGTGGATTCAATCCCCAGTAGGGAGTGTGCAGGAGGCAGCCAATCAATGATTCTCTCTCATCATTGATGTTTCTATCTCTCTCTCCCTTTCCTTTCCTCTCTGAAATAAATAAAAATATAAAATAAATAAATAAAAATAAGTAATTTTTATTTCAAAAAAAAAGAAAGATTTTTAAGTAGACTCACTAGTACCCAGAGAGTTTAATGCACCTATATATACAGTTTACATTAGAGTCAAAATTAATTCCCAGTTTTTCTATTTAAATGTCTTGCTGAAATCCCATTAAAATGGTTGCCATTTTCCAGGGATTAAAAAATAATAAAATTAATGGAAATTGATTCACTTCAAAATTATTTTTTGAGTATTTATTATAGACCAGGTGTTAAGGATAGGGAAGTTATCCTGCTTTCATGAAGTTTACAATCTAGCAAAGAATTTAAGGATGATAAAATAAATATTTTACTCTTTCCTTTGTTTGCTGCCTCATGTTTTTCAAGTTGATTCTATAAGCCATTTTTGGTGAGAAGTCAGCTTCCATCTACACCTTCATACTGCAAAAGAAAAAAAAAGTTTTTACTATTGCCCTGAATATGTGAACAATCACTCAGTAGAAAACCTGAGTAAACCATTTAAAAATGCATGACTTCAGAATAGTATGTTTCAGCAATTTACTAGAGCTCTTTCTCATATAGCCCAGATCAGTGTCATTCAAATACTATTACAATTAAAGATTTCTCTATAGATTATATCCTCAGGTTTTAAAATTAATTTATTTTTTTATTAATCACAGGTAAATTTTTTTAATCCAACATTACCACCTGGCTTATAATTGTTTGACTCCGCAAAAATCAGAAGGCACTAATGGACAGCCAACCCATCCCATGGTGCTCTGAGTGAAGACAAGTCAGCTTAGATATATGATGGACTAAAATCCCACTACTTAAGGCTGCAAGCAGTAAGAGGAACAGCCATCAAAGTTTATCTCCAATCATCTTAACAAACATTTTAATAAATGGTCTAAGACAGCGGTTCTCAACCTGTGGGTCGCCTAAGACCATCGGAAAACACAAATATAATTATACATTGTTTTCGTACTTAATCACTATGCTTTAATTATATTCAATTTGTAACAATGAAAATACATCCTGCATATCAGATATTTACATTATGATTCATAACAGTAGCAAAATTACAGTTATGAAGTAGCAACGAAAATAATTTTATGGTTGGGGGTCACCACAACATGAGGAACTGTATTAAAGGGTCATGGCATTAGGAAGGTTGAGAACCACTGGTCTAAGAAGTATTTATTAAAAACATCAAGTGACTCTTATAGGAATCACTACATCTAAATTTTTATAGTCAGCCAAGAACTCAAAGAACCATTAAATATCAATTAGTCCAGCTAGATAGGCAAAATGAGGAACTTGATGATAAATAAATTAGTGGCAAAAACAACTAAAGAAAATGTTACTGGAACAATTATATAGGAATACACAGATTTTGACTCTAATTCTAGAATTAAAGTAGGCTTTAGGGCAAAAGATAATGAGGGATAGGCTAATTGGAAGATACAGATAAGCAATGAACAGAGAATCTCCGACAACCTATTATGCAGATACTAGGAGCCCAGTGCACAAATTCATGCACCTTGAAAGGAACTGTGGGCTGTGAGGCTGCAGTGGGCACAGGGGTGGGTCTTGGCCCATCCTCTGCACTCCTACCCAGCCCCACTCACTGCGGCCCCCAGTCTCCTGTCTGCCAGCAGCCCCACTCCCACCGCCGCCCCTCCCATGTGGCGCTGACGGCGCCAGCCCCACTCGCACCCACTGATGGTCAGCACACATCATAGCAACCAGTTGTTCTGTTACAGAAGACTGGAGAAGAACCAAGCAATGCTTAGACAGATGGAGTTACACTTTATTATTATTATTATTACACGCAGGCCGAGAGAAAACTATATTTCAAATTCTGGGCCCCAACATGGAGGATGTTTCCCTATTTATATCTTTTTACCTTCTTTGTCTCCCAAATATGGTGTTTTCTGGTCCCCTCTGCAAGTTCTTAAAGAGCCCTATGTGCTGGGGCTTTGAGACCTCAACCAAAGGTCTGGCCTGGTGCCAACACTGATAACTTCGTCTGGGGAAGGTTTATGGCCTCTCTGGAATGGGAGTAGTCTTATTTTCCTTATTATTTAAGCAAGCAAGCAAGCATTCACAGGAGCCACAATAGCAGGGTTAAAACTTCAAACAGCAGTTTTTATATACAATGGATGCTTCAGTTTGGCTGTTCGGTCTAGTAGTATTTGCATATTAGGGTTTTATATATATGACTAGAGGCCCGGTGCACAAAAATTTGTGCACTCGGGGGGGAAGGGGGGGTCCCTCAGCCCGGCCTGTGCCCTCTCACATTCTGGGACCCCTCGGGAGATAACGACTTGCTGGCTTAGGCCTGCTCCTAGGTGCAGCCCCTGGTCGGGCTCAGAGCAGGGCTGATTGGGGAGTTGGGGCGCCGCCCCCTGTCATGCACAGAGCAGGGCGGATTGGGAGGTTGCGATGCCACCCTCAGTCACGCTCAGGGTAGGGCCGATTGGGGGGTTGGGGCACCGCCCCCTGTCACACTCAAGGCAGGGTCGATGGGGAGGTTTCGGCGCCACCCCCTGTCACGCACAGAGCAGGGCCAATCAGGGGGTTGGGCGCTGCCCCCTATCATGCACAGAGCAGGGCCCATCAGGGGGTTGGGGAGCTCCCCCCTGTCATGCACAGAGCAGGGCCCATCAGGGGGTTGGGGAGCTCCCCCCTGTCACGCACAGAGTAGGGCCAATAGGGGAGTTAGGGCACCACCCCCTGTCACCCGCAGAGCAGGGCCGATCAGGGGGTTGGGGTGCCACCCCCTGTCACACTCAAGGCAGGGTCGATGGGGAGGTTGCGGCGCCACCTCCTGTCATGCACAGAGCAGGGCCCATCAGGGGGTAGGCACTGCCCCTGTCACGCACAGAGCAGGGCCGATAGGGAGTAGGCACCGCCCCTGTCA
>NW_005871086.1:1794979-1815436 GCF_000147115.1 Myotis lucifugus | reverse complement strand
GGGGAGTTTTAGGCGACTCCCTCCTCTGTCAACCTGACTGAGCACAGGACGGATCTATGGGGTTTGTGGTGACCTCCCTCTTCTCACTCAAGGCTGGAGTCGATGTGAGAGGGTGGGGCGACAACCTCTCGTCATGATCAGGGCAGGGCTCATTAGGGGGGTTTGGCCACTGCCCCCTGTCACGCCCGAAGCAGGGCCCAATAAGGGAGTTAGGGCACGCCCCATGTCACACACAGAGCAGGGGGATTCAGGGGGGTTGGGCGCCACCACCTTCACACTCAGGGCAGGGCCAATGGGGAGGTTATGCTTCTACCCCATCACACACAGAGCAGGGCCTGTGGGGGAAGGGGGGGGTGGGCGCTGCCCTCTTCTCACCCACAGAGCAGGGCCGATCAGGGGGTTGGGCCGCCGCCACTGTCACACTCAGGGCAGGGCCGATGGGGAGGTTAGGGTTCTACCCTTTCACACACAAAACAGGCCCTGTGGGGGGGGGGGGGGGGTTGCGCGCTGCACCCTGTCACACACAGAGCAGGGCCGATCAGGGGGTTGGGACGCCGCACCCTGTCACACACAGAGTCGCAGGGTGATCAGGGGGTTTGGGTGCTGCCCCCAGTCACGCTGATCCGGTGCCGGGAGGCCTCGAGGCTCCGCTGATCCCGGTGCTGGGAGGCATATTACCCTTTTACTATATAGGATAGAGGCCTGGGGGCCGGCTGGTTTGCCCTGAAGGGTGTCCTGGATCAGGGTGGGGGTCCCCACTGGGGTGCCTGGCCAGCCTGGATGAGGGGATGATGGCTGTTTGCAGCTGGTCACACACCCTTCAGGGTGGGGGTCCCCACTGGGGTGCCTGGCCAGTCTGGGTGAGGGGCTGAGGGCTGCTTTCAGGCTGGCGGTTATTGACTGAAGCTCCCAACCGCTCCTTTTTTTTCTCTTTTTTAAATTTTATTCTGGGCCAGCTTTAACTCTGGCTCTAGCTCTGAGGCTTCGTATCTGGTTTGTTTGCGTTCTATAATCGAAACAATGTATAACTCCAGCTCTGAGATCCCGGGGTTTTGTTTAGCTTCTATATTTGTTACAAAGTTTCAAACTGCCGGCTCAGAGGCCAGCAAGGCAGGCGGGGAACGTTGGAGTCCTCCTTCACTGCAGCAAGCAAGCCTCATGTTTGCTTCCAGCTGCCTGGCTGCAGGCCGCCATCTTGGCTGACAGTTAATTTGCATATACTCACTGATTAGCCAATGAAAAGGGTAGCGGTCGTACGCTAATTACCATGTTTCTCTTTTATTAGTGTAGATAAGAAATTGCCAGGTAATGCAAAGTCTAAGATAAATGTACACATGGGCATTGATAAAATATCTAGCATCTACTGAGCATTTACCATATGCTTAACAATGTTCTAAGCCCCACACTTATCTAATTTAATCTTCAAAGTCAAGCACTATTCATTTGAGTCAGATACTAGGAATATCTTCTTCTAAGATATAAAGACACACACTGAGATATTAAGAAACTTGCCAAGGTTACATAGCTGGTTAAGTGATAGAGGAAGGATTTGAACCTAGTCTGACTCCAGAACCCATATATAACTACTATATTATGCTACCTCTCAACATCTTTAATTGACTTTTTTTAAAAATTAAACTTGTAGCACCTTATAACAACTAGCCTTGTCACAATGCTGAATTTTCAAAGATTCACATGTATGTCAAAGCTTCTCAATTTCAGCAGAATCCTTACCATAAAAGGAAAATGTTGTCGTCATCTATTGCATATCCAGGACTCAGCATCCAAGAGTTTCAAGGCTGGAAAAGAAGTTTCTATAAAGAAACTCAGATCTAGTTTTGGTCTCCTTAAATTTCATTTCTGCAAAAGACATAGCCCAAAGCTAAAGCAGTACTGTAAGAGCTTCTGTTAGTTTGAATTATCTGTAGTTCCTATTTTTTACCCTTATGTGAACCCCCCTTTCCTTGCTGAAACATGCAGGTACAGGTAAAAAATACAAGCCTGTCTTATATAGGTTGCTTAAAAGTAACTTTTTAAATTATATAGCACATAAATATAATAAAGTCAGAAAATACAGGCTAAGAAGATCACCCATAGAACCCAATTCTAGAGACAATAATCCCTAGTATTTGAGTATATCCTTTCAGATGATTTCTCAGTAAGTACATACAAACATTTTAAGCAGAAAAGGATTATATGTATTGTTCTGTAACTTGTTTTTAACTTAATGTATTATAAATACCCTTCCATTTCAAGAAAAATAAACCTGTACTATAACTTTTAAGTGACTGTATAGTGTTGCATTATATGATCTTGACAAAATTGATTTAACCAACACATGGATTCTCTTAATCTTATAGGCTAGTAAAATAGTGATTAGTTAAAAACTGCTAAGTGGTTGATAGAATTATACCAGTTATCAGTGCTTTTTCTCTACTGTTTGAATTTTTAGATTAAAAATTCTTTTTTTAAGGTTTTTTTTAAATTGATATTTTACAGAGTGAGGGAAGGAGAGGAAGAGAGAGAAACATCAATGTGAGAGGGAAACATTGATGGGCTGCTCCTGCACACCCCACACCTGGATCCAGAGACCTGGACATGTGCCCTGACCAGAATCAAACTGACAACCTTTCAGTGCAGGGGATGACATCCAACCAGCTAATGAAAAATTCTTGATCTTATTTCTCTCTATCTCAGAGAGATTTTTTTGGTCAAGAGATCATAGCACAATGAAGTATTGTAGTATCAAATTCATAAAGATTTAGGAATTACTTGGGATCATGGGATAGATCCCAGTAAGTATCCCAAGAAGCAGAATTCAATTCCAGGTGTTTGCCCTAGCTTTAGTCTGCTCAGAGCATGTGTTTAATCAGGATAATCAGCTGAAACACGGACTTAACATGCATTTCATCATGGCAAACTGTAAATGACTGGTGAAGGGGAAAACCAACACCAGCTCCTTGTCCCTAAAGCAGGAAAACATTGTTGAGGTTAGAACTAAGGCCTTTTCAACTATCAAATTTCAGCCACTAAGAACACTGAGCCCCAAAACTTGCTGGGTGATTGGAAATCCAAATGAGATAAAAATGAAGATTTTTCTTTCACACTTACCTCTGATGTCAGATGAATCCAGCTTCTAACTAGGATGAAGTTGAACTATAGGATCTATCAACTATCTAGCATCATCTCTGGAAAATTAAAAAAATACACAAAGGTTACAAATACAAGACTTGAATGTACCAGCCTACTCCACACCAAATCACACCCATACAGCATCCAAGAAAATTACATCAAGGAAAACTGCTCATTCTTTTACTTAAATCTCCATTCACCATTATAAATTGACCCATCTATTTGCAGGATGTCATCAAATGCTCAAAGTTTGGGTAAAACTATAAAATAAGTCTAACCATCCTCTGAAAGTTTATAATAGTCAACAGTCTCTCAATAAGAAAACAGGTATGCAAAACAAGAGCCGTGTGCTGGCTGAGAGCTTGGCAGTCATGGGAACAAATGCAGGGAGATGAAGTAAAAATGACATGGGTTACTGTCAGCTTCTCAACCCTGTGGGTGTGTGACTGCAGAACACATGTAACCAGTCATTACATTTACAAAACTCCCTTTAAAAAATTCTTTTAAAGGGAGGAAAGCTAAGATTCAGGTAAATGAGAAGGTAATCCAAAATAGTTTTCTAAATCATGTTTCAATTTCATTTGAGCCAATATAGATTATATTTAGCCGTTACTATTAGTAAACTTTTTATCACAATAAACCTTCCCTTGACAAAGCAAAATTGAATTCCCATCCCTTGGAGCCCAAGTTGGCCACAAGATGGCAATATAAGAAACTCATTTCCTCTTCCAGAGCTTGAGTGTAATCTGAATTTTCAGGTGAAGCATACTAGACAATAAGTTCATGGCTGCAGGCAACTTTCAGACTATTCCCTATTCTTCACCTCATTTACTAACTAGAAAATTTTTTCTCTTACATTTAATTATTTAAAACTTATTAACTAAAAATATTACAAGTATATTTTTCTTTTTTTTTTTAAATATATTTTATTGATTTTTTACAGAGAGGAAGGGAGAGAGATAGAGAGTCAGAAACATCGATGAGAGAGAAACATCGACCAGCTGCCTCCTGCACATCCCCCAACCCAGGTACATGCCCTTGACCGGAATCGAACCTGGGACCTTTCAGTCCGCAGGCCGACGCTCTATCCACTGAGCCAAACCGGTTTCAGCACAAGTATATTTTTCTATGTTCCTTTTCATGCAGCAATGTAAAGATTTAAAACTTCATAACCTCAAAGACAATCTAATTGGAGAGATAAGATTCATGAAAATTAATGTCCATGGTAAGTACCAACTAAGTGGTAGAGACAATAAGTAATGTAAAGAATCATTGGGCAAGGAACGCTTCATGAAGAAAAAGGTAGGTCTTGAATGAGCCTTAAAATTGCACTTAAAACAATACTGTATTGTATGTTTGAGAGTTGCTGAGAGTAGTTCTCCATCACAAGAAAAAAAATTATAACTGGGTGTAGTGATGGATCTTAACCAGATTTATCGTGATGATCATTTTATTTTGCAATACAAATATCAAATCATGTTGTACCCCGGAAACTAATGTTATATCACTTATATCTCAATTTTTAAAAACTGCACTGTCCAGTATGTTATACCACACAACCATGCAAATTAAAATTAAGTTAAAAGACAAAATTCTTCAGTCAGTCACTTTTTAATTGCTTAATATCCACATTTGGCTAATGGTTACCATATTGGACATTACAAATATAGAACATTTCTATCACAGAAAGTTCTGTTGAACAGTAGTGCCTTGAAGGATAGGTCTGACTAAAGTAAGCTGATAAAACTATAGAAACCATATTATCCAAACTTTATAACAACCCCTTATTTATAAGAAAATTTTAGGCTCAGAGAAGTTTAATAAATTTCCTAACATCACCTAGCTATTAAGAGCTAGGATTTAAATGCAGTTCTGTCAAAACTCCCTATTTTCACTTCAACATGAAATAAGCAGAGCTACAGAAGATGGTTTGCTTTAGAATGTAATGAGATATAATCAAAGTGTTATTTTACTCCTTTGTTGTCCTATAGTTAAAGACTTTATAATTATGTAAAATGTTTTCAGAACAGCAGCATTTGAGATTAGCTAAGGGAATGTAGTCAGAAAGCAAGACATAAAGTCAGAGGTTTCTATAGGTTTAATGTCCACCTCAAAACTCCATGATCCAAATACATCTTACAGGAGAATAATTATAGATTTAAAGGTGCAACTTCTCTATTTGTCTCATCTCACAAATCCTGAGTGCAAAGGGCCTGGTCTTTGGTCTTACCACATAGCACAAAACCTAGCACATAAATCCTAATGTCAAATGTGATGCCTTTCCCAAATTCCAGTCATGCTTCAGCAAGTGTCATTCTACCACATGAAGGCCACTTCACATTTACCGAGTATTTACTTAGTATAAAGTAAATATTTTGTAAATACCCCATAAACAATCTATGACCCACTCATTTTGTTCCCTGTAAGAAGTGCTTCAAAGTACTGGAGCTCATGGCCAAAGGGTTCATTTTATATATGTGAACATATATAAAAATTGTTAATAATCAACTGATGCTTCTGTGTAATTATACTGCCACTCAATTTTACTCAGTGCCTACTGTGTGTCTAGCATTTTGGAATACTACAGCAACTCACAAAACCTCCTATCTTTTGAAGGGTTGTTTTCTTTAAATAATCTTTGTTTCTGTATTATTGATGAGAGAGAGAGAGAGAGAGAGAGAGAGAGAGAGAAAGGAAGAGAGAGCAAGTAACATTGATTGACTGTCTCTCACCCCAACTCGGGATGAGTTAGAAAACCTGGGCATGTGCCCTGACTGGGAATCCAACTAGAAACCTTTTGGTGCACAGGATGATGCTCAACCAACCAGCCAGGGCCCTCCTATCTTTTTTTAATAGAAAAGACACATATACATGTGACAGAGAACACTGAGAGTTGAAGTACCTACGCTTTATGGTCCTATCAGCCTATAACCATTCCTGCTGAGAATGTCCAAATGCAAGTCCTCTTGTCTAGGGGGTCTGCAGCAGATGTAACAGAGGCTTTCAAATAACACTTCTGGGCTAGCACACAGGGTGCTGAAGACCCAGGTCTTTCTTCTTCAGTGGATCCCATCTTTAACCTGAAGCAAAGGAAAATAAATTGGTTGCTTGGCATAGTTCTCTTTTAGAGCTAGCTCTATAGGGCACTACTCTCAGAACAGACTCCCAAGTGTTTTTTGTTTTTAAATATATTTTTATTGATTTCAGAGAGGAAGGGAGAGGGAGAGATATAAACATCAGTGATGAGAATCACCAATCGGCTGCCTCCTGCACGTCATTACTGGGGATCGAACCCGCAACCCCGGCATGTGCTCTGACCAGGAATTGAACCGTGACCTCCTGGTTCATAGGTCGATGCTCAACTGAGCCACATCGGCCAGGCCTCAGATTCCCTTTCTGTACAATGAGGACAAATACCGCCTACCTCTTATAACTGTTGTAAAGAATGAGGCAAAATATAAAATATTTTAATGTTTAATATGTTGTTTCTATAAAGTGTCCAAACTCAACCACCTTAATGAATAGAAATGCAGATATTCTGCCTAAAAATTTCACTTTTCATAACAATCGTGAAGCTAAGAAAGTCACTGATATGCTCATAAGTTCCCTTCCAAATCCAAGATTTGGCATATTTTAAGAAAAAATTTACTTCTTCCTTTCCCTCATTCCCTACTTAACAGTGAAGATTCCAGTGTAGTCTATATAAAATTACTGAACAAAAGCATACTTCCAACGGAAATAAACTAATTTTTCTCCCAATCAGCAAAGCCTGACTGGAAAAGTAGATGTTTCACAAGACATGATCTTAGCCTTCTCTCAAGACTTTAAAAATGTACTCACATTAAAACCACCAGTATGGTGTTGCTTTTTTTTTTTTTTAATATATTTTTATTGATTTCAGAGAGGGAGAGGGAGAGAGCTAGAAACATCAATGATGAAAGAGAACCATTGATTGGCTGCCCCCTACTGGGGATCAAGCCCACAACCTGGGCATGTGCCCTTGACCGGAATCAAACCTGGGACCCTTCAATCCGCAGGCCAACACTCTATCCACTGATCCAAACCAGCTAGGGCTGGTGTTGCTTTTAATAGAAAATTCTTTATTGCTCAATCAAGATATTTATGGTGTTGGTTTCTAGTCATCGCTATGTGCACAGAATAAATATAACTAACAGAAAGCATGCATAGAGAGTCCTTATAAACAAGTATATAGCAAAACCGAACTGAAATGTCGGATGTGACAACTGAGTTATGTATAAGGCCATTCAATTTGGAGGAAATAACATTGAAAGCTACTTAAATGTCCAATTATAAAAGATTAAATAAATGATGGTTATGCGCATACATTCGATTACTATGTAACCATTATAAAGAATGCAGTCACTCTATACTTAGTCATTTGGAAATCTTAAGTTGAAAAAGTAAGGTATGTGATAGTGTATGCATATAGAAGAGGGGAGGGAAAGTACATATATCTGCATAAAATATCTCAGGAAGGATACATAAGAAACTGCTAACACTGTTATTGGGGAGGGGAATGAGGGGAATAAACTGGCTTAGGACTGCATTGTATATACTTTGATCCTTTTGAATTTTGAACCATGTAAATGTATTACCTATTCAAAAAAATAGCGTTAATTTAACAATGCTTGAGAATTATTAAAATTCCATACAGGTGTCTTTCTTACACCTTTTGCCTGTAAGGATAATAAACACATACATTTTATTCAAACTAATGTATATTAAAGAGAAGAATGGGAATCAGGTGAAATTATACTCAAAGACACTAGGCAAAACATTTTATGAGAAAAAGATATACTAAAAAAAAAAAATGTATCGCTTACTTTTAAAAGTTACCTAACATTTATTATACACCAACTACTGCCTGGCCTTCGTATATTTTGATCCTCAAACGCTGAGCCTCTGACTGAGTAGTTCAGTTGGTTACATAGTGTCAGCTGGATATGTCAAGGTTGTGGGTTCGATCCCTAGTCAGGGCACATACAAGAATCAACCAATGAGTGGAACAGCAACTGTGGTCTCTCTCCTCTCCTCTCTAAAATCAATTTAAAAAAAATAAAATAAAAGCTGATCCTCACTGACTCACAAAGGTCACTGGAATGGTAAAGTGTGGCACGAATTTGATTTAGGCTTACACCAAGCTAGGCCCCTGATCTTTTTTAGTATACCCTAAGCTTTTTAGGGCACCCTCGCCACCGTGAGGACATTAAAATTGGGAGCTCTCTTGGAGCTCACTAACATCATCTGACTTCAGAGTTTGCTGCTTAGTCTCACTAAGAAAACTGGAAGGCTCTGGGCAAAGACAACATCCGCTGCAGCTCCCACAAACCCAGTAAGGACCCGGGCCCTGCAGACACAGAAGAATTAAAATGTACTGGTCTGAACTCCTCCCAAGACCTACCCTCTCAGCCAGGGAGATAACATTCAAACCAGCACTAGGCTAAAAGCAACACCTTTTTCTTCAAGTAAAATGAATCCAGGTGTTTTCCAGGAACACATGCACTGTGTGCATAAAGCCAAGTCTGTTGTTCCTAGGTCACCAGTCTCGGGAAGGAAGACAGACCCAGGACGGCAGAAGCCCACGTGGAAACAAGCCAGGCAGAGCATTTCACTGCCTTCCTCCCATCTCCACAGCCCAACTGAATCGCCTTATGCCTCACACACACATACTCCAATTCTGTCTTGAAATAAAGGCCTGCCACCAGGAAACATGGCCCAAATGGAACAGATATTCAAAACAATTAGGGGACAAAATAAGAGCACACTTACCAGTCTGTCACCAACAGGAGAGAAAGTGGAGAGACAGGAAGTGGCTTTAACAAGGGGCCTCAGAACCTGATTGGCTAACGAGTTAAAGGCCGATGCCCTCCTCTTCTACCTTAAAAGGTACTAAAATACCACAAACCCCTCCTTCACCAACTTATCTCTTAATGGACCAATAATGCTACCTTAATTGTTTTAGGGTGAACTTTTTAAACCAAGTTTCCTTTTGAGTTCATGTAGGTAGCACAAGCAAACACGGGCTAATTCAGACTACTAATAAATATTCTTGTTTAGATGGGCCTACTGCAATCAATTTTCATTCCTTTAGAATCAGGGGTGGGGAACCTTGTTTCTGCCAAGGACCACGTGGATATTTATAACATCAGTAGTGGGCCATACAAAATTACCACCTTAAAAATTAACCTGCTATATTTGGTCAAACATTTCATTAACTCACCCCTAATGCCTTGGCAGGGCAGGCCAAATGATTTCAGGGGGCCTTATGCGACTCACAGGCCAGAAGTTCCCCATCCCTACTTAGGATAATTTCCTATCCTTTGTGATGTCAACATGGTTAATTTATGCACGGTTTCATTATAAACAGTCTAAATCTGTTCACCTTAGAACTTACCTTCCGGGTAACATTTAAGTTAACACGCTTAGTGGTTAAAAGATGGGTGGTTAAAGGCCTAGGCTCTGAAATAAAATTTAGCTGTATAAGCAAACCTTGCTAAACTAACCCTTTCCTTTCTAGTTACTTTTTCACCATTTACTACCCCTAGCTCCTACACCTTTGACTTGTCAATTCTTTTTTTTAATTATTATTATTTTAAATCCTCCTGCGAGGCTATTTTTCCATTGATTTTAGAGAGATTAGAAGAGAGAGGAAAAGACAGAGAGAAACATCAATGTGAGAGAAACACATCGATTGGTTGCCTCCTGCACAAACCCTGGCCAGGGCCCGGGCGGGCAGGAGCCTGCAACCAAGGTATGTGCCCTTGACCCGAATCAAACCCGGGACCCTTTGGTCCTCAGGCCTATACTCTATCCACTGAGCCAAATTGACACTGGCTGACTTGTCAATTCTTTACAAACTTACCATTGTCTAGAAAGAAGGTATAAAATTTTCCTGTCCTAGACACTTCTTTGGATCTTCATTCTCTTGTGAAGTCTCCCAAGTCCATGTAAAAATTCAATAAAATTTGTATGCTTTTCTCCTGTTAATCTGTCTTTGTCAGTTTAATTTTTAAGCCTAGCCAGGGGCCCTAAAGGGGATGAGGAAAACTCTTTTCTACCTTATAGTAGCAAATGAAAACCTCTATTTCAAGGTGCTGTACACAGATATTCCAGGATACTTTCTAGCTGCACAGTCTGGAATAAATTTCTTAAAATCTCTGAGACTCAATTTTCTCCTCTCTAGCATGGTGCCAGTAATACCTATTGAGGACTTGTAAGAGCTTTAATACCAGTATCATAAATTGTGGCCCAAAATTTGGATTTTTGCAGCTTGAGCTCTGAAGTTGCTTGCAGAGCATAACTTTATCCTTTTGGGCTCCGGAACGGTCTGCATAGCCTCCTATGCTGATTGTACTGTTTGTTAAATAATACTCTCTGTACTATAATTGTGTGATCAAAGACAGCCTATTTATTCTACAGGCCTGGCTGAAACTAGGACTTGATAAATGCTTAATTATATATTACCCAATATATGACACCACAGCAATATGAGTAGTGCTGGTAAATCCATGGAAATGGTATCTTGTTCTAATGTGCTTTATAAATTACAAACACTCAAACATTTTAAATAATTAATTACAATCACAAATTTTAAATATTGGATTTTTTTCTAATGATTTAAGCTCCTTAAAAACATAGGAATATAATAACTACAAGGTTAAGCAGTAAAACTCACATTTACATTCTATAAATTGTGAATGAAAAGGGAGCTATAGAATAAACCTGACAAGCTCATGGGGCCACAAGGCAGGCCTGACAAGCTCAGTGACCACTAACTGGGCAGGTCATGGCAGGTAGTCATCCATCAATTTTCCTGTCATTTTAACATGTTGTTCTAGAATACAGATAAAAGAGAAATTTAAATAAATCTTAGGAATACCATATCAAAATCAGTGATACCACTTAAAACGTTCACTTATTAGGACAAAAAGTCTTCATTGGCACAGTTAATTCTCTTTAGTTATACTTATTTTGATTAATTTGTCATTTTTGTTGTATTTTAAAATTTATTATGACTATTATAAGCATACAGAAAAACAGGAAAAAGAATATAATGAATATCTATAGGCCTATTAACTAAATTTAACAATTATTTGTATTTTGCCCTATTTGATCATTTTGACTGAAGTATTTTAAAGCAAATTCCAGATATAATGACATTTTATCCCTAAATACTATAGCATGCATTTTTAAAAAAAAAAATATATATATATATATGTTTTTATTGATTCCAGAGAGAGGAAGGGAGAGGAAGAGATAGAAAGAGAGAATAATTGATCGGCTGCCTTCCACACGCCCTCCACTGCGATCAGCCTGCAACCGGGGCCTATGCCCCAACCGGAATCGAACCATGACCTCCTGGTTCATGGGTGGATGCTCAACCACAGAGCCACACATGCATTTTTAAATCCTAACTATAATACCATTATCACATCTAATAAGTAATTCCCTAAAGTCATCTAATACTCAGTCCACACCTACATATCCTCAGAAGGTCTTTTATTGCTGGCTTATTTAAACCAGCACCCAAATATCAAACGCTGCATTTGGTTGCTATACTCAAACGTCTCTTTTAATCTAAAAAAGTGCCTACCTTATTATTTTTTTCTTATAACAATAACTTATTGCCGAAACCGGTTTGGCTCAGTGGATAGAGCGTCGGCCTGCGGACTGAAAGGTCCCAGGTTCGATTCCGGTCAAGGGCATGTACCTGGGTTGCGGGCACATCTCCAGTGGGAGATATGCAGGAGGCAGCTGGTCGATGTTTCTCTCTCATCGATGTTTCTAACTCTCTATCTCTCTCCCTTCCTCTCTGTAAAAAATCAATAAAAATATATTTAAAAAAAATAACTTATTGAAGAGAGTAGGTCAGTTGCTCTGTGGAATATGAATTTGCATTTTTATCCCATGTGAGTCTGAACATTTTTTCCATATGCTTGCTTATAATACAAACTGTTTATTTATACCTTTTGTCCACTTATCTACAGAGGTTTTGATTTTTCTTATGACTTTGAGACAGCTCTTTATATGTTAAGCACATTTCATTCAACTTTTAAACACTCTGCAGCTTTCCTTAGGGTTTTGTCTCAAATTCTTTAATTTTCTTCTTTAAGAATAGTTATTTTCCTGTTTTCTTGCATTATCTAAATAAAACCTAAGAAAATTATCAATCACTTTGTTATGGCCTGAATTGTGCCCTCCCCACCCCCACCCCACCCCCACCCCCCATGCATACGGTGAAGTTTTAACCCCCAGTACCTCAGAATAAGACTGTATTTGGAGGCAATGACTTTAAAGAAGTAATTAAAGTGCAATAGGTCATGTAAGTGGGCCGTAATCCAATATCACTAGTGTCCTTATAAAAAGAGCAGACTAGGACACACACACAAAGGGAAGCCCATGCACGGGAAAATACAGGAAGAAGAAAGCCATCTACCATCCAAAGAAAGAGATCTTGAAGAAAAAAAAACTCTGCCGACACCTTTATCTTGGATTTCTTTCTAGCCGCCTTTAGGTAAAGGCAAGTGAGATGGCATATTTCTGTTGTTTGAGCCACCCACTTATTTATGACAGCCCTCGCAAACAAATACACGGTATAACATTTAATAAGTCACTGAAATTTCTCTAAAGATCAATTTTCACAGATGTAAAATGAGGATAATACTGTTGTGAGAATTAATATAGTAAGCATTAAATAATCTAGCTGTTATCCTCATGAAGAGTAAGTGAATTTGTGCATACACAAAGAAAGCTCCACCCAAACATTGAAGAGCTCCTGACCTAATGTCACCAAATACCATTCTAAAAATCCAAGCATTTAAGCCCTCTGCAGCAAAAGAGGACGGCGGGAGAGTAGTCTGAATTGGGTTATGAGGCCCCCTTGCGGAGTGCCTCACCTCAGCCATTGAACTCACTTTGCTGGCCGTGAGTCTGTTCCAAGCTCCGCTTGAGGAGGCATCCGCCAGGCCCCTCCCGAGGGCGGGGTCCGTGGCATCTCCTGCCCAGTCTGCCCTCGCGCGGAGACCCGTTCTCTGGGAACTCACCTCCCCGCTGCTCAGGGAGGGCCCTGTTAGGGCCGCTCTTGGCCCCAGTCTCAGACCTTCCCAGGGGACATGGGGTAGAGTGACGAGGTGCACTCAGCGCGTAGCCCCACCAATGAGCTTCCCTCCGCCCTTGGGAGAAGGAGGCGTAGACGGCGGATATATAAGGCCCCCTTATGTGTAGTCCTTTTACGGTTAGGGTGACTTCCCACAACGCATAGCGACATGCAAATTTGACGGGCGTGCCTCCTCTGTCCCTGCGGGCAACTTCTCTCCTGGACGCGCGCTCGCGCTGCGTGTTCCCGCCTTTTGACTCCAGCCGAGCGAATCCTGGGAGAGGGCAGGTGACGTCAACAGTCAGGCTCGATGGCGGCGCGGCGGCGGCTGATGGGGACCAGCGGCCGGCGCAGTCGGGCGTCAGGTTCGGAGATCATTGTTGGGGGGCGGAATGCTGGGGGGCGGGAAGTCGGGAACAGAACGGCGCCTCCTACTCCAGCCCCGCCCCCTCCCGTCGCCCCCTGTCCCGCACTTGGCTGCCAAACTAGTTTTGGTAGTAAACTTACAAGATTTCGGTTTTCGGAGCTTTTTAATTATAGAATTGTGGACCTAACAAAGTGCCAGCTCTAGTGTATATATGTCTAATGTCATCCAATCAAAACAAATTTAATTGTAAGATGCATCATTATTTTATGTAACAGTAAGAAGGGGAAAACGCTTCCAGTTAAAACATGATTCATGGTTCATGTGTCATCCATGGTGAGATGCATCCGGGTTGCAGAATTGGTAAAATGCAAGTCTTAGAATTGATGAGATCTTTATTCTCTGTGTTACATATCAAATGCATAGTCCCGGTCCAACAGATGCGGTATTATTGTCATCCTGCGGATTTTACAGTTGGGGCAACTGATGAGATAACTTCTGCAAGGTTCCGCAGCTAAGAGTCAGAGCCGGGCTCTAAGCTCACACAGACTCCAAAGCGCTTTACTCACGTTTCCTCATTCCACCACAGGTATTTTAGTGATAGGTGGAGGGTGGGGGGTGGGGCACAAGTAAACAGAACAGATAAGCTATGAGACTCATGCCTCAGCCTATGAACTCACAAGAGTCCCATGGCTCCCTTGTACTTTTTTTTTTTTTTTTAACAACTGCTAGTCAATTATTTAAAAGGTTGATTTAAGCATCTGCAACGGCTCAAGGACTCCTGCTTCAATACTGAAGGCAGTAATCTGCTCAACAATCTCAGAAGGGCTGTGCAAGTCCGTGAGTCCCCTGTGGGTCCTCACCTGAAACCATCCCAAATCTTAGAACCCTCCCACAGGGAGGTTTTCTTGTGATTCTCAGTGTTTTGGTAGGCATCTCCGCTGGTCCTTTCACTTTGAGATTCTTTTCCTTTGCACTTCTGATCAAGTCAGCACACACCTGTTCCAAAGACGTTACCTTGGGTCGGGTTAGAGAGTAATTCTAATTCGGTGAATCACAGCCCCCTCTGGTTCCACGGGTGTCTTTCTGGAATCTTTATTTTTTTCTGGAATCTTTAAAAGCCACGGCTGCGCTGGGGTTTCCTGACTGACTTGTTCCTCTGTTAGAGCAAATAGTGGTGAGTAAGGAGCAGGAGTGGGCAGGATGGAGCTCCGCTGCAGCTGCAAAGAGCCTTTTACTTTATTTTACTTTTTTATTTGGCCAGAATAGCAATTTCGGAGGCCATTACTCAGACTATTATCAACAGTTGTTATTGTTTCTTTGTAACCTTACAAAACCACCCTAAACCATTTCCTTAAAAAGGCGGTGCTTTTTCAAAGTAGGATTATATCCACTGTACACTCATTCTTTGTTTTGCTTCTTTGTCTGCCCATTCTTGCCGTTAGCTTCTAAAGCATCAAATGGAACCGACAATACAGAAGACTCTCCTCCTGCCAAGAAAACTCGAAGATGCCAGAGGCAGGAGGTGAAAAAGGAGCCTGTGCCTGGAGGAACGGCTGATGAGGACCGAACGGAAGACAAGCAAGGTCCGCCTGGTGTGGTAGGCCAGGGAGGACATGGGCCAGCAAGGAGGTCCCTGGGAGGGGTAAACGTGGAGGATAGTCTGCTCTTTCAGCTCTCATTTCTCCAACGCACAGTAACTTTCTTTCTGGGTTTACCATTTTCTTGGAACCTTCAGTTTCATGATTTGAAACGGATTGAGGCTTGAGCAGATCAGGACTGCCTGGGAAGGGCAAAGTTAATTATGACAAGTTTCTTTCTAACCAGTTTGATTCCCATACAAGTAGACATAGTACGTGCCTGTCTTTCCTCAGAGTCTGTGAAGACCTTGCTGTTAAAGGGCAAAGCTCCCGTGGACCCAGAGTGCACCCTAAAGGTGGGGAAGGTGAGAGACTCCTCAACCCATTGATTTCTCAGAGAGCAGTGTTCTGTTGTTGTTGGGATTCTCACTGGAACATTGCTAATATTTATTTCACGAATCCTCGCCAAAATATTACTAGTGATTCATTTTCTGCAAGGCTAAATGATGGCAGTGGTGGTGTTAAGGATTAATAATCAGGGTGTTTGTAACCTGGTTAACTTATGGGGCTGTCATCAGCTTTCCATACATCATTCTCTTTTTTCAGTTAGAAAATTATATCATTATCAAGGGAAAAAATGAGAAACTATGCCCTGGTATGGCATGAATTACTGAGAATAGGTTTTCTTTAACTGAGAATCATTGGTATTGTATTTCTGTAATTATAGAAAGGCATCATGTTTGTTTGTTTGTTTAAAAAATATGTTTTTATTGATTTTAGAGAGGAGGGGAGAGGGATAGAGAGAGAAACATCAACCAACTACCTCCTTCATAGCCCCTACTGGGGATCTGCGGGGGATCGAGCATGCAATCCTGGGCATGTGCCCTGACTGGGAATTGAATAAGTGGCCTCTTGGTTCATGGGTCGACCCTCAGCCACTGAGCCACCCCAGTTTTTATTATAGGAATGACAGCTTATGTGTGAAAGAAGATACTTTTGCATTTCTTTCCCTGGAAGATGGATGTTGGTAGTGCTGGAGAATGACCCGTTGAGGCGTAAGGCCTCACTTAGGATCTCATCAAGACTATACAAATGTCAGTTTTTTCTTTTCTCTCTAGGCCCATATCTACTGTGAAGGGAATGATGTGTATGATGTCATGTTAAATCAGGTAAGGGGAGAAGCCATTCTATTTATGGGAATTTCTTCTTGACAGCTATTGATGACAGTGTTACAAAGCCCAGATCATTAATTCTGGGGTCCCTTATGTTGGGCACATGCTCTGTAGTAAAGTCTACCTGATAGCGGAGTCCTCGATAACAAGCAGATTTTTTTGCAGATTTCTTGTCTTTTATTGCACCTATGAACTCTCTGTTCATATCATTTTGCACATTTCCCGACAGGTTGTTGGTCTTTTTCTTACTGGCTACGAGGAACTTTATATAATATGAGAATAGTGTTTCATCTGTAACAGCAATTTTCAACCTTTTTAACCTCCTAGCACATAAACTAATTACTGAAATTCAGTGGCACACCAAAAAATAAATTTTTTGTCCACCTGACAAAAGAAATAGGTATTAATTTGATTCATTCACATCGGACAGCTATTGTGTTGGCTGTTGTCATTGTTTTATTTGGCAATCAAAGGGAAAAGAAGTCAGTGCCCCTGACTACATAGTCAAGTATTGCATGTTTTAAAAATTTTTGAGGCACACCATTTGAAAATCACTGGTCTGTAGTATAAATTGCCTATATGTTTTTCAAATTTGTCATTTGCCTTTTGATTTTCTTTCTGGTATACTTTTTGCCCTTATTGAAGTTTACATTTTTATGTTAAATTTATGAATTTTTTTCTTATTAACCTTTTCCTCTTTGTTTATTTTTGTTGTTTTGAATAGATAATACATTTGCCTGGTTAAAATATATATCCTAATTATATATCTTCATATTTGAACTTATACACCCATCACATATAATTTTAACGGCTACCTAGTAGTCCTTTGTTACTACTTCTTTTACATGAAATATGAGCATCTTACAGCTCCTTTTTGTTCTAACACCCTATGAGTTTACAGTGTGAATAAGTATAAGATAGGAAGGGGCAGACACTTAATAAAAAGAGTGCCTGGATAACCAGGACTCAACCTTATCACACAAACTACTATTCCTTATCATGGACTACTCCCTCCCTTCACTCTGAGTAAGTTACTTACCGTATACCTCTTTTAAGATTCTAGTCACATTCTCTCTGAATGTCTCCAAGTCATGCCAGGGACTGATGTGGCAGTGGTTTCTGCCTGTCCTCTATCCCTTCCTAACATTGTCCTGCTCTCAGCTCATTGTCAAATCGCTGCAGTTGACAAAACAAACCTTAATTAAAGCTATTAAGCAGTAAATTGTCTAAACAAATAAGCATAATAGTTATGGATCTTTGAGGCATCAAAATTGTCTTCATTTGAAAAATAATTATTGAGAATGGATTGGGAGCTGGAAAACACATTTGAGATTGGGTAGTGTGCCGAGCCAGCTCAGCCACAGGTTCGAAAGCCTGAGGGAGGGCGGTGAAGGATGAAGAAATGACAGACAAAGAGAATAAGCTGGGTCTAGGTGGATCTTCCTGTGCCTTGCAGAGGCCACACAGAGAGATCCAGAGGCAAGCTGAGCCTTTAGTTTATAGCCAGAGGTAAACAAGGTAGTGGTCACCATAGTTACAATGTCCTTGTGAGTTTCACTTGTTTTGGCAGCACTTGCTACTTCTCCCTCAGCCCATTAGCTTCCCAGATAAGATCTAGAAAGCGTCATAAGGTCAAGCCTAATTATGCTAAGAGGACTGTGCCCTCTAAGCTGGGACTTGTTTGTGGCTTTGCCAACAGGTCAATCCGAGGCTTAACCCTATAGCCGCGCCCTACAGGGTAGAAAGTTTGAGGAAGCTTCCAGGCTCCATTATTAATTCCTAGAAATTCAAAGTTTAATGTAGAACCTAATCCTTCCTTAAATCTTCACTCTTACAGGAATCTGATTGCCTTGCCCCATGCTGTTCTTTTCCTTATGGCAATTACTGGCACCTCTGACCAAGGAAGAGTCGTTGGTTTATGCTTCTTCTATTTGCAAGCCTGTTATTTTATGTTTCTGTTTGTCTCACTCATCATAGACCAATCTCCAGTTCAACAACAACAAGTACTATCTGATTCAGCTGTTAGAAGATGATGCTCAGAGGAACTTCAGTGTTTGGATGAGATGGGGCCGAGGTAATGACTTATTATGCATTTTCTGAGTTGTCATTTAGAAAGCCAGAAGCAACTTAGTGAGTGGCCAAGGATCCTCTAAGCTTAAATCGGTGGAAGGGAGGCTCTGTAACTTGGGGCGGGGCTTAGGAGTCGGATTGTGCTTTCTGTAATTGCGCAGTGGCAGGCATTTTCGGTAGGAAGTTCTCATTGGAAAAACTACGAGCAGCCTGTTGAGAGACAGAACTCTCATAGTGCTGCTCATGAACTATGGCAGTTAGTAGGAGGTAACTAATAGCAACAAGATATATTCCCTAAGCCCTTTCACTTTTTCCTGTCCATTTGTTGGAAGCTAACCAGACCTTAGACAACTGGCTTGTTACTATTAGAGAGCTCTTCTTGGGTTAGGTTTCCGATCTTATACGTGGCATTTACTTTGCAGTTGGGAAAGTGGGGCAGCACAGCTTGGTGGTTTGTTCAGGGGACCTCAACAAGGCCAAGGAAATCTTTCAGAAGAAGTGAGTACTAAGAAATGAGTGTAAAAATATACCCTTCTTCTTCTTGGATGTATCTTCTTTAAGAATTTTATAAATGTGATTTGGCCTAAATGTTAATGTCTTTCCACTATAACATGCTGTGACTAGAACACCAAACTGCATCCTTAGTTAGTGATTACATCACCTGGAACCTTGAAATTAACTAAAAATAGAAGATCTAATATAATTTAGCACATGATCAACAACTTAGGAAATTTGGGA
Organism: Myotis lucifugus; assembly: GCF_000147115.1. NCBI lineage: Eukaryota > Metazoa > Chordata > Mammalia > Chiroptera > Vespertilionidae > Myotis > Myotis lucifugus. The sequence goes on along the minus strand of NW_005871086.1, from coordinate 1,796,263 downwards.
AAAGTGGGATGAGAATATATAGCTAGAGTTTAAAAAATACTTTTCCTATGAATGGATGAAGAACTTTTCTGGAGTCTCTAGAAACGTTTCCTTCAGAGGAAGGGGTTGGATAGGGATCTTTTTGTCTTAAACTTCCAATGGCTTGTGTGGTGTTCCAAGGCTTTGGGAAGCCCAAAGGTCTGTTTCCCCTCATTTTTTTGTTCCCTTTATACCCAGAACCTTACTGTTTATTCAGGGCTCTAATTTAGAATCCAGATTTATGGAAAGTTGATGTGTAAGAAAGCTCTGTTGTGGGAAATAAAGTTTGGAGATATTCTAAGGAAACAATTGTAAGCCCATCCCTACTAATAGACCCTTATTTGTAAGATTTTTCTCACCACCTTGGACTCTACAGATTCCTTGACAAAACAAAAAACAATTGGGAGGATCGTGAGAAGTTTAAGAAGGTGCCTGGAAAATATGACATGGTACAAATGGACTATACCACCAATACTCAGGTAAACTGACTGCATGTTTAGGGGGAAAACTGTTTCCTCTTAACCAGGGTGAAATCTAACAGAAAGACTTAGATCAGGTCATAGATCAGAACTGGCCAAAGTATCCCGAGTCTTGCTATTTCCTACCCAAGAACAGATTACAGTTCCCTCATGAGTTACCTTCACTCATCTTTGTAATCTTCAAGGGATTGCAGAATGAGGATAAATGTGCTTTTTTTCTAGTCTCTATTATTGACTAAGGTTCCTATAAAATCTTAGGTCCTGTTTCCAGAAGTTCAATGTTACAAATCAAGAGAGGAGTAATTAATAGTCAAATGGAAAAAACTACATTTAAAATTGTCTTTACTTCTGGTTTTACAGGGTGGAGCAAAAGTAGGTTTACAGTTGTTTGCATGGAAAATAATACAGGCAGTCCTCGGGTTACGTCGGACTCAACATACATCATTTTGTGGTTACGTCGCCATCTCCCATTTACAGTATTTATTTTTAAAAAAAAATCTGTCATTTTGACATATGTACATATGTGCTTTATGTTTTTTATTGTTTATTTACCACAAGTAAAGGTCAGGAATTGTTATCTTTCTTTTAAATTTTTTTTACTGTTTCACTTCTTTACTGCTGTGTAATGTGCTCCATGTGAGTGACGTAGGTGCTTACGTAGGTGGGTTCCGACTTATGGCGAAAATGGCGTTACGTCTTGCTGTAGGAACGGATCTCCGAGGACCTACTGTACAATAATTAATAAACAATAATACAAGAATAAACGTTCACATATTCACAACTGCAA
>NW_005871086.1:1791471-1794193 GCF_000147115.1 Myotis lucifugus | reverse complement strand
TGGGGTGAGGGGCTGTGTGGAGGGAGGAGGGTCTATTTTGAAAATTGAAAGGTGCGAGTCTGTTGGGCAGGGCATAAATGTAGTTTACAGGATAGGACTTTAGTTGTGGAGTCTCAACTCTTGCTGGGTCTGCAGGGAAGCTGACAGTGGCACAAATCAAGGCAGGTTACCAGTCTCTTAAGAAGATTGAGGACTGTATTCGGGCTGGCCAACAAGGACGAGCTCTCGTGGAAGCATGCAATGAATTCTACACCAGGATCCCACATGACTTTGGGTAGGCTTGTGCTGTTACTTCACTTTGGTCTTCTACTCAGTCTTTCATTTCTAGGGAAATGATCATCTGGAATAGGTACAGAGCCAAAATAGATAGCCTAACTAATCAGCTTGCAAGTATGGAATTCAGTCTTCTGGCCCGATTACAACCATATTCTCTGACCAAGTGGAAGTTACCAACTCAAGTGAGAATGAGTTTAACTATCCAACCAACAAGTACCTATCCAACCACCTTCAGGCATATCACCCCCTATTTCCTGTTCTTTAAGGCGACTATAACCACACACCATTTCTGTGAACTTAAATAAAGGGTGTCCCAAAATTCACGCAAGAAGTAATTTTGATAGAAAACACAGGTTTATAATTAAACATTATAAATTTTTTATTGATTCATAAAGTATACAGTATAGGGTTATGTATGGAATAGCATATCGGGTAAATGGCCTCCACGGCTTTGCTGGCACTCTTTTGTTGAAATTTTCCATGACTGAAATGCGGCTGCTCAGGCAATAACAGTTAATGGTGCTCGCTATAGCGACATGATAATCCAGTTTTTTGTGCCGTGGAGGCATTTACCCAATATGCTATTCCATACATAACCCTATATATGAATCAATAAAAAATTTACAATTTTTAATTATAAACCTGTGTTTTCTATCAAAATTACTTCGTGTGTGAATTTTGGGACACCCTTTATTAGGTATATACATTCCTTTATCTTTGTTGATTCTATATTCTTGTGCTTATTTTATTCCTTCTAATGCTTTATAGAGCTCTGTGAACTAGAAATAACCCTGAATGGTCTACTGCTTCTAGACAGGACTATACCCAAAGTATTCCTTATTGATAGCAATATATCTTCTTTTTCTTTATTTTTCTTTTTTTTTAATGTCTTCTTTTTAGAAAAGCATCCCATAAAGAAGAATTTTCAACTCGTCTCAAATGTCAAAATCTATATGTTTTATCCTACTCAGAGTATATACATCATATCTCTCTATATTTGGAAGTTAAAATATCTTTACGGATCTCTCTCTCTCTCTCTCTCTCTCTCTCTCCCCAAAAACCAAAGTTTCTTATATCTTTTTTCTAAATGACCTATCTTTAGTCTGTTATTTTTAGTCATGTGCCACAGATCAGAGACTTATTATGGGTTATATCTCTATCCTTAGACTCCGTACTCCTCCATTAATCCGGACGGAGAAAGAACTGTCAGACAAAATACAACTACTAGAGGTGAGAGATGTGTGGATTGGGAAGTATTAAATCTCTTATCCCAGGTTCTTCCTATATTGATTCTATATCTCATCTTGTCAGGCTTTGGGAGACATTGAAATTGCCATTAAGCTGGTAAAGACCGAGCTGCAAAGCCCAGAACATCCATTGGACCAACACTATAAAAAACTACATTGTGCCTTGCACCCTTTAGACCATAAAAGTTATGAGTTCAAAGTAAGAAAATGTTCATTTATGTTCATACCTTTAAAACCTACCCTTCCCCACCCCACTGTTTTCTGGCTACATCTGGTTAAGAGCAAACTTTTGTATAGGACAGAATTTCTATTTACTAGAAATTTGGGAAGGTAGAGCTCTTTCTGACTGCCTTGTGAGACCATTTGGGAGCAGAAGGGTCTCAATTTATACCAGAGGCCCTGAAGTTCTCAGCTTAGTCTGGTCTATTATAGAGTCCACATTGGCCATTTCTTTCATTCTTTTTCACAGATAATTTCCCAGTACCTTCAATCTACCCATGCTCCCACACACAGTGACTATACCATGACCTTGCTGGATGTTTTTGAAGTAGAGAAGGAGGGTGAGAAAGAAGCCTTCAAAGAGGACCTTCATAACAGGTCTCAGTTTAGCTTTGGGTTCGGGAAGATATTCCCTTGCCTGGAGTGCAGTTATGGAACTAAGGGAAGGATGGCACAGAGAGCTGTTGGCTTTATGCCTCTGTTTGCAGGAGAGACAACAATAACAGTGGCTTTTCCTTAGGATGCTGCTATGGCATGGTTCCAGGCTGAGCAACTGGGTAGGAATCCTGAGCCATGGGCTTCAGATTGCCCCACCTGAGGCTCCCATCACAGGTTACATGGTGAGTAGAAATTGAACCCTAGAAGGAGGCACAAGGGAAAAGAATACAATAAGTTTCTCAATCCTAGTCCTTTTTTCTCCTAGATTATGATTAGTGGTGCCCTTTCCAAGCATTGAATCAGCTTTTTTTTTTCTTTTTTTCTTTTTTTTTTAATTTTAGAGAGAGGAAGGGAGAGAGAGACATTGATCGGTTGCCTCCCACACATGCCCCAACTGGGGATCAAACCCACAACCTGGATATGTGCCCTGACTGGGAATTGAACCCCGCCACCTTTTGGTGTATGGGACAACGCTCCAACCAACAGCCATACAGGCCAGGGCCCAGCTCACTTTTTACTACGTCCCTCTTTACTTAAATTTC
>NW_005871086.1:1716661-1788157 GCF_000147115.1 Myotis lucifugus | reverse complement strand
ACTTACTACCAATGCTACAGTTAAGACAGTGTGGTAATGGCATAAAGATAACATAAGTCAATAAAATTAAGAGTCCAGAAATAGACCCATGTATCTATGGTCAACTGATTTCAACAGGATGCTACGACTATTAAGAATATTCTTTTCAATAAATGGTGCTTGGATATCCACATGCAAAGTAATCAGTTTGGAATACTACCTCACACTCTATGCAAAAATTAACTCAAAATGTATCAAAGATCTAAATATAAGAGCTAAGTCTATAAAATTCTTAGGAAATACAGGGAAATATTTGTGACTTTGGTTAGGCAATAGTCTCTGAAATATGATATTAATGGCACAAGCAACCAAAGAAAATAATAAAATTAGTCTTCATCATAATTCAAAACTTTAATACATCAAAGAACACTATCAAGAAAGTGAAAAGATGCCCTGTCAGTATGGCTTAGTTGGTTGGAGTGTTATCCTATGCACTGGAAGGTTGAAGGTTCGATTCCTGGTCAGGGTACATATCTAGATTGTGGGTTTGATCCCTCGTTGGGGCACATGCAGGAGGCAACTGACTGATGTATCTCTCTCACATCAATGTTTCTCTTCCTCCCTCTCTAAAATCAATTTTAACAAAAGAAAAAGAGCCAGTCCTCCCCTTAAAATAAAGGTGAAAAGATAACCTAAAAATGGGAGAAAATACTTGCAAATTATAATTTGATGAGGATCTAATATCCAGAATATAGAAAAAATTCTTACAATTCAAAGATAAAGACAATCCAAATAAAAACCAAGGATTTGAATGGACATTTCCTTGAAGAAGAAATACAGATTCCAATAAGCACGTGAAAAGATGTCCAACATTTATTAGGAAAATGCAAATCAAAACCACAATGAGATACCACTTGACACCCACTGGAGGACTATAATAATAAAGACCAACTATAACAAGTTGGTGAAGGTGTGGATGAATTGGAATTCTCATATATTACATGAGAATGTAAAATGGTGTAGCTGCTTTGAAGAATAGTTTGGCAGTTCCTCAAATAGTTAGAGTTACCACATGATATACCAATTCTACTCCTAGGTATATAACCAAGAGAATTGAAAAATGTCTACAGGGTGTTCCTTATGTCTTTATCCTCTGGGTGAGGGAGACCATGAGGCATGGGGAGAAATAAGGCAAAGTCCCTCAGGTGATTTCTCCATGTAAAATCTGGAATCAGGGTGAAATAAGAACAAAATATCCCACTCAAGTCCCCAAATCTCATTTCTAGACCAGAGTGCAGTTGTATTTCTCTGAAAGAACCCTATCATAACCCAGGACAACATCCTGTAATATCCCTGGCTTATCACATACAAGTTCTTGAATTCTTGGACACAGAAAACCCTTAACCCTTGTTTCACCCATAGAAAGAAAGGGCCTCAGGTAACTTCTTCTTCCAAAGGACAGAATTACAGGAAAATAAGAAGGTTCTAGAACTTTTACTTAAGAGGATCACAGTCTCTGGTAAGTCCATAAGTAAAAGCCTCCCCCTTTCAACTTATTTTAACCTTTGTGAACTTGAATTTGAAAGAGATACATTTTTGTGATCTCTTCCAAGAATGCAGATGGTCCCAGCTGGTGTGGCTCAGCGGTTGAATGTCAACCTATGAACCAGGAGGTCACGGTTCAATTCCCGGTCAAGGCACATGCCCAGGTTGTGGGCTCAATCCCAGTGTGGGGCATGCAGGAGGCGGCCAATCAATGATTCTCTCTCATCACTGATGTTTCTATTTCTCTCCCTCTCCCTTCCTCTCTGAAATCAATAAAAAATATATTTTAAAAAAATGCAGATGATTGTACTGACTTATGCTTGCAAGCCACGTGGCGGCTGCTGTTCCGGCAGAGGCTGTGAAAGCCAGAAGACTCCGTCTGCTTTCAGTGCTCATCTGGGCAGTTAGTTCTGAGTAGATGGGACTGTTTCTCTAAGAGGAACCTAGTGCTTTCCCACTTCTATCCCAGTTCTTTCTAAAGGCATCTTACTAGGGGCACTATCCACTTATTCTTCTCTTATTTTTTCTTGACCGAGTGAGAGGTCTCCAGTTCAGTGATGGCCAACATCACTTTCATTCCTCCTCCAGGCAGGAGTGGTATCTTGGGCTCCCCGGCCCAGCAAATGACACAAGAATTTTAAAGCCTAGTTTCAAAGAATATCCACTAAAAATCTGGTTCACTTTCTTGCAGTTCTAGTAAAAAATCATCTTAAATCAGAAAAGAAACATTATAGCATCCATTTTCTTCCTGGTTGGTCCAAATCCACATGAGAACTCAGGCAGGACTGTACTTGAAATTTCCTGATACTTTATTTTTATAATTTTATCAAGAAAGTTTCCACCAGTGTCTTCAGGCTTGCACCTCCAGCACAAATGGTACCTCTGCCCTGAGCAGTGCATCTTCATTCCCAGGACAGAAAGTATACATTGCCCTGTGTGTCTCCCACTGCGAGCTGCAGGGTAGAGTCAGGTCCCAGCCAAGGCTCCAGGCAGCTCACTGCCCCTTCGCACCGGAACAGGCCCAGCTACAATGAGAACAAAAAAGAGGGAGATGAGAACTACAAGCCTAGGGCCTCCTTACTACCCTGTTTTTCTCTCACATTAATGCTTTTTATTTAGAACAGGTTAGTCCCATATTATTGCAAGAAGGACAGAAGAAAATAGAATTTTGATCTTTTGAACTTTCTTATCCCAAGTTTGCTCCCTTGTGACATCCTTTCAGCCCTCCTTGCATATACGCACACTTACCAGTTGCATACTGGGTCTCTCCCACAGCTTAACATCTCTGTCCTTCGAAGCCGTCACCAGCAACTCAGGCAGCACATGGAGGGCTGTGACAGAGCCTGAGTGAATCTTAGAGAGGAAGGGGAAATGTATGGTGAGTTCCCGTGGGCCCTCCTTATCGAGAAAGCATCAGGATCAGACCTAGAGCCTCATCCCCTGTATTTGTAACCCTTCCCTCAAACTCACCTTTTTACGCTGCCGTGTCTTTAGACATGGGGTTGTTGGCCAGCTCGCCATGTCACTATACACAGATGGGTCTGTTTCTGGAGTTTGGGTTTCAGGCATTTGTACTGTTTTCTGCCAGATGTTACCTGTGGTCCATTCTCCTTCAAAGGTGCATTTGGCTAGGTTCCACAGCATCCCATCGGAGCTGGCACACAAATACGAGGACTCTGCCATTCCAAGGGCAGAGTTAGAGCCAGATCTCAGGCTTTGAAGGGTCCACCATCCTCCCCTAGGCCGCCTCTAGATTCCTTGCATCCTCCCCTCACCACTCACCAGATTCAGGTTTGGCCTGAGTTACTGATATTAGGGTCCCACTGGGATTCTCTAAGTTCAGATCAAAGTCCAGGCGCTCTTCAAACTCTCCAGACTCCTTTTGCCTCTGTGAAAGGACAGGTCATTTTGTTTAGCCTACTTGTGCCACTTACCCCGGCCCAGACAAAAGCAACTGTTTTCTCTTCTGGACTGGTCAGGATTAACTGATTGATTGGTTGATTGATTGATTGATTGATTTCAGAGAGGAAGGGAGAGGAAGCAAGAGATAGAAACATCAATGATGAGAGAGAATCATTGACTGGCTCCTGCACGCCCTCAACCTGGGCATGTGCCTTTGGCTGGAATCGAACCTGGGACCCTTCAGTCCCCAGGCCAATGCTCTATCCACTGAGCCAAACCAGCTGGAGCTGGTCAGGATTTTTTTTTTTTTAATTGTAACCCATATATAGTAAAGTGCACAAATCTTAACTGTGTGTCTCAATGAATTTTTCCACATCCATGCAACCATTGCCCAGATCAAGACGTAGAACATTTCCACCACGTTGGAAAGCTGCCTTCATGCCCCTTCCCAGTCAATACCAGAGACCTCTACCCCGAGAGCTAACAATATTCTGACTTCTGTCACTATAAACTAATTTTGCTTGTTCTTAAGCTTCATTTAAGTGAAATCATGTAATACATACTCTTTGGTGTCTGGCTTCTTTCGCTCAAAATAATATCTATGAGATATGTCTGTATCGTTCCAGACACTAATATAGTGGTAAGAGACAAAAAATGCAATTAAGAAAACACCTAGATTTATGGTTTCCTATGATTTTCTTAAACACTAGAATTTCTTTTTGTATCAATGAAATCTTAGAGGGAAAGTCAATATACAATGTGCTTAAGTATAGCTGCTCCAGTTGAAGGAAGAGAAGATTTGGAACCAACCGCCTTTCCCTCTCTCTTATCCTCCATTGTGGCCCCAAGGTTTTAAAATATTGGTTCTGGGCAAATCTTTATTTTAACACACACCCAAACAGGACTTACTAAGACAGAAAGAACTCCAGGGGCCATTGGCTGCAGGGCAAACACACCATAGTCCTGGTGGGTGGACAACATCATAGGTTGTTCTGTGTAGTCATGCCTGGTTTACAAGGAAGGAAGAGGCTGAGCCCAGGAACACCTGACTGTAAGACCCCAGTGCTTGTTCTCAGTCAGACCCAACCTCAGGGTAACCACTAACCCCTTCCCCCCCGTTTCTCCAGCCTGAGAGGAAACTACATTTTGGATCTTACCAGATTTCAGAGGGAGCATCCCCTGGCTTCAAGTGCAATATTTGCAAATCCGCCGTAGCCAAGATGAGGGAGTGGCCATCAGGCGCCAGGCCCACACCTGTCAGGAACCCTAAGTCCTCCTGCAGAACTCGGTTCAGGCGGAGACTGCAGCTCAAAAGGGCACATGGGAGGAGAAAGAGCCTACTTTAGTCCACCTCTCTGAGGCTCCTCAGTGAAGTAGAAAACAAAATGTATTATCGTCTTTACAAATTCTATTCCTCTTCCTGTTTTTCTTATATCAGGATTCATCATCATCTTCCCCTTACTTGCTCAAACGAGGAATCTCTAACATTCTTGCCTTTTCCTTCCCTCCTGACCTCCAAGTGATCAGTAAGCACCGTGGATCCTACTTGTAGCACATGCCTAAATCTGTATCTCTCCTTCTCATCCCCACTGTCCCTGGTCAGGACCCACATTATGTCTCCCCTGACTATAGCAACTGCTATAAAAGTGGTCTCCCTACCTTTGGCATCTCTCTACTACTATCCATCCTCCTTACTGCCACCCAAGTTCTCTTTCTAAAATACAGATAATTATTCTGCTCAAAATTCTTACCACCTCTACAGCCTGGTTTATCTTCTCAATCTAATTTCCCACCTCTACCTCCCACCAAGAACACAAAGACTTGGCTGTGCATACTCAGAATACACCATGCACTCTCATGGCTCCATGCCACTTGTTAATGCTACTTCCTCTTCCTACAACTCCATTCCCTTCTTTACTGGTCCAGAAAACTCCTACTCATCCTTTAAGGCCAACCTCAAATAGCAACTCTTATGTAAGATGTAAATTTCTCCAATTCTGCAGCCCCAGATTATATGTGTGTATGTATGTATGTATATACATATATATGTACAAATATATTTATAGATATTTATATATATATATTTATTGTAGCACTAATCACTCTGAATACTGTTGGCAGTTTACTTATATGCACACTCCTCTACTGTGAGCTCTCTTAATAAACACAGTTAAGTTCATACTGCCTGACCCAGAGCTTAGCATAAAGTAGGCTAATTATTATTTAAATTGAGATGACTGGGAGCAGAAAACAGTTTCCTAGGGACTTTTTTCTGCCTAACAACTAACATCCCATTGACCTAGTTCAAAAGCAGAGGTGCAGTGAGTTGAGTAAAATCCTGGGTGTAAGGAAACTACTGTTCCTACCACATTAACCCGCGGCTTTGTTTCACCTGAAATTTCTGGGTGTTGAATCCCTCTGCAGTTCCACTTGCCACTCGCTGACTTTTTCATCAGCACTGACAACGACCAAGGTGTTTGCCGAGTACCAGATTAGAGCACTGATGCGGCCAGGAGCCTGGTGTGCACAACTTCATTTCAGTATTTCTGAGAAGCCAGGATTCACCCTCTTTCCTCTCCCAGGCATCTATGCAACCTCCAACCCAGGCCATTAAATACATAGCAGGGGCAGAATTCACATAGACAATGAACTGAGAGTGCCCAACTCACCTGTCCTGTGGCCACCGCCTTAGCTTCTTGCCATAAGGTTAGTTCTCCAGCTTGATTCCCAGACACTGCCACAGAACCATCTGGGGCCCAGGCCACAGCTGTGATGGCTGCAGGACTCCTAGGTATATTTGCCTCATCTGGAGAAGAGAGCAGTGGGATTCATTAGGAGCTGGACCTCTGCTGGGAAACAAGAGGAGATATCGGGCTACTCTTGACCTTCTTGGTCCCAGTTACACAACCCTCTTTCATACCTTGCCTCTCTCCGCACCTCACTCACCTGCTTCCTTCGGTACCTGCCAGAGCCGTATGGAACCATCCTCTGAGGAGGTCAGCAGGAGGCCTGAGGCCTCTGAAACAGCAGCTGCATTGATTGGGCCACTGTGTCCCAGTAGGGTATGTGTTTGAAACACCTAGGAAGCGAGGACGGAGATGGGACAATAGGGGATGGACACACAGAAGGTTATCCCGCTATACCTTCTCTACCTCCCCACCTATCCTTTCAGGAAACTCACCAAGAGCGGGTGCCACAACCGTGTGAGCCCATCCAGTCCAACAGTCACCACCAGAAGCTCTGACCCAGGCTGGCAAGCTGATAAGACACGGAGAATGAGTGAGAAGAAGGGGAGACACGGGGGAAAGGGGAAGAGGCAGCAGGGGAGGGAAGGTAGCTGACATCTCATCACCTGCATGGGGCTCCAGAGCAGCTGCACAATGGCTGATGGGTCCTGAGTGAGCAGGGATGCTGGTCAGCTCCACTCCCTGATGGTCCCACACTTTCAAGGTTCCATCCCGGCCCACAGACACCACGTGCTCCTCCTGCCCCAGAGCAGAGTCACACTAAGCAAGACATGGGAAGTCCAACCCCACCACAGAGCTGTGGGCTGAGCACTAGGGGCTTAGAAGATTTTAAAGAGTGAGAACTGGGGACCTAAAACGGGGGGGTTCATGGCTGCAATCCTCCCACAAGGTCATAAATTTAAGATGCTGTGTTTTCATGCTTGCCCTCCCTTCACACCAACTCTCAGCCTCAACACCCTAATCCTGCTCTAATTCAGGCCCCAACACCTCATTCTTTATACCTCTTTGCCTGTGGGGTTAGATACCCAATGCATCCAGTCTCCCAAAGCACCCTTGGTCTTCCCAGAGACCCCAGGAAACTGTATTGCCTTCTCACCACGGCCACTACGGCGCTGACAGCACTCTGATGACCCAGGAAATGACCAAGCTGCTGTCCCAACTCTGGGTCCCACAGCCCCACAGAGCCATCACTGGAGCAGGAGATCTGCAGAGTCAGAGGAGAGGGAGAATCAGCATCCCTCTAGCATTTTTGTATATATATAATGGAGGGCAGTATGCCTTGTCACTGAGAGCACGGCTATCCTGGGTTCAATCCTAGCTCCACCATTCATTACTTTGTGACCTGGGGCAAGTTCATCTCTCTGAGCCTTAGGTTTTTATCCAACCAGGATAATGACAGCTCACCTAGCTGTCTTGGTTGCTGTGGGGCTGATGCATCTATAGAGAAGGATTTAGCACAGCTGCCTGGTACACAATGAGCAATGAATAAACAGTAGCCATTGTCCTTGTTATTAACACACTGTCAGTCAACAAATCCAGATCAAGGTGAAAAGTCTGCAATGCCAAGGAAAGGTGTGGCTGCCTAGAAGGCAGGAGAAGGACAAACTATGACAAGTCTATTCAGCTTACTCTCTCCTTTCTTATCTCTTTTTGAGAACATGGGGACTCTCCATTGGAAAACTAGGCTTTCCCAACCTTGAGTGTTGCCTTAGACCAAAGAAATAACAGTAGCACCCTTTACTGCAGGGATGGGGCAGCCTAAACCCTTGGGAGACAGTTTTGTGTTCTTGTCAAGAGCATGAGCTTTCTCATCAGAAAGTTTACTGGTTTAGCTTTATCACTTCCATGGCCTTGGAAATGGCCTTTGATCTGTCTGAACTCAGTGTTCTTGTCTGTGAAACAGACGATAGCAGTATCTACTTTACAGGGCGTTGTAAAGATTAAATGAGACAATATATGCAATGAGCTTAATCCAATGCATGGCACATACTCACTGCTCAATAAATGTTAGCTATTACTAGTTCTTCAAATATATTTTTATTGATTTCAGAGAGGAAAGGAGAGGGAGAGAGATATAAACATCAATGATGAGAGAGAATCATTGATTGGCTGCCTCCTGCACAACCCCACTCTGGGGATGAACCTGCCACCCAGGCATGTGCCGTGACTGGAAATGGAACCATGACCTCCTGGTTCATTGGTCAGCACTCAGCCACTGAGTCATGCGGGGTGTTAGCTATTACTATTCTAAACGGGTGTCAGGAAAGGATCAGATGGGGAGTGAGCTTTACACCCTTCTCTTCACTCACCAGTAGGTTGCCTTTGGTCCAGGCACAGCCAGTGACCCAGTCACGGTGACAGGCAGGGAAGGAGTGAATCAGAACAGGGGCTGTGGGTGTCCTCACATCCCAGCAGAGGAGACTCTGGGTAGGTCCCAAAAGATGAAGAGTTAGGACCATGGGAGGGAGGGAGGGAGGAGCACCAGGGCCATTACAGACAAGAAGTTTCACGGAGAGAGTATTAAGGAAGGAAGGAGGGCAGGTCAAGCAAAAAGCTGGAGGAAGCAACAGAAATTGGGCTGTTCAGGAACCGGGGGTGGAGGGAGAGTGGCTCACCCGATCCCGGCCCCCGGTGGCCAGGCGGCACCCATCAGTGCTGAAGCTACAGCAGTTTACGGGGCCCGTATGTCCCCACAGTTCGGTGGCACAGGGAAAGTGTTCTGCCTTCTGTGGCAGTGTCAGCAACTGCCGTGGCCACAGCCGCACTGTGAAATCCTCTGCAATGGAAAGAGGGAGAGAGGAAGATTCCCTGAAAGAGGAAGCAAGACTAGCCCGGAGGCCAAAGACAAAGGCAATCATGGGGACTGAGGGCCAGGAGGAGGGCACAGCTCCAAGGGAGGGAGGAGTGACCACGGGCTGTGCAGAGGCCCTGGACAAGGGTCAGCCATCACTTGAGTACACAGGATAGGATGCCAGGCACTCCCAGCCCCGGCTCTGCAGCTGTCTCTCTCTAGCTCCCTGCTGCACCTCCAGACACTCCCCTTCCCAGTGTCCAGTGTCTCTGGGACCAAGCCTTCTACCGAGAGAGGACTGAGGCTACTCTGCATTTTCACCTCCACATTTCTCTCCCCTCCTGAGGGAAACCCATCCGTTTACACAGTAAAGCCTCTCACTGGGCGGAAACTCAAAGGATTGTAGACATTGCAAAGAGGTCCCAGAATCAGGGTTAAAGAACAAGAAGAAACCGTCTAGACCAGTGGTCAGCAAACTGTGGCTCGCGAGCCACATGTGGCTCTTTGGCCCCTTGAGTGTGGCTCTTCCACAAAATACCACGTGTGGGCGCGCACGTCCAATGCGATTGAAACTTCGTGTTTAAGTTAAAAAAATTGGGCTCTCAAAAGAAATTTCAATCGTTGTACTGTTGATATTTGGCTCTGTTGACTAATGAGTTTGCCATCTAGACCAATTGTGCAAGATAAATGCATTTAAAAGGACTTGTAAAGTTGTAAAAAAAAAAAGTAAAAAAAAAATGTGTGTGTGTATGTGTGTGTGTGTTTTCAGTGATTCACAACCCTGCCCACTGCCCAGCAGTACCTGAGGCAGAAGCCAAGAGTTCCTGGGAGGAGGCCAGGCCCAGCACAGGTTTCTGGTATCTGGACATGAGCCAGAGGGACTCAAAGGAGCTCTCCTGGAGGGCCCAGCCCTGCAGGGATCCATCTTCGGCACCGCTCACCAACACCTCAGGGCTTAGCCAGGCCAGTGCCGTCACTGCCACATCTAGTGCTTGGCACTGAGCCCCCTGAGAACCTAGAGAATGAGAGAAAACAAGAGAGGAAGACACTTGTAAAGGAGGGGGTCTCTTTCCAAAAACTCAAACACCCCATCCTTTCTCCCTTTGTACCTGAAGATATTTTGTAGATCCTGATGCCATCGGCTCGGTAACCAACAGCCACCTGATCACCATCTGGGCTGAGAGCCACGGAGAGGGCCGGAGAGAGAGAAAGGGAACCCAGGCACCCACGGGGCCGACCCAGAGACCCGGACCACACCTGAACCTGAGGGCCGATAAAAAGGCTTAAAGATACCCCACTCCCAACCCCAGAGTTATAGCCACCCTGTTAAAGTCCTCCTTCCAAACAGTCTTCTGAGAGCTGCCTGTACGCACACCCACACCCTTCTCCCTGAAGCTCACACCAGCTAAGCTGTCCCCACAGTCCCCTCAACAAAGGCCCACCCTCTACAAACATTCCCTGCCTTTGCCACTCCTTCCCTGGAACCCACCCCCAGCCCTCTGACACCTGACCTTGCCATCCTCTCCGGCTGTCAGTAACTGGCACCCAGCACGCAGGAAAAGGGCAGCAGCCACAAAGCCATGGTGGGCAGGGAAGGCAGCCAGCAGTGCCCCTTCCTGCCAGGCCCACAGCTCCACCATTCTGTCCAGCCGGCCCACGGCCACAACCCGCCCAGGCACATTGAAGGCCAAGGTACAGACAGAGGCTCCTGGAGCTCCCAATTCCTACACGGGGAGGTAGAAACAGAAATGTCAGGGCTGCTCTCAACACAGCCCAAAGTGACACAAAATGTGGACGTCCATCATCCCCCGCCTTCCACTCCCACCCTCTGTGTTCCTCCCCCAGGGCCACACTGGACCTTCTCACCTTGGTGACTTTGAGTCCGTCCACCTGGAAGAAGCTGCAGCTGCCAGCCCAGCTGCCTATGGCTATCACCTGCCCCTCTGGGTGAAATGCAACACAATTCACGGGTTTGGGAGAGGTATGCTGGGAGGCCAGCTGCCCATGGACTGTGTCCCACAGCTGGAGGAGAAAGAGGGGAGGAATCAGGTGCTGGAGACAGAGGCTTGGGCCCCTCGGTCCCAGAGCTCCAGGGACCACCCTGTCCAGTCCCCACCCTCAGCAGGAAAGGACTCCCCAGGCCAAGCAGTCAGCAGCCCCTGCCATACTGACAGAGCAACCTCCCAGGCTGACGCAGCACTTAGGGCAACTCTGACTGCCACAGAGCCCAGGCATTACCTTTAGGCACCCCCCTAGGCACACAGTGGCCAGCAACCGGCGGTCCGGGCTCAGGCAACAGCTGGTGATTTGATACTGGTGAGCCTTGGTTTGCAGCACCCTACCCCAGGGAGACAGAGTCAAGCCCTGGGGCCATCTGGCCACAGGCTTCCCCTCATTCCCCCCTCCCTGGGCTTCCCACAAACAGGGAAGGCCCCCACTCCGAGACATGGGAGAGCCCTTACCGACAACCATGCTGCAGGTCCCAGAGCTCCAGGAGCCCATCAAAGGCAGTAAGAAAGAGAGAATTGTCCGAGAGGAACAAACAAGAGGAGACCCCATCACAGCCGCTTACAAGAGACTTCTCCTCCTGTGAGAGTGAGTGGGAAGCGCACTCAGAACACTCCCTCCACCCCCATATCCAGCCACTCCAAGCCCCAAGGGCTAGAAGGGCTAGAATCCCTGGCTTTCTACATTCTCTACATAAGCCTCCACATGTGGCTCTCTGGCCCCACATCTGGAACACCTGCTAAAAGTACAAAGCTTTGGGCCCCACTCCAGATCAAGGCCAAGCTCAGGTCCAACTAGAGCCTGGTAATCCAAGTGGGGTCACACCTTGTTCCCCACTCCAACTTCCATACATATCCCTAATCAGAGAACATTTTGATGGGCTGGGTGAGGAATAGGTGACTTGTATGCAGACATATGGGAGGTATGATATGGGTAGAAACATGAGAGACCCATCTCTCCAGCCTTTAAGCACCCTCTACTGCAACTGTTCCTGAAATCTACAGGAGACCTTCTTCCCATGTCTTTGCTCAGGCTCCTCCTCAGCCAACCCTGAAGGCCTGCTCTTCTCTGTCCAATATCCTATGGTCACTGTACAACTTAGCTCTGATCTATGAGACACGGCTATGTTTTGGTTCCTCTTTATGTGCTAAGTGTCACCTTTCAACCAAACTAACCACTTGGCAGGCAAAGACAATGTCCTAAGCCCTGTGTTCTTTGCAATGCTTATAACAGCGCCTTGAATGGAAGGTATCTACACTAATAAAAGAGAAAGATGCAAATTGACCGCACCCCACAATGCCCACCAGCCAATCAGGAGTGCGTATGCAAATTAACCCAACAAAGCTGGCAGGTTAATTTGCATACACAGGTGCTGAGCGGCCAGGGGCGAAGTGGGATGCTTGTGTCATCACCATGGTGACAACGCAGGTGTTCAGTGCTGCTCCGAGCCTCTAGGCAGCGTGGGAAGGTGGAAAGGCGGCTCCAGGCCGAAGCAAAGGCGGTGCTGGCAGCCAGGGGAACGAAGGCCCATTCTTGCATGAATCTTCATGCATCGGGCCTCTAGTATGGCAAATATTTGCTGTGTGATTGATTTTTGCCTAAGCCCTTTTGATCTGATGTGAAGGAAGTAAAGTTGCTGAATCAAACAGGGTGGCAGCAGGTGGGCTTGGCCTGTCTAGGGTCTCAGGGCAGTTTGTGAGGCGTTTCTGAAGGTAAACTGTCCCATCTTGAGTGTCATACCTGCCAGGTTCTCAGGTCCAACAGGTAAACTGTCCCACTGGCAGTGCCCACGGCGGCTCTTTGCCCACTGGGTGAGAAGGCCACCGCTGTGGGGGATGAGGAAACTGTCAGGGACAGGCTGGAGCTAGAGAAAGAGCAGGAAGAAAGGGAGGAAATGAGGAATGAGAGGAAGGAAGCAAACAGGAATTCATTTCTGCATTTCTATGCCTGGATTCCCCTCTCCAACGGTGACTCTGGCTGATCTCTCCTTTGTTGTCCGGTTTCAGAAAGGCTGCAGATTGCTCTTTGGTGGGCTCGCCAGAGTCTGGGATTAAGTTTCTTACCTTCGCTGGCCCCCCATGGTGTGGGGTTTATTAAGCCATTTTAGCATGCGCTGGAGGTGCCATCGCTGGGAGAGCTGGGGGGCCTGGCAGCAAAGAGGTGAGTCCAGAGGCTGGTTGGCTGCCTGCTGAGGCAGGAGCAGGGGGTACTGACTGAGGAGCGGAGCCTGCTGCTTCAGGAAGGTGTGAAATGCAGCAGTGTCAGCCTCAGGAAGCTGCTGTTCCTCTTCAGGAACTGAGGAAGCTATGGAAGAGATGCAGATTGGGGAGCCAGCCTAGACCCCCATGGACCCTAGCACCAATACATGTATCTAAAATGGTAAGTCTCAAAGTGTGGCCCTCTGGCCCCACATCAGGAACATCTGTTAAAAGTACAAATCTCTGGCCCCACTCCAGACCTCGGCAACCAGAATCTGTGGACCAGAGCTCTTCATTTTGAACACATTTCCTAGATAGTTGTATCCCCACTAAGTGAAGTTTGAGAATCTCTTTTTTTTTTTTTTTTTTGAGAATCTCTAATCTAAGAGATCGAGGCGAAAGGTCTCCCGAGACTCACTAGCTCATCCTCTTGGCATTTCCCACTTGGAATGGAAATTGGACTGTTCTTTCCATGACACCTCCCTCTGAGCAGGCGCCCCCTGAACACACCCAGGAGCCCCATGTCTCAAAGAAGAAGCCACCGGTGACCCATCTCACCGTAGAGGGCATGGGCTTCCAGAAGCCGAGGGAGCAGACCCAGTTCCAGGTGTGCAGCCACCACATGGAGACTGGTGAGGAACTTTGCGAGAAGGCCGCGGTTCCCGCTCTGGAGCTGAGGGGACCAGAGCGGATTCGTTAGGGCCTTTTTAGAGGGTGGTGAGGGGGTCTTGGACCTGCCTGAGCAGCTGGGACCTAGACTTGGGATCTGGGACCAAAGACCCGAAAGAGGAGGGAGGAAAACCAAAAGGAGAAAAATAGAGGGAGTTCGAAGGGGTAATGGCAGTGGTGATAGAGGTGGTCAAAGGAGAGAGGGGTCTCAGAACTGTTCAAGTCGGTGCTTGGGAGAAGGCGCCTGTGGGATGTGGGGACTAACCAGGTGGTAAGGCAGGTCTCCCAGAGCCTCAGGGGGGCAAGTGCGGAAGGTGCCTGAGGCATCAGGGTCGCAGGTCTTCCAGAGCTGAGCTGGAGGTCAGAGGAAGGACACAGATGATTCTCCTGGTGCATCTCCAGCGATCGCATCCCTCAGGCTACAGCAAGCCATCCACCCACGGAGGTGCTGGGGAGCGGCAGTGGGTGGTCCCAGCCTTGGGGCCAAGGCCCCACACTCAGTGCCCCGGACTAATTAGTTACCTGCTATGAGGACGTGCGCTGTGCTCTCCAGCTCCAGCCTCTTCCCATATCGACCTTTAGCTACTGTCCTCAGAGGCCCAGCAGGGAGGCAGAGCCGGGCGCCAGGCCGCTCCAGGGGGCCCTCCCCTAGCAAACTGTCCTCGTGTGCGGGAGAGAAGGAAAAAGAGAGGGAGGCCTGTCAGTGAGCATCCTGGCACAGCTGTGGGCTCCCATTCCCACCTCAAATAGTGGGAAGTTAAGTGGCAGCCATTCAGGGCCTGGGAGACAGGTGTCAGTGGCTATGCAGAGGAAGGGTAGGGTGAAGAAGAGACCACATGGGGCCCTGGTGCAAAGACGGGAAGACACAGGAGGTCAGCTGGGTGCAGCTGTACCTGCGCAGACTCTGGACGAGGTAGGCAAATGGCCCCATAGGGTAGGGGTCCCCACTGTTCCCAGCAGCCACCGCTTCTTCCCAGGTCTTGGTCCCTCTGGGAAGAACCTTCCAGGCACTCAGCACTCCGTGCAGCTGGTCCACAGTGAGACCTGAAAAGGCAAGCTCTCTGAGGCCCCCACCAAACCACAGTGTCCCCATCCCAGGATACCTAGTCCCTCCTTGCACTGCTTGAGAAGACCCCAGTTCAACCAAGGTCATCCAACCTCTGAGCCCTCAGCCTCCCAATCCACCCCAAGCACTGACCGCTACGTGTGACCCCAAGGGTGGCCAAGGCTTGGGAAAGTATGTTAGGGTCATGCTCTTTCTCCAGGGTGCCCAGGATATGCTGCAGCAGCAGGGGGACCGTGGCCGGCAGTGTCCGAAGTCTCTCAGACACCTGGGAGAGGAAGAGACAGGCTTCAGTCAGTGGGGGGAGAGGAGAGGCAGCTTTGGTTGTAGGGAGGGGAGGGGGCAGCAGGAGAAACCATGGAAAGGGATGAAAAGGAAAGAAAATCATGTGAAAGAAACGCAGGGTTGGGGGCAAGGTGATCAAAAAAAGCAGGGTTGGGGTTGATCAAAGATGGCAACAGACGAGGCTGGGAGAAGGCGAGGGATGGGAATGAAAGAAGCTGAATGGAGGCGGGGAGGCGGGATTAGGACTTAGAAGATGAGGAATGGGGGTTTATATCCTCAACCAACCTGCTCATAGATTGTGAAGAGCCTCAGGTGGTCGGTGACCAAGCGCAGGTAGAGAGGCAGGGCTGACCCCCGCTTCACCAGCAGCAGCCGCATCTGAGGAGACTCAGAAGACTCAACATGGGTACCAGAGAGCCTGCCCACAGCCAGCCCTCCAGTCCAGCACAAAGCCCACTGCAAAGCAGCCCCTCCTCTGAGAATCCCCAGCAGCGGAAAGATCCACGGACGGCATCACCTCGGGCACAGTCATCCCTTCCCAATGCTGCTCTGCCTAGCCAAGCCCTTTTCTGGGAATCCCCTGTCACCCCACCCAATAACCACAGCTTCACTCCTCCCCTCACTGATGGGCCTGGAGAGGCTATTCGCCAGGGAAAAGGCTGGGGAATGAATTATCTTATTAACAACTTCCCCTGGCACAGGGTTCCTGAGAAAATGAAGAAGCAGCTGGTCTGTGGGGGGCAGCTGGCTGCCTCAGCACCCTGGTCCTCAAGCTCCCAGCTTCACCACACACACCCACCAGCCCTCAATCAAACCTGGTTGTTAAAAGGCGACTCGTCCAGCCGTTTCCCGTACAGAGCCAGCTCCTCTCTCACCAGCCGGGCCCGTGCAGAGGGATCCAGAGGCCCTAGGGCCACCACATGGGCACCTTGGCTCTGCTCCAGGGTCTCCCCCAGGCTCGAGTCACTAGACACACTCAGCACCAGGTGCACCCACTGTGAAATGTGGGCAAAGAGGATGGAGGTAGAGGGGGAAAAGAATAGAGTTAGAGAGGCTCCTTTCCTCCCTGCTGCATCCCACCCCCACCTCCTTCTCATACTCACCCGAGGAAGGGTCTTTGGGATCCAGTCTGAGATCAGCTGCCCATGCTGGTCCACCAACCTGTCAGCCCCATCAATGATCAGCACCAGGCTCTGGCCAGATTGCAGGGACTGACCAGACTCGGGCAGCAGCCTCTGCTGCAGCTCCCACACCAGACCCCTGGATATGGGAAGAACCAGGGTCAGCAGGGAGGGAGAATCAGGGGTGGCAGCATGTGACATCAACGAGGCAGGGTTAACGGGGAAGATACACACCGGTAAGTACTGGGGAGGGCACTCGGCTCTTGCAGTTGCCTATGCAGGTAGGCACAGAGGCGTCTAAGCAGGGTGAGGGCAAGACCCTGGTCAGGGCGAGCTCCTGAGAAGTGGAAGAAGACTAAGGGAGCCACCTTGGCCCCACCAGGAACCTGCAAGGCTGACACAAGGGATGCCTGTATGAGGAGGGAACAGAAAACATGGTCACATTTTACATGCACAAACTCCCACCTCCCCAACCCTCCTCAGCCCACATGGCCCGCCCTTCCCCCTGCCCAGGCCTGAGACACTGTACCAGGAAAGCGGTCTTGCCCTGTCCCGACTGCCCGGTCACCAGGCTCAGCCTCCCTCGGTGCAGCAGCAGCTGCTGCACTGTGTCCTGGAGAAGGCGAGGTCGGGCAGAACTCGGTGGGCTCTGCAGCTGCTGAAAGGTGGCCTGGACCACGTCATCATCTGGGATGGACACCGACTGCTCCAGCTGGGCCCCAGGCTGAGGGCACAAGGGGCAGTGACTATGTTTCCATGCTCCTCAGGACCCCAGGCCGAAGACTCACAGAGCTCCCACGAAATGACTTCCCACCCAGGAGTAGCTAGACCACCTGACCCCCTCTCCACTCCCCTGGCCGCCAGTGCTCCTGCTGACCTGTAGGTAAAGCTTCTGGATCATGCTCCATACATCCTGCAGAACCAACTGCCCAAACTCCTCCAGCCCCCCAACATAGGGCAGGCCGGCTGCCACGCCCCCCCACTCACAGGGGTATCTGTGGGCAAAGCAAGCACAAGCAGAGTTACAGCAGAGCTGGATCCCCTCACCACATCTCTCTGTGCAGGGATTCCCCACCTCCCCCAGCTCACCTGTGACAGGTAACCCCTTTCTGTTTATTCAGGTAGCTCTTCAGTTCTGAGATCCGATGTACAGCCTCTTCAGACTCAGGAGTAAAGTCAGGTTTCCAGGCATCTGGTACAGAGCTGACCACCAAAGAAACCCCAAGAGTGGACCCCAGCCTCTGTCCACACCACTCCCCTCTTCTCCCCCTGCCGCTCCCCCACCCCCCATCAGACCTGGCTGTGGTTCCCTGAAACTCCTCAAGGGGAGCTCTCCCTACTTCAGCTCCGAGGCTGATCTGGTGCTGCAAAGGCAGCCCTCCAAGCCGTTTCCCTCCCCTAGCTCCCCTTCCTCTACTCTGACTATGGGAAAAAAGACATGGCTACTGAGCCTGTCTGGCCTTCTGTGGAGACCGAGGCCTGGAGGCCAGAGAAGGTACCCGAGGAAGCTGGAATCCCGGAAGTAGATAAGTGCTTGGGCGGAGGGCTGCAGACGGAGGCCCCGGTCCAGGAACTGCATCACCTCCATCTCGGTCACAGAGCGACCGGAAGGGTACTGCTGGGCCTGAGGGAGAGGACAGAGGACAGGCGGGCCCAGTTCAATATCACACTAACCCTCCCTTGCGATCTGCCAAGACCCCAGAGCTCCTTCATCTCAGGAATGTTCCTGCCTCCCTCCCTCCAGACACAAGCCAGTAAAATATAACTAACAGCTAATATTTAAACCCTATATTGAGTATTTTTTATAGACTGCTAATTCTCATATAACCCTGCAATGTGGATGTGACTGTTTTTCTTTAGTATATGGGGAAATTGAGGCCAGAATAGAATAAGCTACTTCCCACAAAACTATATAATGGCTGAAGGGAGATCAGCACCCAGATCCAACCGACGGCAACACCTAAACAGACCTGCCCTCTTAATTTTGCGTCCCACAGACAACCCAGAGGTACTTCTCAAAGGAACTACCTTATCTAGGTCTTGGCAGCTCACAGAACCTTCTGCCTGTGTTTCACTTCAAGTCTCAAGGACCTGCCTGTGCATAGTCCCAGGGTTCTTGACAAGCCATGCCTTCTCCCCACGCCTGTCCCAACCTTTGCTTCCTCCCCAGGCCCTGCTCCAACCCGGTCTGCCTTACCCAGCGGAAGTGAGGATGGTCAGGAAGGTTGTAGGTGGGGGGAACGTAGCCATAGCGGGAGCCCAGAATCCCCACAAACAGCTGCGAATTCTCCACCTCCCCGAGGCACACCTCCAGTTGTCTGCAGGCACAGTTATGGGCATAATATCAGGGAACACAGGCACAAATGTGGAGACGGCCATGGCTCACAACTGAGCGGTGGAAGGCAGGCTGTTCATTAGCATCCAAGGAGCCATCCACTACTCTCAGCCCTCAGGCAGCCTTGCAGCCCCAAGTCTGCCCACCATATGTCCCTCACCCCCCCCCCTCTCCTCTGTGGTCCCCACACCTGTTCCTACGGGTCTCCTCCTCAGTGATGCCCCAGCGCAGGTCGATGGCGTGAAGGCTAATGCGGTGAGGGGCCGCTCGGGCCTGCAATGCTGGTAGCACAGACCTCAGCAGCAGGTCCCGCTCCCCGTGCATGTCCCGGAAAGTAGAGGAAATGAAAATCCGGATGCTGTGCCATCTGGGGGTAGGCAGAGGGCATGTAAGCAGAGGGCTGGGCTCGATCTAGGGATCAGCCCCACAACCCAATTCCCCACACGGCTGTGATCACCCTTCGGCACAGAGCACGAGCCAGGTACGACAGACAGCGGGGCGGTGGGGGAGGGGGGGGCGGGTGTCCAGCAGGCCTCCAGAAAATAAGCTGCTTGTAGCCCCGCTGCAGAGCCCTGGAAATTAAATCCCACTTGCCATTTTTCAAGCACCCCTCCTCTGTCAAATAATAATTATTATGCACTTACTGTCTGCCTAGGGAAAGCTCAGGACAACACTTGAGGTAAGCACAATCTTTATCTCCAGTTTACTGAGCAAGAAACTAAAGCTCAAAAATTGAAGCAACTAGCCCAAGATCCAAGCTACTATTTGGCAGTCAGAATGAGAAAGCCAGAGCCCGTGCCCCTAAGCTCTCTGCCTGGGCCCTGGCTGCATGCTGCCTGCCTCACATTCTGAGCCCCTTTCTCCACTAGAGAAACGGACATGCTCACAGTCTGACTGTTCCCTGTGTTGGAGAAACCCCTGCTGGGAAACAAAAGCACACCTTAGTGAATAGAGCAAGAGCATCTCAACAGCCAGAATGTCAGTCACCTGAGATTCTTCAGGTTAGAAAGCAGCCCTCCCAACTCACAAAAGCATGGAAACACAGACTGACCCAGGCTGGGAAATAGGAGTCAAGGGGCTTGGAGTATTCTCTTCCAGTGGCCGGATAGCTAGGGCTCCTGTCTTTCCTGGGGGAGGTGGAATCTTGAATATTTTGTCCATTTGGCCCACATGTTCTAGAAGACGGGAGGCCCCACGCTCTGCAATGAACCTGAAACAAATAGTGACCAAAAAAATGAGAGCAGAAAACCACAGTCAGAATCAGCAAGGTTTTCTTCTAAGGGGGCAAGGGACAAAGACATGGCTAGGTTAGGTCCCCCAGTTAACTGGAGCTCCTTAAGAAGAGGACCATAAGCAGTGATTTTAGGCTTACAATAAATGAGGGTGTGGATCCACAGGAATGAAGGAAAAGAGAAAAACCGAGTTTTGGCCCCTGTCATGCATAATTATCATAGGCTTTCTGTAGGGCCAGGGGAAACTGGGCTGGGCGAAGGTAGAAAGATGAAGGCCATCCCAGTCTGGGCTTGATCAGCTCTACCAGCCTTAAAAGCTCCCTGAAGAAGGAGGAATTGCATGAAGCTTCCTAATAGGAGTTGGGGCAATGGATGGCATCCAAAGAAAAAGGCAGGGAAGAGGCTGGTTTTGCTCAGTGGATAGAGCGTTGGCCTGCAGATTGAGGGGTCCCAGGTTCGATTCCAGTCAAGGGCACATGCCAGGTTTGCAGATCCCCAGTGGAGGGTATGCAGGAGGCAGCCGATCAATGATTCTCTCTCATCATTGATGTTTCTCTCTCTCCCTTCCTCTCTGAAATCAATAATATAAATATATATACACACATATATATGTATATATATATGCATATATATATATACATATATATATATTTAAAGCAGGGAAGAAAACATGTAAATAAGGAGGCTATGCATGGAGAAAAAAAGTAAAAAGATTTTTGTAAATTTGGCATAACTAACTTTAGCATTGGCTTTCCTCTGGATCAAGAATGGAACAAATAGAAGTAATGTGACCAACTCTTGAGTTGTTCACTTAAAAGCAAGCAGTACAATCTCCTGTGTCCCCTTTTCCTATTAGATGTAATACAAAAACGATGGCTGGAGCTGGAACAGTCATGTTGTACCATGAGGTGGAAGCAGAGTATTTGATAATGGTGGAGCAATAAGACAGAAAGTATTGCTACTATGCCTAGACAGCTGTAAAGGAGGAATACACTATTATCTTCCTTGAAAAAAAGAAGTAAATGGAGTAGAGACCACAGATCTCTCTGAAAAATGCTCTAACAAACTCCCAACCCCTTTAGTGCCCAGCCTGTACTCACTTCAGTATCCCGTCAGTACAGCCTGAGAGTGTCACGTCATTGGGATTCAAATCTTGTAACCTGGCAAAGGAAGAAGAAGCCACTACCTGTCAGAAACAGTGCCAGGAGCATAATCACTACCCCTCCCAACGTCCTAAGATAGACACGCCACCTCTGCACTTTTAATGGGGTAACGTGCTAGGCTGGTGCTAGGGTGGCCCCTCACAAAGGGGTGTGAGCTAGGCTGAATACTTCAGAGAAGTTTCTTGCACCTGAAGTCAACAGACATAAGGGGAGGGTCTGGCGAGTGGGAGGGTCCCGCACTTATTAGGGTAGAGATTAAATATGGATCACTATCTTCTGACGCTGGGCAATGAGAATGAGCACCCTTACGTGTCACATGTCCTTCTTAGGAGAACACCAACAAAGAGGCACTTGGAATTCACATGCTGCCAGAAAAGCTGTTTGGCCTTATTTATCAGTTTCTCATTCATAGCTTGGCCAAAGACAATGACCCTGTCTACCTGTAAGATAAAAGGGGAGGGGCTGAGACGAGGGAACACAGGAACGGCGGACGGGCCAAAGAGCTAAGGACATCAAGAGATCTCTGAGCACAAGGGGAATGAGGAGAATTCTGAGCACAAAAGAAAACTGCTTCTCCTGAGATCACGTAGGACCAGGCAGCCATTACACCCTGACTTGGAGGGGCATCAAAGAGGAGGATAGGGTAGGGGCAGCGGTGTGGGTAGCTGGCTCAGTCAGGTCCCAAGAGCTGATTGCCAAATATTTAGGAATTTTGCGAGCCAGTTGTGAAACATGGCCATTATTAAATATTCAACTGTATGAACTTACAATTAAGTAAATTATATTAAACACAAAGGTAATAAATAAAAACATATCACTTCCTAATTATTTTATTACATCTTACCATTATGTAGTCTTGATCTTACTTACATGTACTTTATCTGTATTGTGGAAAATTACACAATAGTGTGATACTTACCATGTCTTCCCAACTCTGAGTTCACTGATACCTTGAAATCAGCCATGGAAGGAGAATTTACACCATGGAAATTAGCAAATGCTACTAACCAAGACTTATTTTCCCAGATTGCAGGTTGCTATATATTACCGGCATACCGCTGGTTAGGGAGTTGCAGCCAGCAGGGAGCCGATCTGGGTACTGCACTTAGTTTGAAAGGTAGCTTTGAGGAGTGAGATACATCAGTTGTGGAGGAAAATGAGGGGGAGGGAAAGGTTTCTCAGAGACTGGGCAGTACTCACAGGAACCCTCTGCGCAGCCAGAGACAGCAGGTATTTCCCCAGAGTATGCAGGGACCATTCATAGTCTCCATCTAACTCCTGGAGGAAAAAGGCTCATGTTATGTGGTTGCCTGGGAGCTGATCAGTAAGCAACAAACACCATAGTCTGCTTGGGAAATCTTGCGAACTGCATATACAAGCCTTTCTCGACTTGGCAGGCTGTTCCCAGGCCTGTGGCCATTCACATATTTTTGCAGGGCAGGGGTGGGTGGCTGACCTGGACTTGAGCCTGGAGTTCGAGGGCAGTCTTCAGGATACCATCTTCTGCCTTAATCACTGCAGGTTTCAGAGCACCTTTGCCGCACAGCAGGAGATCCGCGTGCTCCGCCCGCGCAATCATCATGCCCATCAACAGCAACACATAGTTCAAGGGGGGCTGATGGGACAAGCGTCAGGGTGAAATAAGGCTCCCCTACTTTTAAACCTACTCTTGTCTATCCAGCCCTGAAGGCCAAACACCTCCACTGCTTGGGGAAAGACACAAATCCCCCGGTTAGGAGGGGACCTTCAGCAGCCCTCAGGAAGAGCTGCCCAGGAAGAGAGTGGAGAGAGGCCAGGACCCCTGCCCAGAATCAGTACTCGGATGAAGGGGGGTAAAAGTGAATATCTTGGTGGCAGAAATTTAGAGAAGATTAGGTACCAGCTAATTGTGAAATGTTAGTATTATAATCCATGAACAGGCTTGAGATCACATTCTAGGAATTGTCCCTAGGGACCAACGTCTGACACTGGGAAGCAAATGCAAGTCATTTCTTTCAGTTGCTTGCTTATGCATGCTTGCTTGGGAGAACCAGGTCTGCACACAGGATACCTCTCGGGAGCCCCAGCATCCTATCAAGCTCCCATTTTTAAAGTTGTTTACCCCTTCTGGGTTGCTCTTGGGACAGATCTTGTCTGCATCAGCATCTGTCAGGTAGACCAGGAGGGTGCGGCCTGGCAGCGGGGGCAGGCTGTGCTTCACGGAGAGGTTCACAGCTGTCTCCAGGGCCTGCCGATATCGAGCCAGCATTTCACGGTCATATTTCCACTGTCTGCAGGCAGGAAAGGCACAGACACAAGGACTCAGGAGCTTCTCCGTTTGTCACTTTAAGGCAGATGGGAAGATGAGAACTGGCCACTTAAGTGTTGAGTTTTCCCCACCCCCCGCCTTCCAGAGCCTGCCTCCATCGCGAGTAAAGACAGGGACAGAGCTTCCCTTTGCTCGAATTCTACAGGACTCTCCTAATCCATTCTCGTGGCAGGAGAGAAGTCATCTGCAGGCCCATTCTCTGACATCACTTGCCACGCTTAACACATCAATCCATACTTGCTTCATAAGGCAAGATTTAACTGCTACATATTTTTTATTGTGTTTTAAAGAACAAATACTACTTCCTTACACTGCAAACTGGCAGTTAAAGAGGAAGGAATTGAGCATTCATTCCACCTTTCCAATACAATCACTATTACAGGGTAACTAAATATCTTCAGTTGATGAGCCAGGTTCTTTTTAGCACTGCAACTAATAAATATGAGGAATGACAGAAAACCTCCATCTGCAACTGCTAATGAGACAATTGGTTCAGGCAAAGATCATCAATGGATGAACCATTAACTTTATAGTGGAGAGATCAGGCTATCATCACCTAAGAGCACTGATCAATCTTAGCATCTTAGCATCACTATGACTGGGGCCATCAGACTTTTTGTGCATCCAGATCCTCTATCCTATTAGGAAGCAAAAAAAGTCTGATAGGCTTTTTTTCACTTAAAAAAAATGTTCTTATTGATTTCAGAGAGACAGAAAGGGAGAGGGAGAGAAAGAGAGAAACATTGATCAGTTGCCTCCTGAACACCCCCTACTGGGGATCGAGCCTGCAACCTGGGCATGTGCCCTGACCAGGAATCAAACCGGGAACCTCTTGGTGCATGGAATAACCCTCAACCAACTGAGCCATACTGGCCAGGACTTTTCCTTTTTTTTTAAAGTGTAATTGTCTTATAGTGTACAAAGAATCACCTATGAAATATTCTTATAAGAAAAAAAAAGTTAAATCTGAATTATTCAAGCCTTTGGAGTTAATGGCCAGGGTGCATGCAATAGAGGAACAAGTTAGATGACATCACGAGGAAGTAGAAAAATCTAGAATGTGGGACATTCTGTGGGGCCCCTGAACCTGGTTTCTACAGCAAGTCATGACATGAAAACAATTAAAAGAGATTTAAGAGACTTAATAACCAAATGTAATGTGTATGCCTTGTTTGGATCCTGATTTGAATAAAACTGTAAAATATTTTTGAGACAAGTGAAAATTTTTAATATGGATTAGATAATAAATGATAATACCAAGGAATTTTTTTCAGTTTTGTTAATTATATTAATGACATTCTGATTATATAAGGAAATGTCTGCTTTAAGAGATACATGAGAAGTACGGAGGGGTGAAATAAAATGCATCATATTATTTGTCATTTGTTTTTAAAATTATCTTCAAAAATAGGAAAAAGAAAAAGAAGAGAGGGGTCAGGAAAGGAAGAGTGGTAAAATGTAGATAATCACTGAATATGACTAACAGTTCTATAGAATCCATTATACTATTCTCATTACTTGTGTAGATGTTTAAATTTTTTCATAATAATTTTTAAATCTATAGAATTCAGTAGTTTCTAACAGTACTATCCAATAAAATTGAATTACAATTAATTAAATTAAAATATTTTCATTTCAACATTCAATTAATACAAAAATTATGAATGAGGTATTTTACATCCTTTTTTCATACCGTCCTCAAAATCCAGCACATCTCAGTTCCGACGAGCCACATTTCAAGTGCTCAGAAGCCACATGTGGCTAGTGGCTACCTTAGTGGCCAGCAAAGGTATACTGTTTGGACTGTACTCTAGGCTTGATTCTTAATGAACCGTGTTCAACCAATGGTCACTAATTCAGGATGTTCCTGGCCACCGAGTTCTACCAAAAAGTTAAATGATCCCTGCCTTTGCCTTGAATGAAAATGAATGAAGATACTGTTGAAGCATCTGAAAGGACAGGGTGCTGGGACTTAGGACAGATTTCATGTCTGTGTTTGAGCCTGCTTGATGATAATATATGTGTCAAAAGAAAAGTGAAATAGTCAGAAAATACAGAGAGAGAGAGAGAAAAACCAAAATAAAAACAGATGCCACAATGAAGAAAAAGAAAGAAAACTGAACCAGAGCAGAATCAGAAAAGACCCTAGCACCCACAAAGAGAAAGGGAGATGCTACACAGACTCACAGAATCCATAGAAACCAATGAGACAATCACAAAGAATAGATTTTGTTTCACGATATCTGTATAGAACAATGTTAACGATAAGTTTTGCTGTGCAAGAGACGATTGGAATCTGAAAAGTCTAAGCCATTGGGATGACTGACAAGCATGTCTTTAGAGAATAAAAGTTGGGGTTCTCAGATGACTCCCAAGCCTTGTTAGGGTACCTTTTGTTGTCCATCCTTTGCTTCCACATAACACACACACACACACACCCCTACCTGGTCCTGTGTACTCTCAGCTGCTCCCGCTTGAGTTGCTCATAAAACACAGGCATCATCATTGCTGCCCGAAGTTTCCGACGATTTAGGTTTTGAAGTTGCCTTTGATAGACCCGCCTCTTGACATTTCTTGAGTGTCTAATCATTATCCGCCTCATCAGTTGTGTGTTGGAAGGAAATGGCAATTCTGTGTGGCAACACGTAAGTACCTGAGTCAGGCAGTTTCTATTCTCTCACCTTGTCTTCCCATCAATATTTGTCCTGCACCCCAACCCTTAAGGCTGGCAAGCATCTGACCTCTGCCCACCCCACACCCTGAGACTGGAAGGCAGGAGGCTGAAAAACACCAGTGCTGCTGCCTCATCTATTCTCAGACATGAGAGACAAACAGGAATTGGAAGAAGACAAATAATACCTTTATTTTTTAGTTGAGCCTCAAGGTCATTGATGGAATCATGGGCATTAAGAAATCTGAACGGAAACTGCCGACTGTGGATCACGGACTTCTGGAAAGCAAGGGAAGGGTCTGAGTATGGGAGGCATTAGGGGCCTCAGGGACCAGGAACTTGAGATAACCACTCTAGATTTGTGGGAAGGTGAGGAAAGACAAGATGAATATTAGAGACGAGATACAGAGAAAGGGGGAGAAGATTAAAGAAAAATGAAAGTCTATGTGAGAATATGAGAAGAGGTAAAGAAGAAAGGAGAGGAGGTAACAGAAGGAGCTCTTTGTTTTACATCAGACTCCTTCTGAAGTCAGTTAAATCACAGAAGTGCTTCCTCCTGGTAGATCAGAAAATAAAAAGGAAAAGTTCTTTTTTCTTTAATTTATTGATTGTAGAGAGAGAGAGAGGAAGTAAGAGAGAGAGAAGCATCGATTTGTTTTTCCACATATTTATGCATTCATTGGTTGCTTCTTGTATGTGCCCTGACCAGAAATCGAACCCTCAACTTGGCATATCAGGACAATGCTCTAACCAACTGAGCTACCCAGCCAGGGCAAAGGAAAGGAAACCTAATTTCTCAAAGGTTTGATGAACCCCCAGACCTATCTCCCCCAACCTATCTGTATCCCCTTACCTGCCCACATGGAAATAGCTTGGCGGCCATGACCTTCCCCAGCCACTAAGAACAGCCCAGTCCCCAAAACTGCAGCAGCATCTCCACACCCACCTTCCGGCCCCCTGCCCCTCACAAATACCGCTTGCTGGAGTCTCTGCAGTACAAGCTCGTGGTGGTGGGCACTGATCCCAACCCGCAGCAGGTTGCACAGATTCCGAAGCATGGCCATGAAGGGAAGCTTCCCATTGTCTGCAGAAGGTCAGAAGGTCGGGCAGGGGTGAGAAAAGGAAACAAAGGATAAGTGAGAGGTCAGAAATCAGAACAAGAAGTTCAGAGGATGTAGAAAATTCAGGATGGAGGGAGTGGGGTATTAACATATGATCTATCCTACTCAAAATGTTTTAAAGGTCCACAAAGAAAAAAAAACAAACACGGTTGGCCTGAAGTTTGGAGCAAAATTTATACAACACTGTTTATGGGACAGCTGTTTCAATAAACAGCTTATGCTACCACTTTGTCTGTTGGCTCCAGCCCTGAGACTGGGCTCAACTGACAAAATATATTCTCTAATCAAAAGTAGTGATTTCCCTAATGAACAAAATAAACTGATGAACAAAATAGATCCAGAGACACAGAAGCATGGAACAGACTGATGAATCTCAGAGGGAAGGCAGGGGTGGGTGGGTGGGTGGGGAGAGATTAACCAAAGAATTTATATGCATATATGCATAACCTATAGACACAGACAATAGTGTGGTGAAGGCCTGGGGGTGGAGTTCAGGGTGGAGGGGGTCAATGGGGAAAAAAGGGAAACATCCATAATATTTTCAACAATAAAGATAATTTTTGTTTAAAAAAGAGTAATGATTTACAAACTTTTTAGATGGCTAAAAGAGAAATTTCCCAGTGTAAGTTTGTTTATTAATAAATTATATTCATGTAGTCCAGTTATGAAGTAGCAACAAAACTCAACCTGTGGGTCGCGACCCCTACAACATGAGGAACTGTATTAAAGGGGTCGCCTAAGACCATCGGAAAACACATATATAATTACATATTGTTTACAGTAGCAAAATTACAGTTATGAAGTAGCAACAAAAATAATTTTATGGTTGGGGGTTACCACAACATGAGGAACTGTATTAAAGAGTCACGGCATTAGGAAGGTTGAGAACCACTGATGTAGTCCAATCATTAGTTAATATTTCAAGGCACAATATACACTTAAAATAAGGTTCATCATCATGATAGTGAATGTAAACCCCTATTTCAAATAGTCTTCTTGATCCTTTTAAGTTTTCTGGGGAACTTGTACAATCTGATTAAATAGTCATTATTTTTCATTTATATGTAAGTGAAAAAGACTTGCAACGAAACAAAATTTCACCTCTGTCACTTCCTGTTTCACCTGGGTGCCCCCACTTTAGAGAGCAGGTCTGTCAGCCCCAAACCCACATCCCATGCTCTAGTCTGCATTTCTCAGCAGCTTTCATCAGGAGAACGGAAAGAGGAGGGTGTGTACACAGTATAAGTGATGCATGACAGCTGATGAACTATTGTATCCTTTGTAAAGTCATGTTTTCTCAACTGTTGCTATGTATGGAAGGTCTTCCAGATATAAGAACTTAAGACAATATCATATTTATGACTCTAGAAAATAAACTGAGTATTTATCCTATAGATTGAGAAATTTGCTGTTTCATTCCAAAGAAACTGTTTGTAAATTAATGAACCAGTGGTCTCCAAAGAGGGGTCTGTATATCTAATTACATTTTATCTTATATTTTATACTTATTTTATATATTTTAATATTTTATTTATTTACTTATATTTATTTTCATACCTATATTAAAAGGCGAAAGATTTATGCGGTCTGAAGAGAAACCAGAGCATTATACCTATATTAAAATAATTATATTTTCTATATTTTTAAAGTACATTAATTTATTAGTATATGTACAAAATTTTTATAAATACAGAGTAGGGAAAAAGTAGGTTTACAGTTGTTCATATGGAAAATAATACAATAATTAATAAATAATAACACAAGAATAAGCTTTTTCATACAACTATAAACCTACTTTTTCCTACTCTGTATATATATATTCTGTTGTATCCCAAAATTTATTTTGCAATATATAATAATTTTAAAAAAAGTCTGGAGTCCAATGGGTTAGACTCTGGGCATTTGTCTCAACCAAGAATAATGACACAGTTTTGATTTTCAGGGGCAGAGAGAGGAGGTGGAGATGATGCATACAAGAGTCATCTACATATATTGGCTGCCATCCAGGCTTCTCTATTCTACTCCACCCAAAGTTGAATCAATACTGGGGAAGAGGTTACCAAGCACGTGTGTGTGTGTGTGTGTGTGTGTGTGTGTGGAACATGTGAATCTGATGCACAGACCACCAGTGACAACCACAAAGTGAGAGGAGTGCTAGCAGCTGAGCAATCCGGGCTTCCCTGAGTATAATCTATAAACAGCAGCCCACAGAGAAATAAGGTAAAAGCCAACGTGGGCTTCCAAGGCTCTAAAGTGATAAGTCTACAAAACTCAAGCAGGTAAAAGGTCTGGTTAGATATTTCTCAACGGAAGGAAGTTGGCTTTAAATTGTCAAAGATGAAAGAGGAAATAAAAGAGAACAAAATGGGATAGAAAGAACCTTCTATAGTTAAAAATTAAAAAACAGAAAGAGAAGATTGAGAGTAACCTGGTCCTCCCTGATTTGAAGTTTTTTAACTCAATATGGGCAAATTACCTAAAATTCTATGTTCTAAATATGAATTTCTGTGGAGATTCTACTATGTCATGTGCCAGAAAGTTCTATCTTATTTGGATGAATTATACAGATATTGATACAAGTGAAATCAGGGAGAAGGTACCACTTTTGTCATGTGTTGATAAAGACCTAACCACATCTGGAATAATGATCTATCTACAATTGCAATGTTACTCAAAGCAGGCACCCCTGTCCACTTGGGTGTGGTCAATGGCAGACCTTATAAGTCCAATAATTTCTAGTAACACAACTACCAAGCAATAGAATAACTGCATCATGTCATGGAAATCCTCTAAAATGGAGAGGCATAAATCGGGAAGAGCAGAAGAGGGTGTGATGGTCAAGGTTACTGTACCAATGAGTTCCTCCCAGACGGAAGCTTTGTTCCCCCGCAAGCTCAGCTCCCGCTCCCAGGTCTCAGGCCGAGATAGCTTCATCCGCTTCCCAGCTCTGCCAGAATCCCATGGCCCGGGGAGGCGACTTCGAGAAAAGACCTGCAGGTTGGAGGGGTATCTGAAACGGAGGAGGAAAAGCCTATCATTTCAAAGCCAGCTGAAGATACCTCAGGAAAGGAAAGGTGAGCCAGTCAAAGCTAGTCAGTCATGTTTACAGGCCACATCTGCCCAAACTAATGTTGCTGGGGTCAGAACTACAGGGATTGGGGCCATGGATGTAGAAGAGTCTGGGGTTTCCCAGATGGAATGTACATTCGGAGTATATCTTCCCACCTGTAGCCTAGCAGGGCATGCACGAGCTGGGCAGGCTCCTGGATGTGCAGTCGCTGTACCAACTTCTTCAGGGTGAACCTTGGTGGCTTCTTTCTCTCTGGCACTGCATTGTAAGACTCCTCAAACTGTGGAAATATCCCCAAATCCCACTGGGGTCATTTAATCTATGACCATGGTCACTTTCTTCAGAAAGCAGAACCTAAGACCATCCTATACCTAGGAGTTCATTTCTTCCCCAAAGGAGATTTGGGCAAAGAGTAGGAATAAGGAGTAAAAATCTCTATCAACAAGAACTCCTGTGGTAAGCATAATATAGCAGTGTTTTGGGATCACCGTGTTTTATTTACACAAGATTGAACTATCAATGGTAAAATGGAGTAATTGGCTTGTGAACAGCAAGATGGAGGTAGGATGAACAGAGGACACCTTGTTCTCCGAGGGAGGAAAGAGAAAGGGGGCTCTTATTTAAATCACTGAGACTTGGACCAGGAGGAGGCATCAGAATAATGCAGGCTGTGAGGAGTTAAAAAACTGAAAGAAGTTGCTATACAGAATCTCTATGGTGGAAGAAGAGCTAAGTTTGGGATGTATTAATAGGATGAAAAGATCAGCTGACTGAGAATGTGTTTTCTTATAATGCTTACATCTTCCTAATAATCTATGTCAATGATGACGGTGGTGGTAGCTCACATTTATTCAGGGCCAGGTGTTGTTAGAAATACTGGAAATACAATAACTGATTTAATCCTCACAAAAACCCAATGAACTAGGTACTATTATAATCCCCATTTTATATCTGAGGAAACTGAGGCAAGAGAGGGTAAATCATTTGGCCAAAGTCAGGTAGTCAGCAGTGCTGATGGTGGAGGGATTCACACCCAGGTCAGAATTCAGATTTTATGCTCTTAACCACTAAGTGCAGTGACTTATTTGTCATTAATGCAAATTAAAAAAATGGTTTGGTTTGTTTTTAAAAATTCCTATGGAAGGTAAATATTTCATGTCTTTAACTCATTTATCCAGCTGGACATGCCACCTGTCATTAAAGAAATGGGGGGAAAATTCTGTAATTTATTGCTTTACTTTTGAGCAAGTATTAGTAATTAAATTTAAAAAGACTGTAATAAAACTAAACGTTTTAGAGGGGGAAAAAAAAAGAAATGACGGAAAAGCCCTAGCTGGTTTGGCTCAGTGGATAGAGCATCAGCCTGCAGACTGAGGGGTCCCGGGTTTGATTCTAGCCAAGGGCACATGCCCTGGTTGCAGGCTCGATTCCCAGTAGGGGGCATGCAGGAGGTAGCTGATCAATGATTCTCTCTCATCATTGATGTTTCTATCTCTCTCTTCCCCTCC
The DNA here is from genome assembly GCF_000147115.1 of Myotis lucifugus. Classification (NCBI taxonomy): domain Eukaryota; kingdom Metazoa; phylum Chordata; class Mammalia; order Chiroptera; family Vespertilionidae; genus Myotis; species Myotis lucifugus. The sequence continues at coordinate 1,756,442 of NW_005871086.1, read as the reverse complement.
CTTCCTCTCTGAAATCAATAAAGATATATATATATATATTGCCTTTCCCAGTGCTCTCAAAACCTGATCCCATAATCACAGCTGAGAATGCCCCAGGTAGGAAATTGGCCTGCGCCTACCACACCCTCTATTTGTATTTCTAAACCAAATGGAATTCCATTTCTAAGTATCAGTTGAGAAGATTGTTCATGCAGAACAAGGCACTCACCTTCTCCTGTTCATTTTTAAGAAACCTAAGGTACTTTGGCAAATATTTCTGTGTCTCAGAAAATGGACGCTCCGTCTTCTGTGGGGACAGGAGAAGCGGTTTCAAAAAGGGAAATGGAGGTTGTCCCTGGAGAGATCCATTTCAATAGCCCCAAAGGCCCATCTCTGTCCAAAAGGAAGCCAGCTAGGAAAGAGGCAGGCCCTGCCTTCTCTGCCTCCTGAGCTCTACCCGGCTCCTCTGCATTTTTCGGACTGTTTGTTCCTGGTGATAGGAACATGCCAGACACTTAGTGTGGGATCCCCCTGGATCAGCATGTTCCTTCATCCCTCCCTTTCCAGAGAAAAGGGACCTGGGCTGTGAATGATCAGAGCTGAGATAGGGACTGACTGGAGGCCGGGGGGGTGGGTGGGGGCGTCTCTTGGCCCGGTGCTTCCGAGGGTTGTACTTGGCCAGCTGGTACTCATCAAACTGGGTGAATTTGTCAGTCATAGCAGCACGCAGGCAGGCAGGCAGGGGCACCAGCTTGTCCTCCTCTCCTTCAGCCAGGCTCTGCCAGAGAGAGAAGAGACCATCAGGAGTGAGACCCAAAAAAACCCTCCAAAACAAAACAAGACCCATCACAGGGTTAAATGAGAATAGGGAGCGAGTTCTCAGCCCAAGCTCTAAAGCAGGGGTGGGGAACCATTTTTCTGCCAAGGGCCATTTGGATATTTATAACATCATTCTCAGGCCATACAAAATTAACAGTTTAAAAATTAGCTTGCTATATCTGGTCAAACATTTAATTAACTCATCCCTAGTGCCTTGGCAGGGCCACACCAAATGATTTCTTGGACCTTATATGGCCTGTAGGCCGTATCCCAGCTCTAAAGTGATAGTTTCTGTGTTTACTGGGCTAGTCAACAGACTTCCATGGGTCTCACTTTCTTCATTGCAAATACAAGGTCCAGAATAAAACCAATTTTTCTTAAACTGTGGTCCAGCCCTTCTCAATCATATTCTCCCTGCTGGGCAACCCAGCCTGGTAGAGGGAGATGCTGTCCTGTCTGGGCACCAAGGTTGAGGGCAGCAGAGGGGAGGCCAAACTGTCCGAGAATTTTCTCCAGGGATGCAATGAGCAAAAGAGAGAAACCTACGTGAAGGCCAAAGTTCAGGGAAGTGAGTGCCATACCTGGTAGAACTCGGCTACCTGAATCCAATCAGAAGGCAGCTGGACAGTGGCACAGAAATATCGTCGCAGGTGGGGGCGGCAGACTGGCAAGAAGGCAGCAATGGCCAAGGTTAGGTTGGCTACGTCCCTGATGTTCAGCTGCTGCCTGGCGTACAGAGATGCCTAGGGTGCAGGGTGGGGAGGGTTAGCATCTCAGCCACTTCTCCCAGAGCTTCATGCCCTAAACTAACTTGCATATCTAATCTACCTGTATAAAACCTTCCCTGTCCCTCCAGACTGTCTATGAAATATCAAGTTCAACCTCTGAGCTTTGCATCCTAAATCCTCTGTAATTTAGTCCGTTCCTGCCTTTGCAGCATGTCTTCTCCTGGGTCTAAGGACACCTCCCGACTCAACTAGGCCCTTTCCCTCTTTGGAAGACCTCCAACCTTCAACATCTATCAAAGACTCACCCTGGGTTCAAAGTGCTGATTAAACCTGACATCTTCCAAAGTCTCATCGAAAATATTTCCCCCCTCTTTTCTACTTCTGAAACAGTCACTTATCTACTGTGCCATTTGCATTTACATATTTGGGAGTGTTTTGCTGACCTAACAGTACCGTAAGCTCCTTAAGAGCCAGATCATGTTTCATTCTGTTGGTATGACCCTCAAGACACTGTATACTTAAACCTGCATACTTGCTAAACAAATGAACCCTAGCATACTCCTTCCCAACCCCATCTTCTCCACTCCTCAAAGAACCCTAGGGATCAGGCCACAGACTCACCCAGAGATCATATCCACTTCCTAAGTGAAGCTCCCCCCACCAACAGCACAAAGCTGGTCACCATCCCCCTCACACACCATAAGCACATTCTCTAGCTCCCAGCTTTCCACGTCCATCCACTCTCTCACACCACAATACCTTGAGGATAAACTCAGGCTCCAAGGGGGCAAGTTCACTACAGATTTCCAGGAGGGCAGTCTTGGTAGGGTTGGCTTCATCTTTCATGTTTACCTTTGATGCCACAGTGGAGCACAACAAGCTCATTAGAGCCATCTGGGAATTGAGATAGAGAGGGAAGGAAGGAGGAGGAAAGCGGTAATAAGGACCAACTTAAGCATCCCTCAGGCCAACTTACAAAATCATGGACAGAGAAAATGGATCCCAGATTCAGATGTTTTTTCAACCCATAGGTTGGAAAGGGGATTAGGAGGTGAGAAATAAGAGTTGGTTGATGGCCCTCCCTCCCCTTCCACCAGTGGAAGGGATCTGGTTCAGTCTTTGGGCACTACTCCTCCCACCCACCCCACACCCTTCCCTCCACCACCATCAACCTCTTTCCCACACTGGAACTTTTACCTTCTTCTCCTGAAGGACCTGGTCAGTGGGCTCAGATGAAGACTCGGAGTCTCCAGGGGTAAAGCTTCAAGGCCATTTCCTCCACCTCCTCCTCCTCTCCCAAACTTAGACTGTAAAAAGGCATTTGAGCCTCTGTCCATTTCTTCTCTCCTGGCTTTTTCTCTTCTGAAGAGGACCAATGACCCTAGGGATAGTGGCAATTATTAATCACAGTCCCTCAAACATAGATAGATCTGAAGGCAGCTCCCAGGGATAGGAAATGTCTACATTTATCTTCTAGCACCTCAACTCCTCTCCCTTCACACCCAGCACCAATCTGTCCTGTCTGATATAGGGATCTCTCACTATCACACATACCATCAGGTAGGGTTAGAGCTATCTGATGGGGTCATTTAGCTTAAATGGGATAATGCATGTATGACTCTTAGCAAATTGCAAAGCCCTAAATAAGTATAAGATGGCAGTAGCTGTAACCCTGACAATGACTCTATGTGGTAGATTTCCAATGACCTTGTTTTAAAGGTGAGGAAATTATGGTGAGGGGTAATGGGGAGAAAAAAGGGGGACATCTGTAATACTCTCAATAAGAAAGATAAATAAATAAATAAATAAATGTGAGGAAATTAAAGTTTCAAAAGGCTAAGAGTCTTGCCCAAGGTTGTGCTTGTAATAGGCAGAGACAGTATAGGGCTCAGATTAGTCTTTCCCTCAGTCCGAATCCGAGGCTATACAGAGGAATGTGTGTTTGTATACTGATTCCGACCTGTGCTCATATATGTGTGTATAAGTGGACATGTGTCTGTACAAGCACCTCCAGGGGACTGGGCCAGGGTATAGCAGATGTGTCTCATGCCTGAACAGGATCTCAAAAGCACTTGACTGCCTGTGCTATTGCAACATCATGATGGCTCCCCTCCTGAGCAGAGGCTTTCTGAGGACAGGGCCTGTTTTTGCTCTACTGTCCAGAATGTCTGAACTAGATATGTAATGAGAGTAATGATGCTGATGAAGCCAGCCCTGGGGTAAAGGGCACCTCAGGAAGTGGCTTCAAGTAGATAAGTACACAGAGCAGCACAGAGAGACGCTGTGGCACAAAAGCTAAGAACTAGAGCATCCTACAGGCATGGCTGCAGTCAAGACGAGCGCCGAGAGCTATTACCAAAGCTGTTTCCGGAGCTCCCTGTGTGGCAGAGATGGATTTCAGGGCTCTGGGGCAGGTCAGAGGGCCTGGTCCCTCAGAGCAACACTGAGTCCTCCAGGTTGGAGGCTCAGAGAGCAGGTGGTTACTGGTGTCCAGGCTGCACAGATCAGCTTGCACCAGCCGAGATGTCTGGACACACTGAAGAAAGGAGCTGGCAGACATAGGGCTCTTTAGAATAGAGAGTGTAGCCAGGCACCGGTTCTCCAAGGAGAGAATGTCTGGGTGGGCAGATACATGTCCATGTGGTTTCTCCATGAGCCTCATGTCAGGAAGTGTGGCCAGGCACCGATTTTCCAAGGAGAGGATGTCTGGGTGGGAAGACATATGTCCATGTGGTTTCTCCATGATCTTCACATCAGGAAGTGTGGCCAGGCATCGGTTCTCCAAGGAGAGGATGTCTGGGTGGGCAGACACGTGCCCATAAAGTTTCTCCATGGCTGGAGCCCAACCAGTATATCCTAGATGGAGAGAAAGATGTGATGAGCACTTGGCTGCACTGGGAGTCTATCTTTCCTATAGCACTCCTGGTAATGCCAGTGACCTGCAGGCAGAGAACAACCAATACTTCTTTTTCCAGGACTGGGTTTATTATAAGGATGTATTCAGGGAGTATTCTACAGAGAGAATAGAGGGTGTATTCTAAGGGAGAAGAGTAGGGAAAGGTAAGGCAGAAGTTAAGAGCAGGAAGTTTGTTTTCTTAAACAGACATGTCTTCATATGAAGGGGTAAAGGAGCCCCCAAGGGCTGTAGGTGTGATCCCAACTTAGTATAGGGGCCACACTTGTAACCTGGACTCTGGATTCTTAGCTCCAGAAACAAACATTTGGGTCAAGTTGTCTACATGCACCACCTCAACTTCTCTGCCTCCTACTCACTCTTCAACCAAATAAATGGGATTCTGTCCCACTATTCCTGCAAGGCTGTCCTCTTAGGTAACTAGTGGAATTCTTGTTATACAAAAACAGACACATCTGGGAACTTATCTTCCTTCTTCTCTCAAGTACAATATGACACTGTTGATCACTCTCATTGAAACTCTCTTTTCTTTTGGCTTCCATGATGCTACTGTCCTGGTTTTCCTCTGACAACTGTGACCACACCTTCTTGGGGGTTCCTTCTTTGCCATTCCTTGAATGTTAATGCTCCTTAGAGTTGTAATCATTCTGTATACTTTCCCAACATAGTCTCACCTATTCTGTGGCTCCAAATAACATTTCTGTGCTGGCAACTCACAAATTTATTCCTTGACCTAGATCTCATCTGAGCTTCATACTCATTTACCCACTTGCCTGTTGGACATCTCCACGTGGGTGACTCAAAGGTATGCAAAGCTCCATAGATCCCAAATGTATTGTCTTTCTCACAATCCCACCTCTTCTCCAAATCTATCCCCACTCCTTTGCCACCTCTGCTTACAGAGGTTTGGAGAGGAACAAACCTGAGTTTAAATCCTTATGGGACCTTGAATCTACTTGGGACCTTGGGCTTCCTTATACTTTCTGTGCCTCAGTTTCCTCATCTACAAAATTGAGGTAAATGTCTCCCTCCCTCCACAGAGTTGTTAGAGGAATAAGTGAGAAAAAAAATATATAATAAGCACTTACAGCAACTCTTAGTAAGTGTTCAATAAATAAAATCTATTGTTATTTTCACCCAATAAACTACTGAAACCTATTGGTTCTACTCTATCAGTGTCTCTCAAACCTATCCATTCTCTCCATTCTGCCTGCCACCACCTTTGTTAAAACCCTGCAATTCATGTGGACCCCAGTATGTAGATCTGTTTAAATAAAGGAGTACCCCGAAAAAAAAGGAGCACCTTGATACATACCCCAGCCACTGCTTAATACATAGCCTTGTTTATTTTATCACGGTAAAATGTTACCTTGTTTGCTTACTTGCCTCCTTGTTCACTCTTTCTCCTTACACCAGTAGAACTCCCTGAGGGCTCCTTTATCTTGTTTTCCTTTACATGCCCTGCATCATACATATAACCCGGCTTCTGATTGTTAGGTCTGGCCAAATAATTGAATCAATACCCTCTCCCCTGGGAACTGACCTGTAGGCCACTTCACAATAAACATTCCACTTGCTAAGACCATTCTCTCTCCCCTCTGGAGTTTCCCAGAATCCAGACCTGCACAGAGAATTCTCTGCCCAGAAAAAGCCCGCCTAGAGTCCTTTAAAAACCTCTGACTCCCTGCCGTTGGCTGCTGGCACCATTTTGGGGCTCAGCCCATCTGGTATACAGACAACTTAATAAATTCATGATTTTTCACCCCTTTTGGCTTCGTGCGTTCCTCCTTCGGCGACCCTAACACTGATCATGTTTCAGCCTCATCTCTTACTGTTATTCTCATCTAACTCTAAGTTTCCACTTTATGTAATCACTCTAGATTACATAAAGGCAGGTACCTGGAACACTCTTCCTTCTACGAAGACCACTCCTTCCCCAGCCCTTCCTTTACCAGGCCAAACTGTACTTTCCTCTCACTCAGCAGGCTTCAATTTAATAGTTCCTCCAAGGAGCCAGCCAGTCTAATTTAGGTGGCCCTATGTTCTCACAACATCATACCTCCTCTATCATAGAACATATCCTCTGGATTGTAATTGCCTGTTTGTCTTTCATTCCACCAGATTATAAGTTCCTGAGAACAAAAACCCCTTGTGGCCTTGTTCACTATTGTTTCTACAATACCCTTGTCAGTGGGATTCAGAGACTTTTGACAATCTGGTGAAAGCTATGGAGTTTTTCTTAGAAAAGCATGAGTATATACTATTTTGCACTCAATTTTCAGGGCCCATCCATGGATCTCTTAGAATCTCCATTAACTACAAATTAAGAACCTCTGCTTGACAGAATGCTTGAACTTATACTATTGGAATGTATTTACTCATTTTTGACAAATGCATTTGCATTTAAGTATTTTAGGAATAAGTATGTTGTTAAATGAATCATTTGAACCTCAAATGCAAGAACTTATGGAGAGGTACGTAGAATGCTTCCAAGAAAATCTGAATGGACAGACAATCCAGAACCAGAAAAGACATGGATAGCTCACTGGACATCAGTGTGGGCAAATTACATCACAAATGATGGCCTCTGTGCCCTGTACACTTCCCTCATAGCTTGGTACCACATAAGCCCCAGAGAACGGAGTGGGGAAATCTCAGAATTAACTCAAGGTTTTTTTTTAATGTCTCAAAACAAAAATTAAGTTAACAGAAAAACACAGTTAAATATTTTTTGCACCCTGGAGTTTGGGAAGGGAGATTCAGCTGTAAACTACAAATGAAAAGTCCCCGCCCTCCCCCCCACCCCCATCTCTAGTTCCATTCTCCAGGGATACCACTGCTGTTTTATATGAATAGTTTCAGATACAGTGGGGCCTTGACTTATGAGTTTAATTCGTTCCTAGACCGAGCTCTTTAAGGAGCTCGTTAACTCAAATTACTCTATCAACTCAATGCAAAAAATCAGCCGAGAGACAGCTGGTATCTCAAAACACTAGTTAGTCGGGACACTCGTAAGTCAAGGCCCCACTGTATTTTCTATGCTTATACAAATATATAAGCATAGAAATGCTTCTTCCACCCACCCCCTTTTTTTTCCTTCGCTTTACATAAAGAGGATCATACTTTAGACACCATTCTGCACTCAGTGTGTGTCATGGAAACCTTGTTGTATTAACACATTAACACCCACATCACTTTTACAAAAGTTGGCTGTCTGAGATTCTTTCCTGTTGTAGCACCGCCCGGGTTTCTGTTATTACAAACAGCGCTCAAACTCGCTTGTTAGTGGTAGTTACTATCTCCTTCCAAGGAGCACTGAGCAGGGAGACTCGTTCTCTCTTGGTCTCTTCCTCCCTCTTATGTCCCTTCTATGCCCTGCCTCTCCCTGGCCCTCACTCTCTCCTCCGGCTTTCCATCGGCCCTTCTCACTGTCCCTTCCACACACGCACACACCCTCCCGGACCTGCCGGGAGGAGCCGGCACACGCACCCACCGCGTCCGCCCCACCCGAGCCTGGGCCGCGCTCGGCCCATCGCACCGGCTCTCCGTGCCGAGCCCAGTGCCCCAGGCGCCGGGCCAGGGCGGCTTTTACCTGCGCTCGGACAGTCCCCGGGGCCACTCGGGGCTGGAGAAGCTGGCTGCCTGGGACGCCGATCTCGGTTCTCCGAAGCAGGAAGCAGGAGCCGGGCTCTCGGCTCCGCGGGTCAGAGGAACTGGAGCCGGAGGAGGAGCCGGGCGGCGCGGGGAGGGGACTGCCGCGGGCGGAGACGCTGCTGGGCCGGGCTGGCCGCTGGAGCTGCGGGCCGTCACGGGGCAGCGCCGGCAGGAAGAGCAGGTGCCTGGCTGGTGGTGCGAATGCCCGGAGGACAGTGCAGCCTTTTCTGGGGCCTGGGTTTGGTCCCCTCCCTTTTTCCCCTTAATTGTCCTCCGTTCTCCTGTCCGTCAGGCTCCCCATCTACCAAGGTCCCTGCTTTTGCTAAATCTCTTTTCCTATCTTGTGGCATATCTTTGAACACTGTTTCTTGAAAAAGATTTTTGGCATGTTCGTTTCCTGTCTGGACACTTATTTTCCTGGGGTCAAAGATAGCTGGACTCTTAATTCACCCACAAGTTACTTTGTGGAAATAGAAGTAAAAGGAGACGGAATATGGAATAATTGGGGCAGGGTGAACTGAGAGCAGCCCATGCCCATCTGGAGCAGACTGTGGATTACAAGGAGTCTATTTGGAGCGTCAATTGAATGATACCCTCTCCCCTGGGAACCGACCTTGAGGCCACTCCACAATGGACATTGCACTTGCTTAGACCACATTCCACTTGCTAAGACCATTATCTCTCCCCTCCGGAGTTTCCCCGGAATGCAGACCTGCACAGAGAATTCTCCGCCCAGAAAAAGCCCACCTAGAGTCCTTTAAACACCTCTGACTCCCCGTCTTTGGGTGCTGGTGCCATTTTGGGACTCAGCCCATCTGGGTACCCAGATGACCTAATAAATTCATAATTCTTCACCCCTTTTTGGCCTCATGCGTTCCTCCTTCCCCAACCTTAACATTTCCCAGAAGGTGGACCAGGATCAGGAAAGAGACCAAGGACCTGTAGGATGTAATATTAGTGCTATTTTCTAAGGAGCAGGGCCAAACAAATAGTAGCAGGAGAAATATACTCATCTCCCGTGAAACAGATGATCTGTCATCTGGGAAATACCACTTTGCTTAGGAACGCACCCTTCGTTCCCACTTCAGCTCAGAATTAGGGCCATCCTACTTTCCCAATTTATTGAGCCAGATTCTGCCTTCCTTCCTTAGATGCCTCCCTTACTACCCACCCCATCAGTCTCAACACTTCTTTTTATAACAAATATTTTTATGTACCCTTTATTCTACTGAACTACAGTTCGTAAATAATATAATTTACCTATATACACGATTTTTAAAAATAATAAAATATCCTAAAGAGATAGAAAGAAATAGCAAAAGAAAGGTGATTTATTATACAATACTATATGTTTAGATATGTAAATATTTGGTCATGGCATTACAGAGGACACAATGTGGTACTCGGATGCATGCATTTCTGTAGAGACCTACCTTAAAAGTTACAGTTACAGCCCTAGTTGGTTTGATTCAGTGGATAGAGGGTAGGCCTGCGGACTGACGGGTCCTGGGTTTGATTTCTGGTCAAGGGCATATGCCTGGGTTGTGGGCTTGATCTCCTGTAGGAGGTGTGCAGGAGGCAGCCAATCAGCTAACTCTCTCTCTCTTTCCCTTACTCACTGAAAAAAAAAAAAGTTACAGTTATAAAGGCAGCATGATACAGGGGCGCTATGATGGTGATTGAATGTCGTGAATAGATGTTCATGTGGCATGATTTTCCAAAATGATGAATAATGTTTGGCAGATTTTCTAACAAAACAAGGTAGGATCATCCCATGATATTCATGGTAGTTGCATTTCATTTGTGGTAATGGTGATTCTAGTCTCTGATCCCAGGACAATTTGAAAACCACTGGTCTAGAATGATTCCCCAGACAGAGAGACAGTAACTACCCCAATGCAGTTTAATAAGGAATGCCCCTGCCACACCTCAATTTCATACGTAAATAACTGAGCCCAATTCCAGAGATTCTGTTCTGGTCAGAGAGCCACTGATTGATCCCTGTGGACAAAAAATGGTGTAGTGTATTAAATCTAACTCAAAGTCATCTCACAGGGTGATCTGATCATAAATTCCAAACTGGCCATGGTGGGTAGTCACACCCCAACTTCTTTTTTTTATTTTTTTTTTTTATTTTTAAAATGTTTTAAATTTTGTTTTTCAGTCACAGTTTACATTCAACACCATTTTGTATTAGTTTCACATGTATAGCATAGTGGCCAGACAATCATATACTTTACACAGTGATCTTTTATTTTAAGTACCCACCTGGCACCATACAGTTATTATAATATTACTGACCACACTCCCCATGCTGTACTCCACATCCCCATGACTGTTTTGTAACTACCAATTAGTACTTTTTAATCCCTTCACCTTTTTCACCTGGCATCCAGCCATCAGTCTGTTCTCTGTAGCTATTAGTGTGTTTCTATTTTGTTTGTCTATTTTTTTTAGATTCCTCATATAAGTGAAATCATATGATATTTGTCTTTTTCTATGACTTATTTCACCTCACATAATACCCTCTAGATCCATCCATACTGTCACAAATGGTAAAGTCTCATTTTTTATGGCTGAGTAGTATTCCATTTATATGTACCACCACTTTTTTATCCACTTGTCTATTGAAGGGCACTTAGATTGCTTCCATATTTTGGCTATTGAAAATGATGCTGCAATAAACATAGGGGTGCATATATGTTTTCAAATTCAACAGTCCTCTTTTAATGACGTTGCCTTGCCATTGTCTTGTAAAATGTCCCACCTTTGGGTTTGTCGGGAAACTGGAAATTAAATCCAGAAGCTGCACTCCCAACTTCTTTAGTAAAAGATTTATCTTTGCCTTAAGAAATCCCTGTCCATTGTTTTTGTGCCTTTAGGTTAACACACCTTTGAAATGTCAAGTAATCCTCTTTTTCCAGACCCCTTGAAGGTGTAACCACCCTCAAGAGAGCACATAATATTATTGACTATCCTGTACATTGCTTTCTCCCACCTTCATGTAATCTTTCTTACTGCCCTCCTTAATTCCAGATGTATAAAAGGAACTCATTCTCAGGGGCATTTGAGGTCCTGAGTCCTGGCATTGTCATCAGTTTGGCTCAAACAAAATCTTATAAAAATTCCTTACAGGTTTGGATGTTCTTATGTGGACATCCTTAAAGGATATTTCAGTTGGATTTTGAGGGAGCCAGATAAACTATCTTTGCCTTGCAACCGAAAATCTCTCAACTGGCAAGATGTTTACAAAGTCAGCTTTTCTATCCCATGGACAGTGCTAAAAACATTGCCAATATTTGTTTCTTTTAATCCTGCTTTTCTAAACTAGCCACTCTCTTGAGTTGAAGTAACCTTTCTTCAGATTACTGTCATTGATTCAATGGGGGGGGGGGGCGGGGGGGGGGGGAGTTGCCAATCAAATAACTATAGCAGAGTTGAGGAGACATTCTGTTCCCCACTGGAGTAACTCTCCTAGAGTTTATTTTTCTTCTTCCCAAGTTTTTAAATTCACTTTCTCATCCATATGCAGCCTACACCCCTAATTGTTGATCAGTGGCATTGAGTTCCAATGTCCAATTGATGAGTGTAGTATCCAGACTGGTTCCTTTCTGAGGCCAAGGAATGCCCTCTGCCCTTAGAAGCCCCTTTATGTTTTTGTTAATTCTCACCCAAGGATATTTTTCCATTGATTTTTAGAGAGAGTGGAGGGAGGGGGAGAGAGAGAGAAACATCTATGTGAGAGAGACACATCGATTGGTTCGCTCCTACACACACCCCAACTGGGGCCTGAGATCTAGCCTGCAATCGTGGTATGTGTCCTTGACTGAAATCGAACTTGGGACCCTTCAGTCCATGGGCCAACACTCTATCCACTGAGCCAAACCAGCTAGGCTAGAAGCCCCTTTATTGAAGGCCCTACTGGGACTATTAAAATTGCTCACCTCCTCTAGTCAGTTTAATTGCAAACTTGCTATTCTCCCCCCGCCCCCCGCACTTTGATTCAACAAACATCTATCAAGTATGAAGGACAGTGTGTAAAATGTATACAACATGCCTCCTTCTAAAGTCTTCATCATATCACGAAGGAGACAGATATATGCAGAAGTCACAAAAATGCAAAGTGGAGCCCTGGCCAGTCACAAAAATACAAAGTGGAGCCCTGGCCAGGAAGCTGAGTTGTTTGGATGACACCATAGGGCACATACAAAAATCAACCAGTGAGTGCACGAGTAAATGGAACAAGAAATCAATGTTTCTTTCTTTCTTTGGAACAAGAAATCAATCTTTCTTTCTTTCTTTCTTTCTTTCTTTCTTTCTTTCTTTCTTTCTTTCTTTCTTTCTTTCTTTCTTTCTTTCTTTCTTTCTTTCTTTCTTTCTTTCTTTCTTTCTTTCTTTCTTTCTTTCCTCTCTCTCTCTCTCTCCTTCTTCCCTCCCTCTCTTTTCCTTCCTCTCTTGCAAGTCAATATATAAAATTATTTTTAAAATGAGGTGGCTATTGGGAAGTACTATATTCCACTAAGGAAGAAACTACAGGGTTATGTGAAGGAGGGACCTTCAGCAATTTCCTGGAGGGGTAGACTTTGAACTGGGGAGGGAGGCTTCTGATAAGAAGTGGAGAGGACAGTGAGAGCCTGGAGAATATAAAGTCCAGTTGGTTCCTCCAGTTTTTTCCCCTTTGTGAACAATTGCCTTTAGATTCACAGCCTGTGTTTCTGTTCAGTTTAATCACTGCCAGCTCCAAAGCATTGCACACGCTGTGATGGACAAGCACTTACTCTGTAGTACTTGACATCCCAGAGGAGCCCTTCAGGGCCAACTGAAAGCCCCAGAAGCCAGTCAGCAGGTTACATGAACTTCAAATATTAAGGCCTTCTCCCTTCTGACTCCTCTGACTCAAAACAACCCTGCATTTGGTCTCTGGCCTGTTGACATTTACTAACATCTCTCTTCACCTTCCTTCAAGAGCTATGTTCCCCTGTGAGCCATCCTTCCCTGACTAGTCTTCCTTTATGGTAGATTAAAGCAGGCCACAAGTTCTTTGCTTCTTTTCCCATTGGAAAGTGGAGTCTGATTGCTCATTTCTTGAATCTGGACTGACCTAGTGACTTGCTTAACCAATATTTGTGACAGAAGTGACATTCTGGCACCTCTTGGACCTTCCACCTAGGACTCTGGAATACTCCCTCTAGGGGTCCTGGACTACCAAGTAGGTCCAGCTACTCTTAGATTGTCATGCTGAAGAGAACACATATAGGTGCTTCAGTTAACAATCACAGCTGAGCTCAGCTTTCCAGCCATCCCCATCAGGGCACCAGACATGTGAACAAAGCTGTCTTGGGCCCTCCAGACCAGGCCATCTACCACTTCAGTACAACCAAGTAATTTCCATCAATGAACATGGAACAAAAGAATCACTTAGCTGAACCCTGCCTAAATGTAAGTGAAACCAATGACACATAAAATCATGAGAAACATAGTAAAACTAGAGGCCCAGTACACGGGTTCATGCACATTGAAAGGAAATTAATTAGAAGAAATATTTTAGAGGCCAGGGAGGGACCATGGGATGTTGGCTCCAGGGCATGTCCGGCCCATCTCGTCCAGTCCTATCAGCCAGACCCCAGCAACAAGCTAACCTACCAGTCAGAGCACCTACCTCCTGGTGGTCAGTGTGCATCATAGTGACTGGTCGAACAGTCGAACAAACAGTCGGACACTTAGCATATTAGGCTTTTATTATAAAGGACTAGAGGTCTGGTACATGAAATTCGTGCATGGGGGGTGGGGGTTAGCCCGGCCTGCACCCTCTCCAATCTGGGACATCCCTCTCACAATCCAAGACCATTGGCTCCTAACAGCTCGCCTGCCTGCCTGCCTGCCTGATTGCCCCTAACCGCTTCTGCCTGCCAGTCTGATTGCCCCCTAACCACTCCTCTGCTGGCCTGATCGACACCTAACTGCTCCCCTGCCAGGCCTGATCGCCCACAACTGCCCTCCCCTGCCATGACCTGCCTCCTCCGCCAGGACCGGCCTCTTCCATGCTGCACAGAGCTGCGGGCCCCCCTAGGCTTCATTGTGCAGAGCGGCCACCAGGCCCCACGTCCACTGTGAACGCAGCCATCTTGTGACAGCCATCTTGTGATAAAGTGAGGGAGTGATGCCACCTAGGCTATTATTAGTATAGATGATTGTTATTTGAAGTCACTACATTTGGGACAGTCTGCTATGCAGCATTAGATAACTGGCATAGCACACCTGCAACGTTTAATGCTAGGTTACATCAGATTACATTGTTGTCATCCTATTCTCCTTAAACCTTTTATATATTTTTAAAAATATATTTTTATTGATTTCAGAGAGAAGAGGGAGAGGGAGAGAGAAATAGAAACATCAATGATAAGAGAGAATCATTAATCAGCTGCCTCCTGCATGCCTCCCACTGGGGATTGAACCCACAACCCGAGAATGTGCCCTAACTGGGTATTGAACCATGACCTCCTGGCTCATAGGTCAACACTCAACCACTGAGCCATACCAGGGGCTCTCCTTAAACCTTTTAAATCACCTAATTCCTAACACATTGGTACTCTGCAATAGTTCCACGTAGTGAAATGCTCATTTTGGGAGGGGGCTAGCTGAGATAAATGCCAACTTATATGGCAAATGTATCTGGAAACTCATATCTATGAAATTAATTGCACTCCCTCCTACACATACCCTGACCAGGGCCCAGGCCGGGACGGAGCCTGCAACCAATGTACGTGCCCTTGACTGGAATCAAACCCTTTGGTCCACAGGCCAATGCTCTACCCACTAAGCCAAACCAGCTAGGGCTGAGCCACCTTTCTTTTCTTTTTTTTAACATATATTTTTATTGATTTTTTTTACAGAGAGAGGACGGGAGAGGGATAAAGAGATAGAAACATCAATGAGAGAAACATCATCAATTGGCTACCTCCCGCACACCCCACACAGAGGATCAGGCTGCAACCTGGGCATGTGCCCTGACCGGGAATCGAACCAGTGGCCTCTTGGTTCCTGGCTCAATGCTCAACCACTGAGCCACACAGGTCAGGCTGAGCTACCTTTCTTATGCACACTCTGGAGACTACTGTGAGACCTGCCGGACCTGTGCACATTTAGGTGATGAGGGGCTGGCATTGTTACTTTAGCTTTTGGCAAATTCATAAAGAGAAAGTGAAACTATCTGGTCTATAGAGGAGGGATTAGAATACGTATTACAATCAGATAATCTCTTAGTACTGCCTCTTGTGAGGGCCTGAAGAGTTCCATGCTGTGGATTGGTGGTCCTGGAGGCTCTCAAAACTCACCAAACTGTAGCCTGATCCCTGGATTGCCATGATTCCCCAGTCTGTGTGAATGGTTTCGTTCCAATTCCTGATTCTTACTGTACTTCCCTTCTGGGTCCAAGTTACTATCCTGAATCTCAGTCCACTTGGCGAGGGACCCAAATGTCAAATGGCCTGTATCTGGTCCCTCTCACTCAAGAGTGGATGATTGACCAGGGTCCTTTTTCAAATCAGAGACTTCCTCCTCTCTTCTCACTCCACTCCCAATTTTAAAACTAAATAATGAAGCCAGAGACCTCTACAACTAACTGCTCCCATCTGTATACTTCTGGATCCTTGGCTGTCAGCTTCACCTGGGATGGAGCCATGTCCTCTTGGACACTATGATTTGGCTTTCTGTCACCTCTTTGGATTGAAGAAATAAGAGAAGGCTCAGGAGAGTGTGCTATCTGGAGCCAGGGGAGGAGAAATGTTTAGAGTAAGAGCCAGTTTTCAAGCCAGTCAATTCCTGCAGAAACATGAGTAAGAATGAGAATGGCCTTACCTGATTTGATTGGTGAGAAGTAGGTATAATAACGATGACGAAGGATGGTTTCAGTAGTGTGTTGGAGACAGAAGTCAAATTACAGGGAATTTTAATACTTTTTATAATAAACTCAGACAAGAATGATTCAATCATGGGAAAACCTTTATTTAAGCCTATCTTTGCATACAAATCATAAAAATATGTTCACAGTTCACCCTAAAGACTCAATTCTTTTTTTTTTAAAGAATAGTTTATTGATTTTTAGAGAGGAAGTGGGAGGGAGAGAGATAGAAACATCAATGCGAGAGCACAATATCTATCGGCTGCCTCCTGTATGCTGCCTACCAGGAATCAAGCCTAACACCCAGGCATGTGTCCTTGACCAGGGAATTGAACCAACAACCTCCTGGTGCATGGAATGAAGTCCAACCAACTGAGCCACCCCAGCCAGGGCAAGACTCAATTCTTATAGTTTCTCAATGCTTCCAATGCCCTTCTTCCCTGTGTTCTTAGATCTTTCTTCTCTTTTCTCTTAAAAATCCTACTTACCCTTCCTCATTTTCAACTATGCTCCTAAATAGATATAGAAAATAACCTTAATAAAATAATAATATCTAAAACAATAACAACAAACATTTCAAGTACTCCTCGGGCCAGGATGAACAGAGGTACAATGAGGCTCCTTCTTCTCAACCTTAGGAGTATGAGATTCTTAATGAACAATGCCAGCAGAAGGTTTATCTATGCAAAGAACTTGCCCTTTGTCCTAAGCCACTCAGGGGTGAGAAATGGAAATATCATACAGAAAAGATTTAGGGGGGTTGCGGAGGGAGGGAATATACAACCATTAAGTGAAAGCCATTGTCTTCAGAAAAGCTCCAGAGAAGAAAGACGGTTGGCCACAGCAGCAGAATTCTCTGAAGAACCACTGGAATTCTAACTTCCCCTTTGCTATGGAGACACAGAGCACTACATTCCCCACTTGCTTCCTTTCTCTATCAGGAATGCCTTCCTCCTTTTCCGACTGGTGAACCAGGCAGCCTTCAAGATCCAGTTCAAACTACACCCATCTGATGATGCTGCCTTCTGTAACAGAAGCCTTCCCTGGAAACATTTCACTCTTCCATCCTCTGGGCTCTCATAGGCTAAGTGTGTATGAGAGATGTGAGGGAAGTGTTCACACTTCTAAGTCCACTGAAAAACTAGTATTTGTGTACAAGTCTGTCTGCTGGTCAGGAGCTCTCTGACCTCTGTGTCCTTAGTGTCTCATATAGTTCCTGACATATAGTAAGGAATAAATAACTGTGAGGGAGAAAGGAGGAGAGAAAGGAAGAAGAAAAAGGAAGGAAGAGTAGGTTGGAGAAAGTGAGAGAGAAAGCATCTGACTCAGTGTTCCCTGCCAAGAAAAAGGGAAACGGATTCAAAAAAGTCTGGAGGAAAGGCACAGAACAGAGGAAAACCAATTTCCCATGTCTTCTCTGCCTCTCACTCTTCTCCCTACCACTTCCTCCCACAACCTCATACCACACTGTCCTCCTTTCACTCCTAATCCCTCAATTGACTCCAAAGGGAAGGAAAGAAGCCAGTTAAGCTTCTGACTTCTTCTACCCCCATTCCCCTCAAACCCCTTTCCACCGTGGCGCCTCCCCACTTTGCCTCTTTCCTCCCCGTCTTCCCCACATGCAGCACTCCCACCTTAGTGCCCTGGCATCTCACCCCTGTGCTGTGCCAGTCCAGATGGGAACTTCTGCCTCAGATTAAATACCAAGAGGCTCTAGGGGCAGCCTGTGGTGTCTGGACCGAGGAGACTCTAGATTGGGCCTACAAGTCACTGAGAAACAATATTGTCAAAGGGTTCAGGTGACCCAGGGATTGGAGAGTAGAGAGGAGCAAAAACTGGAAAGGGGAAGGACTCAACAATTACAGTCCTCCCTGCCCCATGCCCCCTGACTCCTCAAACTCATTCATGGATGGCCTTTAAATGATTTGCTCCTTGTTCCATGGGTCAGAATCATCATTTTCCCAGCTGTCCTCTCATAGCCCCTATGCCGTGGCTACTGGAGCTTCTTGACTATCTTCCAGCTAGATGTGCTTTTCCCGCTAGAAATAGTACCAGGATCCCCAAACCTTGTATAGTTGCTTCTGGGTCTCCTCTCCTTACCTAGGCATTCAGGTGCTCCCCTTCCTCAACGCCCTTTCCCTGGCAATTCTGGAGCCACCTTTTCTTCCATGAAGATCATATATTCAAAAGCAGTTTATGAGTTGTAAAGCACTGTACTAGAATAAAATACTATCCTGAAAAAAAGACTTCTCTTTGTCTTCCCTTCATCTCGGTCCTTCTCTCATGATATATCTTATCCCTTCCTCCCCCATCCACTGCTGCTGCTCCACACTCACCCGGCAGGTTTGGTTTGGTGCCCTGTGGGACCTAAACCGATGTGCTGCACAGTGGGCCGAGTCAGGATGCAGGCAGGCATCTCAGCCCGCGGCCTTGGCAGAGTTCCCAGGCAGAGCCATCGGCCCAGGCCCGGACTGTACGCATGGATAAGGTGGGAGAGGGCGTAAGTAAGGTGGCTGTAGCCCCCCAGCACCAGGAACTCTCCCTGCAGCACAGCTGCTGCAGCTCCCACGTGGGGGGAGGGCAGAGGTACCAGGTGAGTCCAGCTATCAGTCTTTGGGTCATAGGCCTCAAAGCTCAGCAGGTCCCCAGTCTCATCTAACCCACCTGCTACATACAACCGCCCACCCAGAGCAGCCATGACATGGCCAGCTCGAGCTACCCCCATAGGGCTCAGAAATGTCCCTGGTTTCTCAAGTTTAGGGTCATAGTGCAGTAATGAGGCCAGGCATTGGCTATTCCCGTTGCAGCCACCGCTTATGTACAATCGGCCCTCTAAAATAGCAGCTGCATGGGCAAAGCGTGGTGCTGGAAGTGCAGGTGCTGGCCTAAGGGAGAACAGAGCACATGATCAGGCAACAATCATCCTTGACTCTCCTCCTCCAAGTCTCCTAGTCTCTCCCTGATGCCTAGAAACTCGCCCCCACCCCCCACCCCCACCCCCTCTTTCCCTGCTCACCTCCAGACGTTGAGCTCGGGGTCATAGGTCTCCACAGAGTTTAGGGCAACACCATTGGCTCGTCCACCCAGGGCATAAAGTAGTCCATCCAGTGCCACCAGAGGGAAAAAACTCCGAGCCTGGCGCAAAGGTGCCATCTCCTTCCAGTCCTCTTGACTGGGGTCCCACCTGGACACAGTGTGACAAGAGACAGGAAGAGTGAGTCTGGGAGTCTGTGGTTGGCTGGGCCAGCAATTGCCCTCAGCTGCCCACCTTCGGGTCTGACGTTCTTGGGGGTGCATACCTGAGAGTAGAAGCCAAGGTGTTGGCGTGGCTGTAGTAATCCTGTCCCCCACACACGTAGATCTCACTTCCTGCCAGGCTCACGGCCCCATGCCGGAAGCGTCCAGGGGCAGGCAGGGCGGGCAGCCGGCCCCACTCCACAGTTCGGACCAGTCCCATGCCGCAGCGGAAGGCCCGGGCCCACCACACTCCTCGGGATGGCTCTTTTATGGCCATGTCTGATCTGAGCCCGTCTCCACCGATCACTACCAAAGCCTGGTCAGGTTCCCTCCGCCTCTCTTGACCTGGAATCTCCGACTCCACTATCAGTTGATACAGCAAGTCTGGGGGCAGGGGTGGAGGCAGCCCAGCTGCCCGTACTCTCCGAAGCTCCTTGGTGGACATCCGGCCGAAGCGGACACATCGAAGCAGGGCCTTGGCCTCTGACTCCTGGGTCTCAGGGTTGGCGGCGAGCCAACATCGTGCAGCCGCAAAGGCCTCAAACTCCTCCTGCAAGTGTAGTTCATCATTTTCCAGGAGTTGAGCCAGGCAGGCAGCCGGTAAAGAAGGGAAAGTGGGGCACAAGGTCACAGCGGGCAGGTGGGTAAGGAGGTAATTACGGGCTTTGCTCCAGAGCCTCTCCAATCCGGGGACTTCAGCCATGGGGAAGAGGGCCAGGCAACGGGCAGGGCTGAGGCCCCGTGCCAAGGCTGTCTCGCACAGAGCTAGGCAGGAAGAGCTCTGGTACTGCAGGGCAGCCTGGGCAGCTCTCAGTAGTCCTGGCCATCTTGCCCGCACAACCCCAGAGTAGGCAAAAGAGACGAGGAGTCGCAGGTCCTGGGCAGAGATGGTGTGTAGAGACACCTGTGTGCCCTGGGATTCCCTCATCCCACTCAGGAGCATGGCCCCAAAGAACTCGCTGCCACAGGCCAGGGCTGCTCGGTGCACTGCAAGAGGGAGAAGAAGTAGATAGGGATCCAGTTTTGCAAACTGCTAGGTACTATCCCAACTTCACAGCCTCAACTTTGAACCAACCACCCAAGGCCAACGGCCAAAGTGTGATGTGTATCAGAATACCATGGGGTACTTGTTAAAATGCAGGTTTCAGGACCCTGCCTCTGGAGATGCTGATTCAGAAAGTCTGAATGGAGTTCCTAGAATTTTGTATCTTAACATTTTCAAGCACCCTGCATGACTCTCATGTTAGTGGCCTGAAGATACTTCGGTAAACATTGCTTTAGTCTTTTTGATCCAGGTCAATTAGAAAAAGTCTTGATAGATCAAGTCGAGAAAATGCTTTAGACAGCATTTGCTAACAGGGGGCACAAAATAAACTTCAAGACCAATGTGCAACTTGTATAGGTCTCTATATTGTGTACAGAATAAAATTATTTCCTTGACAATTTAAGAGCCACTGACATCAGCCATTCTGTTAGTCAGGTTTTACTCAGAAAGTGGTATGACACTCAGGAATGGCTATGAGCCAACCTACTCAGACTGCCATCTCCTCTTGCCCAAGATTTAGTGCTTAAGATTTCCCATGTGTTCTAGCTTTCTTCTGCACATACCCCCTATGCATCTCGGTATTATTTATGGAATCATAACATTTTAAACTGGAAACCTTCAAAATCATCTAGTTAAATTGCTCCCTTTAAGGTAAGAAAATGAACAAAAAGAAGTGATTTATTTTCTATTGCCATGCAGTGGCTTTCTGGGCAGATCTTCATCATCCACTGTCACTGATGCCAGGCTGCTGTGAGCATACTTGTGTATCAGTACCCTGCTTATCTGCGTGGCCCTCATAACACTGAAACTGTCCTGTTAACAGATGCTGTTAAACAACTAGACCTCATATGCTTCCTAACATAACTCAACTTGAGGCTCTTGGCATCACCTATGGAGTATTCTGACTGATATATTGAACCTGAATCTAATCAAGACTTTAGCTCTAAATTCAAATTTATAAGAATTTGAGAGACTAGGGGAAAAAATTAAAACCATGTGGGTCCTGGTGGTTGTGGCTCAGTTGGTTGAGCATTGTCTAGTGGAGCAAAAGGTCGCTGGTTTGATTCCCGGTCAGGCACATGCCCAGGTTGCAGGTTTGATCTCTGGTTGGGCACGTTCAGGAGGCAGCTGATTGATGTTTCTCTCTCACATCCATGTTTCTCTCTCTCTCTCTAAAATCAATAAAAATATATTAAAAAATTTTAAAAACATGAGGGAAAACACATACAAACCTAGAAAATGGAACATTCTATAGGATAACTAATCTTATTTTTTAAATAAGTCAAGTCATAAAAAGGGAAGGAGGACTATGCAAGAGGAAGGGAACCTTAAGAGACGTACATCTGAGTATATAGCACAGTCCTTGATTGGCTCCTGGGATGAGCAAACCAGTACTAAAAGACATTTTTTGGACAAGTAGGAAAATTTCAATGTGGATTAGGTGATATTAAGGAATTGTTGTTAATTTTGTTAGATTTGATAAAGGTATTGTGGTTAGCCCTAGTTGGTTTGGCTCAGTGGATAGAGCGTTGGCCTGCAGACTGAGGGGTCCCAGGTTCAATTCTGGCCAAGGGCACATGCCTGGGCACATGCGGGCTTGATCTCCAATGGGGGATGTGCTGGAGGCAGCCGATCAATGATTCTCTCTCATCACTGATGTTTCTCTCTCTCTTTCTCTCTCTCTCTCTCTCTCTCTCTCTCTCTCTCTCTCTCTCTCTCTCCCTTCCTCTAAAGATATTTTTTATTTATTTTTTTAAAAAAATATATTTTATTGATTTTTTACAGAGAGGAAGGGAGAGAGATAGAGAGTTAGAAACATTGATGAGAGAGAAACATTGATCAGCTGCCTCCTGCACATCCCCCACCGGGGATGTGCCCACAACCCAGGTACATGCCCTTGACCGGAATCGAACCTGGGACCCTTCAGTCCGCAGGCCGACGCTCTATCCACTGAGCCAAACCGGTTTCGGCTAAAGATATTTAAAAAAAAAAAAGGTATTGTGGTTATATGAGAAAATGTTCTCTTTTAAAGAAAAACATACCCAAGTATTTATGAGTAAAATGTCACAGATTTACAAGTAAATTAAAATATTAATTGTTAAGTGTGGGTGATGGGTGTTTGGGTGTTCATCTTTTTTTGTTTGTTTGTTTTTGTTTATTGTTAATCCTTACCCAGGGATATTTTTCCATTGAGTTTTAGAGAGAGTGGAAGGAAGGGTGAGAGACAGAGATAGAGAAACATCCATGTGACACATCGATGTGAGAGATACCACATGCCCTTGATGGGAATTGAACCTGGGACCCTTAAGTCCACGGGCCAATGCTCTATCCACTGATCCAAACCAGCTGGGGTGGATGTTCATCCTAATACTCTCCTTACTTTGCTATGTGTTTGAAATGCTTCATAATTTTTTTTAAAAAAGGGGGGTGGGGATGCTCCTTGAAGTCCTCTATGGCAGGTGGCACAGGGCCAAGCTCCCAGGGAAGTTTATGAACCCTAGGCTGCTTTGACCAGCTTTGCCATGTTCATCTCTCTCAAAGTTGGGGTGATGTTGCTATGGCTTTCCATTGTCTTTTTAAGCAGTCAGTAGGTAGTGGCTCGGTGCTTCCCAAGTGGTAACATCAGTGGCAGCTTTCAAATATAGTATTGCCTGAGAAAACCTGCCTTCCTCGAGGCAGGTAAACCATCTCATCTTCCATGTCACCAGTCAACCTATAGCTCAGAGTCCACTGTGAAAGAGCTCACAACCACTTGTATTCTTCTTACTCATCAATAGTCTCTAGAATTTTAAGCGACAGGCTCCCACCACTAAGCTGGAATGTCTCTTAGAGAAATGAAAACAGTGTGTAAATTCAAAACCCTAGTGGGAATTTTGTAACTATGACATTTTAAATCCCCCCCTCCATGTATTTCACCTGATGTTATCAGAAATGATAACAAGCACATTAGAAATCTGCTAAAGACGGAATGTTTGTGTCCCTCCAAAATTCGTATGTTGAAGCCCTAATCCCTAATATGATGATATTTGTAGGTGGGGCCTTTGGGGGGTGATTAGGGATGAGAGTGCCTCTCTACCATGTGAAACACAGTGAGAAGGTGGCTTTCTGCAAACCAGGAAAAGGGCCCTAACCAGAACCTGACCATGCTAGAACCTTGATCTTGGACTTCCAGCCTCCAGAACTGTGAGAAATAAATTTATGTTGTTAAACCACCCAGTCTCTGGTACTTTGTTGTTGTTGTTATTTTTGTTACAGCATCCCAAATTGGCCAAGACAGGATGCTTTTCCTTCTGGGAATCCCAGAAGCACTTTGGGTCTCAGCCATTCCTCTCATGAGCAGTAGCTATGTGACTTTGGACACGTCTTCAAGTCTGATTTCTTTATCAATAAAGAATAAGAGCTGAACTAGATAATCTCTGAACTAACCCCTTTTCATTTTAAACATCTGCATTCCAACTCCAGTTCCTATGTGTCTTTGGTTTGGCTGCATAGGAGGCATTGCATGGCCTGAGAGTAGGCTGGGCTAGTGGATGTAGGCTTGCATCCTGGTTCTCACCAGTTAACATGTCTTAGTTTAATGTTCTTTAGCTGCACCTAGGAATAATGGTACCTACCTCACTAGTTTTCAATGAGAATTAAAAGAGATAGCAAATGTAACAATTCATGGTACTCAGTGCCTCACTAAATGTTAGTAGAATCTGAACTCCACTTATTCACCCCTCCTTAGCTTTCCTGGTGATGAGCAGAGTTAACGTCAAAGTGCCATGGTCTGAGAACCTTAAGATTCTGGCAAAACAGTACCAGACCTTGCTCATTAGCTGTAGGACCACATCAGCCATGTTGTCTGATACGGTCCTACACACTTAGGTGAAAGGACACACTTAAATGAAAGGACACACCAGGTACCTCTGGCTTTTCCTGTGTCCTAAATACAAGAAGGGCCTTTGGTTAATTCCTGTTTGAGGCAATCGCTTTCTGCTTGTTCTACTGGCAATGGCTGCACCTTAGCTCCAGCCAGCTGGCTGTTCATTCCTTGCTACCGGGCCCAGGAAGCCACCACGTGGAGAGTCAGTTTAAATTTGTCAGTGCTCTTAGGAAACAATGCAAGTGCGCATGCTCCACTCTCCAGTGGCTCCAGAGAGGCACCAAAGACCCCCCAGGGGAATTCTGACTGCAGCAGAGATCCAAACCTCTGTGGTAGGGATCAAACCACCTGCTGCTTGCACACACCATTCCGGTAGCATTTGCACCTACAGTAAGGAATGCCCCACAGGCCCTCACCCCTCAGCCTGCAGCCGCCTGCTTCCAGCTCCAAGTCACACCCGACGCCCTCTTGGTGTAAGAGCTCAATGCCGCGCAGGTTCTCCCTCAGCTCCTCCGCCTGGCTGGGCTGCTTTTCTTCGTCCTGGGCGCGTCCAGCCTTCTTGAGCTGCCGCTGGGCCGCGGCCTCCACGCGGGGTGCTCCCAGGGCCTTGGCTGCCACCAGCACCTGCCCCAGCGGGGCGGGACTGAGCACTCCCTCATAGGCAAAGGTCAGCACGGCCTCCCAGGCCTTGGGGGCCACGTCGAGGCTGACGGGGGGTCGCGGACCAATGCCGTCCAGCAGCCTGCCTCGAAAAAGGCTGCTAACTGCGGCCAAGATCACCCGATGCACCCCGTAGACTCGCCCCGCCACCGACACCTCTTCATCCAGCAACAACCTCTGCTCCCGCAGCCGCTGTGCCTCCGCGAAAAATTGGCTCGGATGCTCCTCGCTGCGCAGCCCCTCGGGCTCCGCCGCGTCTTCCTCCTCATCGTCCTCCTCCTCTAGGGACCAGGCGGGAGAGGGGAGGTCCCCTGGGGCCACGGACCTGGGACCGGGCTCTTCCAGAGGAAAGGGGGGCAAACTGGGATCCTCGTCCGGGGTCTGAGGCCAGGGCGGGTGTCTCCGGCCGGGCGCAGGGAAGCCTCGGCCATCCTTCTGGATGGGCAGGGAGACGCGCCCCCGGTCCGAGGGACGGTGTTCCGAGGCCGAGACGCTCATGGCCTGCGTTCACTGGATTGCTGCAGAGGCGCGGAGGAGGGAGAGGAGGGGTCAGAGCTGACCCAGGAGGTCAGTGGAACCCCTGCCTCCAGCCTGGCGACGTCAGTATGTCTCCCTGCTTCAAGCCATTCAAACCGCCGCCGACCCTCCTGTTTGCACCCGCCCCCCCCTCCCCCAGCCCCCGCACCAGTCCCTCCCCCGCAACCCCTCTCGCCACTCCAAGGCTCAGGCAGCCAGGCGATAGCGCGCAAGGATGGGGTTCATGAGGTGCAGCGGAGCGAGCAAGAAGCGTGCGTCAAGGTCCAGTCCCCGGGGCCGTGCCCACCCGTCTCGCCCGCAACCCAGTCGTCACCTTCCCGAGACACCAGCGGCCGCTCGTCCTCTCACTCCAGCTTGCTCTGCTTCGGGCGGCGTGGCAGCGGGGACTCGCCCGCAACCGAGCGAGCGGCCGCATCCGCTAATTTTAGCCGGCGCTGGCAGGCGTGGGCCTGGGCTCTGGGTGTCCGAAGTCCGACACCCAATCCTCCTGGGCCCGGTCCTGAGATGACCCCCTATCCCCTTCCATCTGTAGGTCATGTCCTGCCGCTGAGCGAGGCAAACTCGGATGCCGGAAGGTGCGGGGGTTGGGTGGAGTGAGGCAGGACGGAAAGGCTGCGTTCCTTGGACGGCGCTGGGGCGGGTGGGTGAAGACTGGACTGCGTAGACCCGCGGAAACGGGGGCCAGAGCGGTGAAGCATGTTTGGGGTCATTCCTGGGTTTTGACTTGAATGTTCCCTGCACGATGAAACTGGGACCCTGGAGCGAACAGTACCGATGTGAAATGCAAACATAACCCGCTGGGTCCGTCGTGGGTGGAGAAGGTGAAGGGGCTAGTGTTAGGGCTACCACCCTAGGTGACCCACCCCAGCAGGGGGTTTCCTTCAAGACCGAGGTAGGGTCCCTGGTGAGAGAGCAAAACCCAAAACCCTGTGTCTTCATAGGTGTTTGGGGTGACGACCAGATAGTGGGGACCAGAGTCCTGGACTGGATGGGCTAGGCTAGGGACACTTTAGAATTTAAGACACCAACAGCCACCCCATCCGCCCGGAACAATGCCCCTTTCTCACCCCGAGACCTCTAAATCCATGCAGTTGCAGATATCCTCATGGACAAGGAATTTAGAGAAGGGGCAGCATTCACCCTTCCTCTCCCGTCTACCAGGGAGGTAGGACAGGCCAAGGGCTGCTGGCGCTGACTTCTCTGGCCAATATAAAGGCTGGTCCAGGCTGAGTAGATTCACTGGACAAGGTGACTTAATCCGGGAGTGAAGGCAGCTAGCTCCTTAAGACTCAGGTGTGAGGGGTGGTGTTTGCATGGGGCAGTGCGGGGGGTGGGGGGGTGGGGGGGTGTGGGGGTGGGGGTGGGGGGGGCGGGATGCGGAAAGGTGAATTGCTGGGGCACAGCAATCCCTGTGCTTTCATGGCTGCCCCTGCTCTCCACTTGAGGCTTCAGTACCCCCACTGACCAGGGGCTGCACTCCCCAAAATGGTTTGACAGAGAAAGGCAGCCAGCCAGATGTTGTCCTGGCCAGAGAAAGGGTCCACAGTGACCAGCCTCTGTCCCTTGTCCCCCAGTTCAGACATTTCATGGCCTCCTGCCAGGGAGAGGTGGCCAGCACCTTGAGCCCCCACCAGGAAGAAGGGGAACTATATTCCCGGATACGCCAGTGGAAACATACCTGAGGTGGGTCTCTGCTCCAGCCCCACCTCCCGAAGGAGGAGGACACTGGATCCCACTCAGTTCTACGCCAACTCCCTGGTGCTGGGACTGGGCAGCTGCCTGTTTGGAGACTGTGTGGCTCTGCCACAGTGAGACACATGCCCCACAGCGAACACTGAAGACTAGTTAAACCCTCTCTTCTGGGCCATCATTTACCCTCCATTAAAGCCTTGGGACTGACATGCCCCACCCTCACAAACCTCCAGGTCTACTGGCCTTCCTCCTGGTTGCTGATGTGCTGGCTGGGGAGCGGTCTGGGGACCTCAGCCTCATCTTTGCGGTCTCAGTCAGGGGCTAGCCGGGCTTCCACCTCTGCAGAGGGGCCCCACACCAAGCCACACTCCCAAGATGATGGGAGAATGTGGGGGCTGGGCCTGGCAAAGCCCTCGTGCACTTCCACTGGGTTATGGGAGTCGTGGTAGCTCAGGGTTCCCAAAGGTTGCGGGTCTACACAGGGGAGAGAGAACTTTGCTCAGAGATCTCAGAGGGTATTTCTGTGGGAGGGAGGAGAGGGCTGAGGGTGACCTCAGTTTCTCCCTCACCACCCTGCCCCACCAGGTCTGCTGCATGCTCAACACCTGGGGCATTATCCTCTACCTCAGTGGTTCTCAACCTTGGCTGCACATTAGAATCACCTGGGAATCTTTTTAAAATCCTGATTTCTGGGCCTCATCCTCCAGAAATTCTGTTTCTTTGTGACTAATGTTGTGGCCCCACCTCATAACAAAGAAACAGAATTTCCAGAGGATGAGGCCCAGAAATCAGGATTTTAAAAAGATTCCCAGGTGATTGTAATGTGTAGCCAAGGTTGAGAACCACTGCTCTACCTGCTGCTGCCTTGGATCACTGCTCAGGTGGGCATAGGTGTGAGTGCAGGGCTCTGCTGGGCAGTAGGAAGGGATTACAGGATTCGCCCTGACTGAATTAAAGGGGCCCACTCCTATCCTCACCCAGGGCTCACGGCTCATTATCCTGCTGTCAGCTTCAGTCACTACCATCACCAGCCTGTCTATCTCGCCATCTCCACTATGGCAGAATCAAGGCTGATGTCTTACCACTCGGTTTTCTCAGGGCCTGTAAGGAATCGCTGAGACCACAGACTGTATCCTGATCAGGTGACATGTACTTTTTTTATCTCATACGGATTGGGTCCCAGACTTGACAGTTTCTTCAGGATCATTTTCACTTTTCTCAACCCAGTAGCTGTGACTTTGCACATGGCAGCTTTCGTGGACACCCTTTTGGACCTGCTCTGACTACTGCCCATCCCCTTCCTTGGTGCATCCTTTCTCAAGCCAGCTGGCCACCAGCCTGCATTTTTTATGACTCTAGCCTGGGCGAGTCATTTTAAGAATCAGATGGAGGCATCAAATTGGTCAGTTAAGTCTCCATGACCCCAACCTCTGTGTTCTGCACTTCTAGAAGTATCAGGTGCAGCTGTGACACATGGATCCCGAAAATGAGTTGCAGGTGGTGGGCATGGTGACTGTGACCACCTTTCTGGGCATGGGAGTCTAAGGCAAGCGCTGGAATTAAGGTCGGGGAGGGGGATGGGGAGAAGGCTGAGGGGATGGCTTTGAGATCTGCACAGATCTGGGAGGGGCCAAATGTGAGGAGATGTACGTTTGTATGTATGTGTGTGTGTAGCTGGCAGAGCAGATTTCCAGGGGCCCAGATATGAAACTGGACAGTTTTGCTGGAAGAAACTCCTCATTATGTCAGTTCTTCAAGGGGAAAGTAGGACTCATTCTGAGGATCTGTTGGGATGAGCACCAGATAAGACTACCAGATGAGAAATTCTGTTTCTTGCTCCCAGATACTTATAATCTTGAGATTCACCCCCCTGGAATGAGAAGGGACACTGCTGTTTGAGGCAAGAAGAAAAAGGACTCCCATTTAGCCACACTCATGGAAAAGACTGGTGGGAAAGGAGGGGAGAGTGAAGATGGGACAAAGAAAGGAGGTGAAGTAGATTGTTACTCCTTTCCTTCCACTCACATTTCTCCTTTTTTTTTCTTCACTTGTGGTATTTCAGGTCCAAATTATCTTCTTCCTTATCCTCCTCTATCAGCTACCAGCTTGCAACATTCCTCCCACAAACCCAGCCACTGGCTTCTTTGGGTACCAAGGTGAGATAGTGGGAAGATGGCTGAGAAATGAGAAATGCACTACAGGGAATGAATACCTCCCCTTGGAGCAGGGACCTCATTAGCCCAAACCTCTTCAGAAAAGACCCCTTGACTTCTGATTCTGTATTCAATTTGCAAACTGACCATCAGACCACTCGAAGCCTGTAAGTTCCTAGGCTGGCTAGTTTGCAAAATCCCCTTATTCTTTCCACCATCACCTAAGTTACTGGCACTAAACTGAGTAGAGGGGTAATAATCTTGGCTGAATGAAGGGAAGCCAGAGATACTCTTCAAAACTCCATCTTTTCCCCCTGCACTTTTATGTTGGAAGCATTTTCTTGGAAAATAATGGCATGGTCTGGAAGGCAGTTTCTTTGGTATGTTTCCCATCTTCTCCTTAGCCATGGGGTATTCATTGGGACCAATATCTCTGGGGACCTCAAGGTGAGAAGGATGTCCAGGCATAAAGCATATTCTTCCTCTTCATTAATGGTTCAACTTTTGTTATCAAAACCCTGCGCCAGCTCTCCCCAAAGGAGCCCTCTTTGTCATCATGTGGACCACACTTTCTTACCTCCATCGGTAAGGCCCTCCACTCATGCCTTCTATCCAGAATAACCTAGTGTCCTGGTTTCTGCCTCTCTGAGGTGCTAGGGTATAAGTGATGAAAAGAGAAAGAGCGCTGTCCTACTCAGTGAGCCTGACCAACACGAGGACCATGTCAAGAACTTCCGGTGAGGGAGTCTCTAGACCAGGGTTTGAAAACTGATAGCCTCTGAATTGGATCTTGCCTTCAAATGAGTTTGGTTCAGATTGCACAGCATTTACAATTTAAAAAAAATTAATTGGCAACATTTCACATGCAGCTTGTAGTCTTGGGCCTCTATCACATATGACATACTTACCTGGTGCCAGGGAGCTTGCTGTCCCATGGGACAGGGCAGGTGCTCTCCAGCCCTGGTGATTTTGTGCAGGTCTTCACAAGAACATGAATCTTGTAATCTGTGGGGATGTGGTCTTGGTATGAGAAGAAAGGACTCTCAGTGGGAGGGGACTAAGTACAGGGAAGAAAAAGGGGTGGGCAGATCAACAGGTCAGCGAGTGAGTTCAGAGAACTGAGAGTAGTGAGGGTTGGTAGAAGGATGCTTTAAGGAAGGGACAGTCACAGCCTACATTTCTGCCTCCCCCTCTTATGAGCCCAAGGCATTTAAGTTCTAAGAATTATGTCAACTGGCTAAATGACTGGAAGATTCATTCATTCTATATAGTCATATCTAACGCCAGGCTATGTTCTAGGGCCCAAAGCCTCATGCAAGTCACCCTGCCGAACTGCCGAACACTTTTTGTTACCTTGTGCCCAATGTCACCCCGTCTCCTTCTTCCCTCGTTGCCTCTCCTTTCACATCACAGACTTGGGTCAGCTGAAGCCCAATGTACTAGTCTTGGAATAAAAGCAAAATTGGCAGGAGGTGCTGATATCTGCTGTGGAAGACTGTGTTGGCATGTTATAGCAAGTGGAGGGTGGAGGGCATAGGGAGGTGAAGATGGGCTTAGAAATGGTCAGGAACCAGGGGAAGAGGAAATGTAATCATGGTGAAGCCCTGTTCCCTCCAGCTGCCAAGCAGTACCTGTGTCCCCAGGAAGGGGAGCTCCCCTCTCTTCAGCTCTTATTCCTAATCTTTTTCCCAATAAAGGACTTTGACTACAACTATGATGTCTGCCTCTTAAGGATGCCACAGGAATTAAGCCTGCCCATCCAACATCATCAAAGTGTGTCAAAAAGGGATGGGCCTAAGCAAAGGATAAGGTGTCAAAATTGGTGTAGAAATTGGCTGTCAAAGACAGTGTGATGGGAGGTAAGTGTACTTATTTAGTTACCAAGACGAGTCGTAGGTAACACAATGTGAGAAAAATGAACTTTGCTTTGGAGTTCCTACCTGTTACAGTAAGTTCTCCTGAAACCTTAGGAATGGGGAAAGCTTTAAAGTTACCTCCTAAATTCAGGTGGCAGGAATGTGGATGAAGAAATATAGTAGCAGGGTGAGGGTGAGCTGGAGTGTGGTCAGCTATGACCCAATACCAGAACAGGGCTGCTGCAAGTACTCCAATTCTAATAATAGTGTACATCTATACTCAATCTTAGCCAAAGGCAGAGAAGCAATTAATAATAGCACACATTTAAATAGCTTACACTTGGGTAATTGATTGGGTGGGCTCCAGGAAGGATGCAACAAAACATTTTTTGTTATACCCCTACCTTTCACAGTAAATCCAAGGTTTCTGGATACCACAGGAATGGATTTTCAGAAGGGAGAGGAGACCAATTGTAAAACAGATCCTGTTTTAGGGGAAATAGAGTTGGGGAGTGAGGAAGAGAAGAGCAAGGAATCCAGTAAAGTGAACACAAAAAGGAATGTGAAAGAAGCTACATGACATTTCTCTGGCATAGCAACAGTTTTCTTCTTGGAGAGGGAAGGTCTGATATTGAGTTGGGGGCAATTGCTAAGCTGGATAAGGAATGTGTCTTATTCTTGTCCTCTCTCTTCTTGGGTAGTATTTTTACACTGGCAGCCTCAAATCCCAATTCCAGTCCAAGCAGGGCCAGTGGACAGGGGACATGTACTGGTTCAGTGATGATAGAGGTAGGGATTCTCCCTAAAAAGCCTCAACTCTTCTGCAAGTTCCAGAGGAGAACAGGAAAGGGAGGGTAGGGATATAACGTTGAGGGAGGACTCAAGAACAAGCTGCATGTACAAAGCACCCAATAGCCTTCTCCCACTTCCGAGGCCATCACAGCTTGCTCCCTTGTCCCTAGAAGGCAGGGGGAGGTGGGGGTGGGGGTGGCTGGAGGCTACCCACTTGCTCTCTTATAGTCAGAGGGCTGACTGTGCTGATCTCCTACTTACTGGCTCCCAAGGAAAAATGGGATGCCCTGTAAGAGTTTTTGTGAGAAGTCCCCCTGAGCAGCTGGAGGAGAAACACCAGGAGTGAGCAGGACACAAAAACCCAAGGTTATGGCCTAAAATACAGAAGACAGGAAGGGAAGGAGAGAGTACTGGGCCACTTGTTGCAGATGAAAGGACAGAAAAAGCTGTGAAATGTAGGCAAAATGTCAGTTCCTCTCTTGTCTTGCCCTAGGATACATTCGTCCTCACAAGGTTCAGGCTTGGCTTCCAACATGTGCCCACTACCTGAGCTCACAGGCAAACCTCAAGAGATGTGGTCAGAACCAACCCCCCACCCCAAACACTTCTCTTCCTCTTTCCTCCTTCTTCATACCTAAGTACCTAAAGGAGCAAGTAAGTGTCAGATAAGCTACACTTTCACTGAATATTTTGGCAAATAAAGAGAGGGGGAGGAGGAGCCGGAATCTGATGAAACAGGACTGCAGTGGGAGTACTGGCTGAGGGAAAAGAGAAGCTGTAGAATAGGGACTGACAATGGCATTTACCTTGTCCTCTGCTTTTTCTTCGTAGCCATGTGATTGGAGTGGCACATGCGTCTTCATGAAGTCCTACGGCAGTGTTTCCTCAGGGTGTTGCCCTCAGTCATGTGAGTCTGGGAAAATTCCCAAGTGCAGGACATAGATGCTAGCATAGGGCTAGTCCAATGGCTAAACTGAGGAACAGCACCCGAACTCCCTCAGTCAGCCTGCCCTGGGGCCTGGCACCCCCCACTGCTTCGTTCCTGTTAATCAGCAGGACACACAGCCTGTAGGAGGCTCAGGAGACTAAGCTAGGAGGAGGAACCCATAATTTAGGACTCACAAAGCCATGATTATAGTCTCTTGGCTCCACAAATGTTAAGACTATTCTTGGGAAGCCTCAACCAAGAGCCCAGTCCAGCCAAGGTGGCTCAGTGGTTGAGTGTCAACCTATGAACCAGGAGGTCACGGTTCAATTACTGGGTTCAGTCCCCGGTAGGTGGCATGCAGGAGGCAGCTGATCGATTCTCTCTGCTCATTGATGTTTCTATCTCTTTCTCCCTCTCTGAAATCAATAAAAATACATTTAAAAAATAAAGCAAGCACCCAAAACTTGCTAAGGTAAGAATGCCCCTACTACAGTGCCAAAGGTCCTCCTTTCAAGATCTATTCTACCCCATAATATTAATAAAAAAATTACACATAAATACCCAAGGCAAATGTGAATAACTCACTTGACTCCCAATTATAAAATTAACTGCCCAAGCCTAGAGAAGCAGAGATCATGCCTGTTCTCAAATATATTCTAGGGAAATTTATCTTCTTTCTACTTGTATCCTGAACACTCTATCTTCCATGCCAAAGTTTCTGATTTTAAACTTCATTATCTTAACGCATTTTCAACCCATTTATGTATCTCTTCTTTGTAAATAAAAGTGTTTGGCCTACTTTCTACTTAGTAAGTAATCAGAAACTTACTCTTTTCCCAAGCTCATATAATCCCAATTCTTTTTTATTTTATTTTTGCCTGTCTTACTTTACAGTCCTTTGATGATCTCTTTGCTTTACTTCCCCATCAACTTATTCATCCCTCGGCAAATACTAATTGAATGGCCATTCTAAGTACTGGAAGATAATATGGCAATGAATAAAATAAGATAGTCCCCTCCTCTCATGGAGTTTTTTTAAAATTTATTTCTCATTTACAGTTGACACACAATATTATATTACTTTCTGCTGTACAACATAGTGATTAGACATATACCTCGCGAAGTGATCATCCTGAGAGCTTATCTTCTAATGGGAAGAGACAAGCAATGATCATAAGTAAAACCACTAGATTAGAAGGTGATAAGTGCTATGAAGAGAAATAAACAGGGAAGAGAGCTAGAAAGTGTTGAAGGAGTGCAATTTTAAGTAGGGTTGTCAGGAAGGCCTCACTAAAAGAAAAAAAAGTTAAGCAAAGACTTAAAGACTCTGATGTAGTAAGCTACACCTGGAGAAAGAGCTTTCCAGGCAGGAGCAAGAAATATAAAGCCCTTGAGGGGTGGGCACACCTTTGGTGTTGAAGAAAAACAAAAAGGCCAATATGCTGGAGCAAAGTGAGCAAGGTGAGTAGCAGGAAGCAAGGTCAAGCAGTAAGTGGGGGAGGGTGCGACCGCTCATGGAAGGTCTCAGAGACTTTAAAGGACTCTGGTTTTTACTCTAATACAGGAAAACACGGAGGGTTTCGAGTGTAAGAGTGACACAATCTGCCTTCCATATTAACACTATTCACTCTGGTTGCTGTGTTGAGAACTGACTCTAAGTGGGCAATGGTCGAAGCAGATAGACCAGCTACTGCAGTAATTCTGATTTGGTCTCGGGTCGGAGCAGTGGAAGTGAAAAGAAGTGGGATTCTGGATATATTCTCAAGGTAAAGTCAACATGATTTGATAAACTGGAGAAGATGAGAGAGGTGTCAAAGATAATGCCAAGGTGCTGTGACACAGAAGTTGTTATTAACTGAAATAGGAAAGATTGCAGCAGTAAGTTGGGAGAAAAGTTCAACTTCAACATGTCAAATTTGAAATGCCATCGAAATCCAGGTGTCAATGGGTAACTAGATATTCAGGACAGAAGTCCAGGTTGGAGCTAAAAAATTGGAGTCATCCACATTAAAATGGTCTTAATATAAAAGACTGAATGAGCCCTGGCTGGTTTGGCTCAGTGAATAGAGCGTTGGCCTGCAGACTGAAGGGTCCCAGGTTCAATTCCGGTCTGGGGCACATGCTGGGTTGAGGCCTCAATCCCCAGTGGAAGGCATGCAGGAGGCAGCGTATCGATGATTCTCTCATCATTGATGTTTCTATCTCTCTCCCTCTCCCTTCCCCTCTGAAATCAATAAAAAAAATATTTAAAAAAAAGATTAACCACCCTAACCAGTTTGGCTCAGTGGATAGAGCATCGGCCTGTGGACTGAAAGGTCCCAGGTTCGATTCCGGTCAAGGGCATGTACCTGGGTTGCGGGCACATCCCCAGTAGGAGGTGTGCAGGAGGCAGCTGATGGATGTTTCTAACTCTCTATCCCTCTCCCTTCCTCTCTGTAAAAAAAAAAAAGATTAACATTTAAAAAATGACTGAATGAAATCACTGCAGGTATGTGTATAGAAGCGGTCCAGGGACTGAACCCTAGAGTTACTAGGTTGTAGAGATCAGGAAAAACCAGCAAGTGAAACTAAGAAAGAGTAGTCAGTGAGCTAGGAGGCAACAAGAGCACATGTCCTAAAGCCAAGTAAAGAAAATGTCTCAGAGGGAGTCAAATGCTGCTGACAGCTTGTGTAAGATGGAACAGAATGTGCCTTTAGGTTTGTCCAAGTCATCGGTGACCGTGATAAGAACAGTCTTGGTGGAATGAACTAAATAGGGAATTGGTGGAGAGGAACTGGAGACAACTTTTAAGATTTTTACTGAAAAATGGGAAGCTATTGGAAGTGGCAATGGGGTTGAGGGGTTCATGTACTTGTAAGATGAGAAAAATGATAGCATCTTTGTGTGCTGATAGGAAGATCCAGGAAGAAAAGGAATACTGACTAAAGAAAGGAGAGAGAATTGTTGAGAGGCGTCCCTAAAAGCTAGAGGATGGACTGTACTGCTCAGGTTTTGGAGAGGAGCAGGGTTTCCTAACCTTGACACCAATGGCATGTTTGCCCAGATAATTCTTTGTGTAGGGAGCTGTTCTGTGCATTGTAGGATATTTTGCAGCATCCCTGGCCACTGGCCAGTAGCACTGCCTCCCAGTTGGGAACCACTGGTATACAGCAGTGGTCGGTAAACCTCGGCTCGTGAGCCACATGCGGCTCTTTGGCCCCTTGAGTGTGGCTCTTCTACAAAATACCACGTGCGGGCGCTGAATGAAACTTCGTGGCCCATGCGCAGAAGTCGGTTTTCGGAAAGGAGATAGACGAAACAAGTATACAAGACGAGTGTGGATGGGAGAGTTGGCAGGGGTCGACCTCAGCGAATGTACCTCAATCAGACTGAGGACGTCTTTAGCAAAGGCCAGCTTAGGAGTACCCTAATTAAGTTAATAACAATGTACCTACCTATATAGTTTAAGTTTAAAAAATGTGGCTCTCAAAAGAAATTTCAGTCGTTGTACTGTTGATATTTGGCTCTGTTGACTAATGACTTTGCCAACCACTGGTATACAGTAACAGGAGGAAAAGCAGAGTATATAGGGTGTATGCACTGAGAGATGGTTAAATGTAGTGGTGGGAGCTTGTGAACATTTTCTGATTGTTTCTGTTTTCTCATTAAAATAGGAACCAAAGTAAGAGTGAGAATGAGGGGAGATGTTGGAGATGCAGGGAATATTGCTAGGTAGTCTAAGGACTCACGTAAGTTTCATGGTGATGGATTTAAAGTAAGACAAATCAACCTTTTGCCACTCTTTTCGGCTGCATGGGTCTAGGCGTAAAGTAGGTGAAGAGTTGACTATTACAGAGAGAGGCAAGGGAAGTGAGGTGTTTGCAACAAAGTGCTCGTAATTAAAATTTAGATGGAGGAGGGAAATGAAGACACAGAGGGGATGAGGTCAGTGGAAAGGAAGATCAATGGATTATAGGTCTTGGTGAAAGGATGAATTGTTGGATTCAGTGCACTAAAGGGAATAAACTGGAAAGATTGGAGATAATAGTGGGAGAGTGGGATGTTTGGGAATGACTTATGAAGTGGTTGTAGGTCTAGAATATGACCAAGGGAATGAATTGCTGAAGGGGATAAGATCACCAAAGGAGCAAAAAACTGAGACCAGAGCATTAGAAAGTTAATCCACATGGATACTGAGATCAAGATCCATGACAGGAGTGGTATTGGCATGGTATAATCCGAATGACAAGTGTTTCAAAGTTGAAGAGTGTTACGGATAAGAGAGAATAGTCTAAAAATGGTGTAAGGAAGTATGAGAAAAACTTCACTGCCTCTAGGCCCAGTGGTACAAAGGATGTGAGAGAAAACACCACCATTGGAGGTGGGAGCAGAGGCAGAGTCCTCAGGAGAAAGCAGGGCTCAGAGCAGGAATGTAAAGGGAACATTCAGAGGAGAGGCTAAGGGTATAGGGAATTTTGTTAGTAACTGGCCATTAGTTGAAAAGAGCACAAAAGGATTCCAGAAGTTAGGAGAGGAAGGTAGATGGGGACAAAAAAGAGGGTGAAGAGTAATGGTTATTAGTCTAAAAGATGAGAGATGACTCGGTAGTTTGGGACTTCTTATGGTGAGTGACATAAACAAGATAAAGGGCATGACAGTATTAATTCTCACAAGATTTGTGTACCTGGGGCCCCCCTTCAAGCCTGCATGTAGGAGTGACAGTTTTATTCATTTTTTTATCTTTACCAGAGGATATGTTTTCATTGATTTTAGAGAGAGAGAAAGGAAGAGAAACATTGATCGGTTGCCTCCTGTACCAGGGATCGAACCAACAACCTAGGTATGTGCCCTGACAGGGAATCGAGCCTACATGTAACCTTTGTGTATAGGATGGCACTCCATACAACTGAGCCACCTGGCCAGGGCAGGGCAGTTTTATTCTTGAGTTATAAATTAGTATGCAATTGACCTGGCTCCAGGCTATTTTGAAGGAAGTCCTGAGCACCTATGTCAAAGAATTTAAATGAGACGATGAATGTAAAGCAGTTAGCACAAGGCCTGAAACTAGTATTAGTTATGATACCACTATTAAGGGGATGCTAGAAGGGGGCCTAAGCTATCCCCTCAATCTTTGCTTCAGAGGAGCAACCCCCAAGACGCTGCTCTGACCTTTGCCTCCTTATCCATTCACACCACCACCAACAATTTATTCAGTGCCATCTCCATATTGTTCCTCAAAAACACAAGCCGATTACCAACATACAAAACCAAAAATATTTTATTGCTGAGTCACCTTGAGGTTCAAATGATGGGGAGTCCATAACCTGGCCAGGACTCCCATCAGGAGAGAGATAATGGGCTCCACTTAGGGCACTATCTACTCTGATCCTGTTCACCTTGTCAGTCCCTCCAGGTGACTTCTACTTCATCTGTCCGATACCTGTGAAAAATGGGAAAAACTTGGTGGATGGCTATCCTTTAACATCTTCCATTCTTCTCTGCTCTCATGGTTCTGGACCCTCTGATGTGCTGATTTTTGCTATCTACTCCCTCCAAGGGGGTACTTACCTCTGCGTGACCCCAGATTCACTGAGGGGAGTCCTGTGTCCTGCCCGAAACATCTCCCAGCCAGCCTGGGCTATCATGGCTCCATTGTCAATGCAGAATCTGGGAAGGAAACAGAGATATGAAATTTGAGGTCTGAAAGTAGAAAACTACAGTAATTGGAGGAAAAAATCAAGAAAGGACAAGGACCATTACCTCTCATCTGTGGCAAAAAGCCGGGCTCCACGTTCCTGGCACATTGTCTCCATCATTTCCTGTAGCCTCATATTACCTATGACGAGGTGGTGGGTAGGGTTAACTTAGTTTAGCCATTTCTCCAGTCTAGCTGTATGCCGCATGTGCATTTAATTAGGAAAGTGAAGTACGGGTCCTAGGGGGCAAGGATTGGGAAGCATAGGATAAGAAATAAAACTGGTAATTTCCCCAAACCCTCAGATTTAAACAATCAGGAGGAAGATGCACATGCCCAAGAATAGGAAAGAGTCCAATGATACATACACCCTACACCTCCCACGATGAGGGCCTCCTGGGAGCCACAATGTGCCATGGCCCGCTCTGTGATCTCTACCAGCATTGCAAACACAGTTTCCTGTGGGGGACAGACAAGGGGAAAACATCAGAGGGAATCCCAACTTAGCCCCAGCTTTCTGTCCCAGCTTTTTACTCCATTACCTGCAGGGAGAAACACAGATCCTCAGGAGTACACTCGCCTGTGGCCAGCATCCGCTGGGCTGCATCCTATAATTAAAGGGGGAAAAAGAACTCATAAAACTCGACACCAAACAAACGAACAACACAATCAAAAAGTTGGCGGAGGACCTGAAAACACACTTCTCCCACGATGACATATGAATAGCCGATAGGTATATGAAAAGATGTTCAACCCCACTGGCAATTAGGGAAATGCAAATCAAAGCCACAATGAGATACCACCTCACACCTGTTAGAGTGGTCGTTATCAACAAGACAAGCAATAACAAGTGATGGAGAGGTTGTGGAAAAAAGGGAGCCCTCATTCACTGCTGGTGGGAATGCAGACTGGTACAACCATACAACCACTATGAAAAGCAGTCTGGTGATTCCTTAAAAAATTAAGGATAGAGCTACCGTATGACCTAGCAATCCCTCTCCTGTGTATATACCCGAAAAACTCAAAATCATGTATTCACAAAGATATATGCAACCCTATGTTCATTACAGCATTATTCATGGTGGTCAAGATATGGAAACAACCAAAGAGCAAAGAAAACTGGATAAAGAAGATGTGGTACATATACACAATGGAATACTACACAGTCATAAGAAAGAATGAAATACTGCCATGTGCAACAACATGGATGGACCTTGAGAATATTATTGCTGGACCTGGAGAAGCATTATGCTAAGCGAAATAAGTTCAGTGGAGAAAGATAAATATCACATGATACTCACTCATTTGTGGAATATAATTGAACGACATAAAACTGATGACAAAAAA
>NW_005871086.1:1668672-1716561 GCF_000147115.1 Myotis lucifugus | reverse complement strand
GGTGGGGGTAAGGAGGAGAGATCAACCAAAGGACTGTATGCATGCATATAAGCATAACCAATGGACACAGACACCAGGGAGGTAAGGGTATGAGCGGGGGGCCGGGGGGAGCAATGGGAGGATAAAGACACATATGTAATACCTTAATCAATAAAATTTAAAAAATAGTTTAAAAAAGATAAAAAAAATGTCAGAAAAAGCTAAGAACTATATGATTTCACTCATATGTGGGATATAAAACTGAAAATTGTGCACACAAACAGCAGTGTGGTGGTTGCCAGGGGGAGAGGAAGGGGAGGAGAGAAAAGGGTCCTAATATATGGTGACAGAAGGTTTGACCTTAGGTGCTGGGCTCACAGTGCAAAATACAGATTTTTGTAACATAGAAAGCCACACCTGAAACCTATATGATCATGTCGACCAATAAATTTAATTAGGAAAAAAAATGGTGGGGAAACAGATAAAACAATGAACAGTGGTCTGACAGACGCCATGAGAATAAAAATTCGTGCACTTGGAGGATCACCAGGTTTCACCACAATTCAATTGACCACACACTTTGTCCTTCATTGGCACCAAACTACAGAATGGGCAGCATTCATTCAAGGTTCAATAATTATGAATACCTGCCCTGGCACCACCCCCTACTCCTCCTGTACCCTGCTGCATTTCTCTTCATCACACTTACCACTATGCAACCCTTTATATCTTATTATTTTCCCCTCTTTCTTCCCTTTTTGTTTTGTTTCTTTATCCATCTCCTGTTAGAATGCAAGCCCTGACCACTAGGAGGCAGACGCTCCAACCGGTAGGTTAGCTTGCTGCTGGGGTCCGGCCAATGGGGACTGGGGTGAGAGGGCCAGACACACCCTGGAGCCCTCCCTGGGTCCCATCTGCCCGATCCGAACCCACTGGGTGAGATGGCTCCGATCACCCGCCAGGCTGAGGGACCACACCCGTGCATGAATCCGTGCACAGGGCCTCTAGTTCAATAAATATTTGCTGAATGAATTTATTCAGCATCAAATATGGGCCAGTACTATGCTATATGCAGGAAATACAATGGTGAGCAAAACAGATATGCTTTATTAAAAAGCATGCAAGTGCTCATCTTCTCACCTCTTCCACACTCACCTCAATGAAAGACAGGATCCCTGAGAATGAGACGTCCATTCCTTTTACAGTGTATGGCAGGTCAACTAGCTTCTTGCCTCTATGTGGGAGTACATGAGGCACTAAGCCTGTAGTCAGCTGGTTGCTCACCCTCCAAAGCCCCTCCCAAACCTCATTAATTATATATAAGAAAATGCCAGAAGCCCCACCAGCCAGCCTCCTTCCACCTTATGGCCCCTTACCGCTTTGCCATCTGCTCAATGTTGTAGCCTGGACTTGGGTCATTGGAAATCTAGCGGATAAAAAAGACGATGCAGTCAGATATCCAGGAAGCGTAAGAAGTGAATTTACTACTTTCTCCCTCTATTTCCATGGCTCCCCCAAAAGTCATCCACACCTTATGTTCTCTGCAGCCCAATGGCTTACCTTCAGCACTCGAGCAAAACGATCCAGACAATTACCCACAGCAATATCGATGGTTTCCCCAAAGATGCGGTAACGATGTTCTGAATATGCAATCACCTAAGGGTGATGAGGATGTCCATGAAAACCTCAAGTCTGTAAAGAGGAGTAGTTGGCTTTGGGGAACAATACAGCAGAGGAGGATCAACATGGCCACTAGAGCGTCCAATAAGAAATAGAAAGTGCTTTGCCAAACCCTGAGTGAATATTTTTTGCAGCTCTTATCTGAGAAGCTCACATATACCTTGAATATTCCCAGTGCAGATTCCTAATCTATAAAAGATGATCAGGGCAGAAGCAAACTGTCACTTCAAATACATTTTTTTAGCTTGGAGATTCCTGACATATCCCTTAAAAGCAGTCTTGACAGGGGACAGACTAAGGAACAGGCTTTCCTGCTTAAGACAGGGAACCAGAGTGCTTTTAGAGTATCCTATCAGAGCAGTACTATTTGTAAACATGAGAAGAGGTAATGGTAAAAAAACAAAACAAACAAACAAAAAAAAACACCTCAAAAATCCCATATTGGATCAGATTGATGGCTGATCCAACTCAACCCTGGCAATCAACTTATGTCCATTCTTCCTATGTGACCAACTTCTAGCACAGAAACATAGCACCCACTGACACATATGCTTCATATTTTTGGCAGTGAGTGTTTCCTTTGACCAGAGAAGTCTCTTTCCCCCTGGTGCTGCTCAGGATTTCCTTGCACTCTGATGTAGATTTTACTCTGCTGTCAAAAGGCTGGTGACAGCCTTGGCTGGGTGGCTCAGTTGGTTGGAGCGTCATCCCGAGCGGCAAAAGGTTAGGGGTTCAATTCCTGGTCAAGGCACATACCTAGGTTATGAGTTTGGTCCCCAGTGGAGACAATCGATTGACGTTTGTTTCTTTCTTTCTCTCTCCTCCCACCTCCTTCCCTCTCTAAAAATCAATAAAAACATATCCTCGGGTGAAGGTGAAAAAGAAAAAAAAAGGCTAGTGACAAAAGGGGAAGGAAATTTTCCTGCCTCTGGTTCTTCTTCCTTTTTTTTGTTACTCCTCACCCGAGGATAGTTTTCCATTTTTTAAATTTTTTTTTAGAGAGAGTGAAAGGGAGGGGGAGAGACACACACAGAGAGACACATCGATTAGCTGCCTCCTGCACCTGCCCTGATCAGGGTCAGGGATTGAGCCTGCAACAGAGGTATGTGCCTTTGACCAGGAAATGAACCCTAAGCCTCTTAACTCTTGGAAGCCTCCATTGCTACTTTCCACACCCCAAGTCCCTAACCTTGCATGTCATCCTTCAGACCTCAAACAGCTACGTGC
The DNA here is from genome assembly GCF_000147115.1 of Myotis lucifugus. Lineage (NCBI taxonomy): Eukaryota > Metazoa > Chordata > Mammalia > Chiroptera > Vespertilionidae > Myotis > Myotis lucifugus. The sequence goes on along the minus strand of NW_005871086.1, from coordinate 1,713,675 downwards.
CCTCTAACTGTTAAAGTTCTCACATTATTTTCGTGGGAATGTGTGCTTCATCTTTAATAACTATTTCACACAATGAAGTTTTAGAACATAAGCCTTTCATAGGCTGGGGACAATGACTATTTCTGACAATAACTCCACCAGGTGTTCTTTGGGGAAAAAAGTTGGAGTTCTCCAATCCCAACCTAAAAAGGTCTTATAAGGCATCCCAAACAACTATGACTTCCCCTATAAACTTAAAATATCTTCAACCATTTATAAAGTTTTTTAAAAATTACTTATATTTTTACACCCTTAAAATAACAACTTCTATATATTTCAACCAGTAATGCAAACAAAACACATAATTGTCATAAAGTAAACAAATCGTGTAGTGCCCTTTAGTTTTAATTGCTAAGATCTGTACAAAAATTAGCTTCAGAATAATGACATTGAAAATCCTTTATTTTGAGGGCTTCAATCCTTATCATTCTTTCATTTTCTAAGGAAATTCCTTATCTTTGTACATAAAAGTAATTTTATTCTGATTATCCTGCCCAAATCTGCAGTGTTACAAACTGTATTGTGGATTTTCTAATGTGCCACAGTTTAGGTTCAAATGAGCCCAGCTTTGTTCTTGTAGTCCCTGCCACTCAGGTAGAGCATGAAAGGTGCTGGTAATAGTTCCTTAGAAATTAAGAAGAAATGATGGAGCATTCTAAATACCTGTGTATTTCCTCCACTGACATACAGCACAGTTGGGCTGGTGGCTCCAGTGATGAGGCGGCCCATTTCAATGTGGCCTATACAGTGGTTCACTCCTAGCAATGGCTTATTCCACAGCTGGGCCACAGTACGGGCCACAACAGCCACAGAAACCAGTGGGGCACCCATGCCAGGGCCTAGGGAGATTGAAATGGGAGACAGAATCCTTTAGAGATTGAGGAAGCAGGAAATATGAGAGATAGGGCTGAGGTAGTGATGGTAGCAGAGGCAAACTGCAGGCTGTTTTGACATAGCCAAATTCTAGGTATATTCTTCCATTGCCCACCACTCACCCCGCCATACCTTTGGTGTAGGCAATGCAGTCAATATCCTGGGAGGTTAAGCCAGCCTCTGTTAGTGCCTCCTGCAGCAAGTCCAGAACAACAGCTCGGTGGTGCCTGGCAGTATCACCTGGAAGAAATCCTAGAACAGAAGGCAGAGATCATAGGGGTTTTTGGTAGAAAAGGTAGACAGCAATCCAAGACAGGCGATTTAGTAGTAGGACGAGTCTCTTTCACTCTTCTCAAGCATCCTGTCTTCCAGGTGCTCAGATATACTATTGCCAGTCTGTTCGGCTACCGTGGTCAGCAAACTGCGGCTTGCGAGCCACATGCGGCTCTTTGGCCCCTTGAGTGTGGCTCTTCCTAAGCCTTAGGAGTACCCTAATTAAGTTAATAACAATGTACCTACCTATATAGTATAAGTTTAAAAAATTTGGCTCTCAAAAGAAATTTTAATCGTTGTACTGTTGATATTTGGCTCTGTTGACTAATGAGTTTGCTGACCACTGGCTCATGACCACCCCCTGCAAAATGCCCTTCTTCATACCCAACTTCTTTTCAGCCTTTAGGACTCAATCCAAGTGACACCTACTTCATATCCTTTGGTGATCTTCTCTGTGACCCTACAAACCCTGTGCATGATCACAATATTGTATTTAACCATGCCCAGTATTTCATCATGAGCCTGTTTACTGTAACATCTCTGCCACAAGCATTTCCTCCACAAACGTTTTCGCAGCACAACTACTTGGCCTTAAGGCAATTGCACAGTAAAAGATAAAATAATGGAAAATAATAGAGGGGCACTGAAACATGAAACACTAATAACAATTAAAAACACTTTACTGTAAAAAATAAAAAGACATTGTCTTCTAAGTCTTTTGTTCACAGTATCTTTTTTTTTTTCTCGTTTGTTGATTTTATCTCCTTCTTTGGCATCACATTTTTCTGTTTTCGCTATAATTCTTTCTTCATTAAGAGAGGTATCAGTTTCAGCTAAAGAAATCAATCATTTTAAAAAAAATAAATATTTTTATTGCTTTCAGAGAAGAAGGGAGAGGGAAAGAGAGACAGAAACATCAATGATGATGAGAGAGAATCATTGATCAGCTGTCTCCTGTATGCCCCCTACTGGGGGATCAAGCCTGCAACCCGGGATGTGTCCTTGACAGGAATTGAACCTGGGACCCTTCAGTCCGCAGGCTGACGCTCTATCCATTGAGCCAAACCGTAACTAATGCTCTCGAAGACTGTTGTGAATTAGTAGCCGCCTCTTTTATATTTGCTATTGTTTGGTAAACTTTTGGTTTTGACGGGTGGGAGGGAAGATTGCTCACAAAGGAGTTGCAAACTGATAAATTATCATTTTCCAGTATAGTATGCAATCTGACTTTCACATAACTGTGCAATCTGGCTTATACATAGTTGTTATCATCCACTATTTGAAGATTACCATATCTACTCATCACTGTAGAGACCATTATGAGGACTATGATTTCTCTAATATAAAAATGGAAGTAACTGCAACAATTTCCTCAATGGAGAAATGAAATCAAACTGTCAACTAGCTGAAATACATTAAGTCTGCCAAATGTTAACCAAACTGTCAACCAGTTATTTTATCTTTTATAGTGAAATTGCCTTAAAGTCAATTGGGTTGTGCAGTGACAATGTTTGTGGCAAAAATACTTAGAACTGCATGTAACAATTATAGCGTTATGATTACCTGTAGCTTCCCCAGTTCAACTGTGAGCGTCTCCCAACATTGGGTCTTTAATTCATCTTTGCATTCCTGTTGCTAAAATGCCTAGAAGAGTGAGTGCTAAACGTACATATATTTCTAATGAGTAACCTGTCACAACATCACCTGCTCAGGGAGCCTTTTTGGGTACACACACGTCAGTCGCCCTCTCCTACACATATACAGGTGATTTGGGAGCGGGTAGGCATGATATAACATCATAACTTACAAATAATATTTATTAAAAGTTGTAATGTGACAGGCACTTTGATTCTCAAGACCCCACGATGCAGGCATTATTCCCATTTTAAGAATAAAGAATTCCCAAAACACATATCGACCATGAATATTGTAAAGCCAGCCAGTTCTGCCTGACCCCTATACTGGGAGTCTTTACACTCATTCTGGAACTTATTATATCTATACTAGTATGTTATACTATTTATCATAAAGTTCTGTTTACGTGTCGATGTCATAGCAGGCTCATCACATCTGCTTTCGTATGCAACTATTTTTGTCCCCAACAGCCAGCCGACTGACACTTAGCACATAAAAGGCACTCACTAAAAGCTGAACGAACCCTGACGATCCAGGGACAAGTGCCTGTGACTCACAGCCATCAGCTTTGTGACGTTAAGAAACGTCACATCATCTCAGCTTCGAATCAAAAACCCTACGGGGGGACAATGCTCTCCACGCCCCACTTCGCTAGCGTTTAGGACGATGGAACACGATGGTGGGCGGGGCAGCGCGCTGCAGACTCTTCAGGTTCCCGACTCACCCGTGCCCGGAGGCGTGACGTAAGTGCGCCGCGGGTTTGCCAGCACCGCGCCATCCCGCACCACTCCCACGCCGATCTTGTTGGCGCTGCCTTCAAAACCCAGCACAGTGGGCATGGCCGAAGCGGGGAGGACACACCCGCAGGGTCCTAGCTAACACGGCGGCCGCGGAAGCCTCGCCGCTCCGTGCGCAGAGGAACGAGCCCGCAGCAGCTCAGCGGCCGAACGCACACGGACAGGCACCTAACAACTCCGCTCGCCGCGCCGTCCCGCCCCCGTCGTCACGGCGACCCGTCAAGGCCCCTTCAGCAACCTGTCCTGCTAACTGCCAGGGACGCGGAGCCGGCATCCGCTCCTGGCACGCCTATCCGCTGCTTTGCCGCTCTCCGGGGGTCCAGCCCAGCCTTCTCCACTGATTGATTTTCTCTCTTGCGCAGCGCTGGGCCCTTCGGTCGGGGCGGCAGGAGGAGTCGTGCACCGGGCACACGGATAAACAGCCCGAGAATGGAGGGCTGGGGCCTTAGTCCCCCGGAGCCTTTGGAGAAGGGCGGGCCTAGGTTCTCCGTCACGTGGTGCCAGACAGACTAATCGCCGGCATTGCTGCGCTACGCGGTGATGCCCCAGGCCACGTGACCACGCCAGTTACCCACGTGGGGGCACGGCGTGCTCCATTCTTTGTGCTCGGGTAGGAAGGATCCCGGCGGCAACTTGAGCAGGTCAGACACCGGGTTGCTGTTCTTTCGCCCATCAGAAGGGCTTTTCTGGACGTCTGATCGGCTGGCGTAAGCCGGGACCCTTGATTAAGGCCCTCGATTGGCCGAGGGGAGATCTCGTAGGAGGGTCCATAGATCACCGTGGAAGGATCTAGTGTTGTGGGTGAGGGGCTATGGCGCAAGGAGGCGGGGAAGGGATTCTGAGATAACGCCCGCTCTCGGGAGGAGCCTTTCCCCAGCTTTAGCTGCCTTCACCATTTCTTTGCATCGTTAGGCAAGGCGGTGAAAATACTGCTCCGCAGGGCGACCTGGTGCAGGAGGGCGTGCGTTTCCGTGATGCCGAAGCGTGGGAAAAAGGGAGCGGTGGCTGAAGACGGGGAAGAGCCCAAGATTGGTAAGAGAGTGAAATGACCCCCTCTCCCTAGAGGCTGTGATGGTGGTGCTTCTAATGTATCCGATAAACGCGAAGTACGGACCGACGCACCGCATTTCTGCAGTTTGAAGAACTCGCGGCAACTGCAGGCTCTCAGCGGGCCTATAGTTAACCCCGGATGAAAGTTGGTTACCGCCAACTTTTATCACTATGTATTACTTATTTTGTAGAACCAGAGGCCAAGAAGCGTAAGTCGGGAGCAGGAGCAAAGAAAAATGAAAAAGAGGCAGCAGGAGAGGGGTCAGTCCTATATGAGGACCCCCCAGATCAGAAAACCTCGCCCAGTGGCAAATCAGCCACCCTCAAGATCTGCTCCTGGAATGTGGATGGGCTCCGAGCCTGGATTAAGAAGAAAGGATTAGATGTGAGTGGAAATCAAGGAGGGGAAAGAGACAGTCTTTGGTATTGAATGATCTTGGGGTTTAAGTACCTTTTCCCATTTTAGTACCCACCATGCAGGTTTATTTATATATTTTTTTTTATAAGGAGGGGCTGCACCAAGTCATACCATTTCCTGCCTATCCATTCCATTGCCTTAAACGTTTAATGTCTTCATCTCTTCCCCAGCATATTGAAAAAAATCTTACTGGACTTGCTCCATTTTTATCTCCTGCATATTTTGTTTTTAAATAACTAGTGCTTACACAATGCAATTCACAGATGCTATATTATATAATTGTACTATTGAAACATCTTATTGGCCAATATTACCTCAATAAATTTTAAAAACGAAATAAGTAACTAATGCTTAAAAAATCTTAGCTAGCCACTCCCTATAGAAAAAACACTATCTCCACAGGGTTGCATGTAAGCCTTCTTCCATTAGTTACCAGTTATCTAATTGCTTATTGTGCTACCAGTGGTCGGCAAACTCATTAGTCAACAGAGCCAAATATCAACAGTACTTCTTCAAAATAGACTCGCCCAGGCCAAAAACCGACTTCTGTGCATGGGCCATGAAGTTTCAATCGCACTGTATGTGCGCCTGCACGTGGTATCTTGTGGAAGAGCCACACTCAAGGGGCCAAAGAGCTGCATGTGGCTCGCGAGCCGCAGTTTGCCGACCATGGTGCTAGACTGTTAAACTCCTTGATGCACAGGGACCCTACCTCCTGTTTATCTCTAGTACTTAGCAGATTCAATAAATACATGCTGTATTGAGACTATCTTTTATACCTTTCATTTTACTCAGTGGGTAAAGGAAGAAGCCCCAGATATCCTGTGCTTGCAAGAGACCAAATGTTCAGAGAATAAACTACCAGCTGAACTTCAAGAGCTGCCTGGACTATCCCATCAGTACTGGTCTGCTCCTTCAGACAAGGAAGGGTACAGTGGTGTGGGCCTACTCTCTCGCCAGTGCCCACTCAAGGTCTCCTATGGCATTGGTGAGAGCCTACTGATTCCTAATGCCTGCGCGCTTTCAAACTAACTGCTAATACCCCACTCCAGCCCCAATTCTTGATTCCTTTATTCTCTACTTTCCCTTTGCTTATTTATACTTTCATTTTTTTAAAAAAATGTTTCCCCTTATGCTTTTTTGTACTGATACTGTTTCATTTCTCCAGGCGAGGAGGAACATGATCAGGAAGGCCGAGTGATTGTGGCTGAATATGACGCATTTGTGCTGGTAACAGCTTATGTACCTAACGCAGGCCGAGGTCTGGTACGCCTGGAGTACCGACAGCGCTGGGATGAAGCCTTTCGCAAGTTCCTGAAGGACTTGGCTTCCCGCAAGCCCCTTGTGCTGTGTGGGGACCTCAATGTGGCTCATGAAGAGATTGACCTTCGCAACCCCAAGGGAAACAAAAAGAATGCTGGCTTCACCCCACAAGAGCGGCAGGGCTTTGGGGAACTGCTGCAGGCTGTGCCACTGGCTGATAGTTTCCGGCACCTCTACCCCAACACCGCCTATGCCTATACCTTTTGGACCTATATGATGAATGCTCGATCCAAAAACGTTGGTTGGCGCCTTGATTACTTTCTGGTGTCTCATTCTCTGTTACCTGCTTTGTGTGACAGCAAGATCCGTTCCAAGGCTTTGGGCAGTGACCACTGTCCCATCACCTTATACCTAGCACTGTGATACTTCCCCCAAATCATTTTAAGCCTGGGAAATAAGCCCCTAAATTAGCTTTAAAACTTCTTTGCTTTTAAGAGAATTCTGCACTGTTACCCTTCAGCCAGGCTCCTAGTGACAGATGGGCTTCCTTTAAGCCCAAGGCTTTGTTTTTTGGTGTGGAGGGCTTTCTCTTCCTTTTTTTTACATTAAACAAGCTACTGATGACTTCCTTTGAACTGTCCATGTGAAAATAAAGAGCCATAGTTTCAGCCTTGCTGTCTTTGTATTCTACCCCTCTGTGGAGCTACAAATTCCCCTCCTCATTTTTGTCTTACATACAGATTAACAATTAGAAAAGGGCAGAGTCATGACCTTATTTATTTACAAGCACAGGATGAGTCCTTAACCTCCCCCAACACAGCAACCCTACCTAGCCCAGTGAAATACTACTGCTGGGGGATAAGGTTGGCAGGAGGAATTAAGGGTAACACAGGACTAGGGGAACATACCCCATAATTAAATAGTTATATACACATCAGTTCCTGTGGTTCTGTACAAAGCAGCGGTTAGCCCCACCCCCACAGGACATGGAATGGGGAGAGAAGAGACTGGGGACTGAGGCCAGAGCCAGTCCCTGGTGAAGTGCAATAGCAGCAAGGTCCTAATGGTGCACAAGAGGGAGGGAAACCCCCAGGGCAACCCACCCCAACCCTGCCCTGGAATGTATAAGGGACAGGAATGGCTCAGGGAGCATACAGGAAGGACAAGGCTAGACCATCTCTTTAAGATCCAGGTTTAGGAGCAACATTTCCCCTATTTCACCCTAAGTACAGCAATCTGGGAGGAAAGCAGATGGCCTGCAGCAGTCTTATCTACTCCTCCAAACTTAGGTGAGGGCCTGGTTCCTTCCTACTCCCCAGGGAAAAGGAAGGCAGCTGCTTGGCTCCTCTTAGAGAAGCCCAAGGGAGCCTTTTGTCTTGGCTCCCTTTGTAGTGTCACTGTCCCCACCAGGGAGGGGCCAGGCACAGTCTGTGGGTCATCCTGTGGCTCAGGAGAAGTTCTGGACAGGGTGGCTGACCTTCATACAGGCCCAATAGAGGGCCCGCCCTAAACACAGAACAGCCAACAGGATGGCAAATGCCCAGGCTGCATAGATGCCTCCATATCGCCGTGCTTGCTTCCATGTCCCAAACTGACAAAGAAAAAGAAAGAATGATGGGGTTACTGTGATCTCTCACCACCTTCTAGCAGCCCTAATAACAGTAACACAAGCTTCAATCCCTGTTCCCTATCCATGTGCAGCCACCTTCAGGGACCTGCTTAAGGTCCCAGTTCAGTTTCCTTCCCCTAGGCAGGAATATACTCACACAATCCCAAACATCTGCCAGTTTTTCTTAATGTCTTACAATTGCACCAGATTTCCTATATAGCAACTTCTAACTTAAGCCACTTCTCCACTGTCCTATTCTCTGCATAAAGAAGATGGCGGGCCCGGCCAGTGTGGCTCAATGGTTGAGCACTGTCCTATGAACCAGGAGGTCACGGTTCAATTCCTGGTCAGGGCACATGCCCGGGAAATTGTGGGCTCAATCCCTAGTGTGGGGTGTGCAGGAGACAGCTGATTGATGATTTTCTCTCATTATTGATGTTTCACTCTCTCCCTCTCCTCTCTGAAATCAATAAAAATGTATTTTTTAAAAAGAAGATGGCTGTTCTTTACTCCTATAGTAACGAGCACGAATATTATTCAGTCACCTCAACTTCAGCTCATCTATACATTAAAACACAAACACAACACCCTTGATTTCTTTTCCCTTTTTTTTTTTTTTTTAGGTTAGCCATTCCCAAATCTTAGCCTACAGCAGTGATGGCAAACCTATGACACGCGTGTCAGAGGTGACACACGAACTCACTTTTTTGGTTGATTTTTCTTGTTAAATGGCATTTAAATATATAAAATAAATATCAAAAATATTAATCTTTGTTTTACTATGGTTGCAAAGATCAAAAAATTTCTATATGTGACACGGCACCAGAGTTAAGTTAGGGTTTTTCAAAATGCTGACACGCCGAGCTCAAAAGGTTCGCCATCACTGGCCTACAGAGATGAGGCTGAAGAATAAAAGGGGTTGGATCACAGTTACTCACAGCAAGGCCAGTGGCAGTGACTGCCAAGAGTAAACCAAGCAAGAAGCAGCAGACACATCTCTTCCGCGGATATCTGCGCCCAATTGATGACCTGTGGGGAGGCAAACAGAAATGGATGTTTGAAATGTTCCTGTAATTTTTACTCTAGCCCTTATCCGATTACCAGCTCAAGGATGCTACTCAGAATCACTTACACTTTCCTGCAGTGAGGACAACGGGCCAAGGTTCGGTCTGTGAACTCCGTCCACTATGGAGAAAAAAGGGAGAAACCAATTAATAGTATAAGCAGGGTCATGTATTTTGAGAGACCTAGGGCAGGGGAGGTGGGAAATGAGTTCTCACGGAACAGGATTCAATATCATAAGTCAGAAACACATTCATGATTCCTCCTGGGGTTTTCCCCCAGGACTTCCCGTACCCCTCCTCACCAGAAAAGTATTCTTGCAATGTCCACAGATGACCCTGACACCCACGGGCTGAGGTTCCGGACTTAGAGGTCCTGGGTGCACAGGCCCGAGATTAATGATTCTTTTGCTGTACAAGAAAAAGAAGTGCTTGAAAAGTTTTTAATCCTAAGGACCCCTCCCTTCATACCCCCCACTCCCTGCCTCACTATGGTCCTCTACTTCTCTGTACATTTAACATACTCTGCTCCTCAATGCTACCCCAGAGAGTCCTTGAGGAAGAGCACTGCTTTAACTACAGGTCTCTAATTTCCCTTTTATCTCGGGATAACTGACCCAGTCCCCAAAACTCTCCATCTTCCTAAAGTACACCATTTCATCCCCATCTTTTTATTGCGAGATGAGAAAGATGACTACAACATTCTAGAGGCACAACAGTCCTTAGCCTTTTCTCCTTCTAAATCAGTGGTTCTCAACCTTCTGGCCCTTTAAACACAGTTCCTCATGTTGTGACCCAACCATAAAATTATTTTCGTTGCTATTTCATAACTGTAATGTTGCTACTGTTATGAATCGTAATGTAAATATCTGATGTGCAGGATGGTCTTAGGCGACCCCTGTGAAAGGGTCGTTTGACCGCCAAAGGGGTCGCGACCCACAGGTTGAGAACCGCTGTTCTAAATAAACACCAGGCTCTCTCACCTTGACATTCCCCACAACCATTCATCCCTTCTGGGCCTTCCAGGTTTCCCCACTGATGCCCTCCCCACCTGATGCCTCTTACCAGTAGGGTCGAGGACAGGCAATTCGCTGGGAAGTCACTTTGCAGATAAGGAGACAGTTACAGGGGCACCGAACATATTTCTTCCCTGGGGGTGCATTCTTGATTGGCTAGAGAATAATGGGAATATCAGTAAGCAAACCTCTAATCCCAATTCCTCTCATTTCCTCCAAAAACACCTTCTGAGGAGAGATCAGACAGATAAAAGTCTTCGCCAGGACCGAGAAACGAAAAAAAGGCATACAGCACGAGACTGGCACATGAAAACTAGGCTCGAGTATCTGGGATAGGCATGAAGGTGAAGGATGGTAAGCATTCGCTTTGGTGAGAGGCTTCTGGGGAAAGGGCTGTATGAGAGTCCTGGAACTGAAAGCTGGGTTTTAGGAAGAGCTCTGGCTGAAGGTCAGGGTCTAGAATCAAGGAATCAGAAAAAGGATCCAGGATATATTTATATTGTATTATATATATGTATATATATGTGTAACTCACGGTGGCTTCGTTGCAGACGCCACATTTGACTACATGCTGATGCATCTTGCCTTCCACGTTGATGAGAGACTGGCAGACTCGGCAGGTGATCATGGGGGCATTCCCACTGTCTGGGCTGGTCAGGGGTGAGTAGGGGGGCGGGTCATCCCCAGGCAACACGGCTGGGTGTCCCTCGGGGAACGGGGGAAATGCTGGGGAGGAAGGTAAAGACAAGGGCTGGCATCACTCGCAGACACCACCACTGATGCTCCACGGGGTCAGGGATCGCTTTCTGGTCCTCAATCCTTCTGACCACACTCGGCGGGCTCCTTACAGACCGCCCTGCAATCAGCTTCCTCAGAAATCCCTTCCGTTTTCCAGACCGGGTGGCGATCGGGCAGGAAGAAAACCTCGCCCTGTCACAAGTGCAACAGCTCCGCACCTGGCGCTGGGGCCCCGCCCTCCACCTGCGGCCCCGCCCCCTCCCGCCTCCCAGCGTACCCCCGGGAGCACCGCGGACCCACCCGGCTTACCCTGGGGTGGGACATGTTTACCGGCTCCGTAGGGTGGTGCTGAGGGGGTCAGGCCTCCCCCGGGCCCAGTCCCACTCCCGCCTGGCCCCGCTAATCCGTTGCCACCGGCGCCACCGTCGATGGGCTCGGAGAGCAGCGGGGATCGCTCTCCATCGGCCGCCATGGCCGTCACCACCGCCTTCAGCTTCGGCCAAGGGTCCGGCTTCGGTCGCCGCAGCCACAGCCACCGCCGCTACCGGGTTCCCAGGGCGCCTGCGCGCCGCGCGCCCGGCTCGCACCGCAACCAGCGGCCTGCCCCGCCCTGGTCTGTCCCGCAGCACGTGATAGGCTCTCCCCGCCCCCGCCGGGTGATCATTCGTGGAAAGGAACCAATTCCTGGTCCTGTGGCGGCAGCTCTTCTCTACCATTGGGGAACGTTGCAAAAACGTCAATGGTCACATGACCTTCCGAAAGGCCGCTGGGCCTGCAAAAGCTGCACGTGATGAGAGGAGGAGCAAGCCATTGGCCGCGCGGCCCATCGCGCTACCTCCAGGCCAGCAGGTGGGGCGGGGCAGCGCCGACTCACGGGTCACGTGTCAGGAAGCCGCGAGTCCTCTGTTACGCGCCCAGAGCGGGGCATGATCATTGCTCCTCATTGGTCCAAAGACACCATTAAGAAGTTTTCTCCCTCGTTGCGGTTATGATTGGCATCCCATTGGCTGGAGGCTTCCATTCCCTCGTCCTGTGATCCTTGGGCGCAAGTTTATTGGCCCGATTTTCGCTCCAGAACCCGGAGGCGTGGCTCGAGGAACGGGCAGTGGAAAAGTGCGGAGCTTGGGATGTCTGCGCAGCTAGAGGAGGATCTGTAGACACTAAGCTAAAAAAAAACATGTAAAAAGCCAGTGAAAGATGTACCACGAGGAAGTGATTTAAAACGTTAAAATTGTAATTCCAGTCTTTCTTGGAATCACTTCTGGAATCGGACGCCAGACTGGCTTCGCCTGGAAGCTGGTGTGCAGATTTCACCTTTCCCCCTATCCCTAATTAAATTGTGAGAGTATCTTTTTTATGAGTCTGCATCTACCACTGAAAGGAGATCTCAAAGTTTTACTCAATTTTCTGATCCCTCAAGCCTAAACACATCAGCATGGAAAGTTTTTTTTTTTTAATCGAGTTAACCAATCAAGCCCAAGGATATTTTCGTTTGGCAGTAGAGACGGGTTTTGAGACTTTCTAATGTGTCAATTTTTCCCCCAGGCACCAGACAGCAATGGAGGTTGCTCTGACAAGTATTAGGAAAGATCTTAAGTAACTCAGGCGTTTAAACATAGAGCCAATCCACCTACCCACTCTCCTGTTCTTCATATTCACCTGTGTGAACTTAACTTGCACAGCAGCTAAAACTTACTAGGTGCTCTACTAAATGGGTACCCAGGCAAAGACGAAATGTGTGGGTTTCCTCTTCCCTGCTTAGGGAAAGGGAACTTTTTCCCTTTGTTTCAACTTTATTGGGTGTTTCAGGGTGGAGCAGGGGCAGTCAAGGTGAATAGCTTTGTTATGCAAGGAATAATTTAGGAGGATTTCCTTGATTATGTAAGGGTAAAGTGGGTAGGCTGTTATTCTGGAATTCAAAAGTGAGTCACTTTAACGAATCTTTGTTTTATGATGTTAAGTAATATTTTTTAGTTAAGTCAGTACAGGATAGGAAGGGCCCATTGTCATAGGAGAAGGTAGAACCAGGAATCAAATGGAGATGGTTCGAGCTCCTGCTCTTGGAAAATATCTGATTGCTACGAATAGGAATACTTTAGCTCAGGTCTATTAAATGCAGGGGTTCCTTCACTGAGAATAGTGCTGGAATGGCCACTTTCCCCCGAAGAGCCCCTCAGATGAGGGTTCTATCTTACCCCTTCCCAGAAATCAAAACAGAACTGAGAGTCTATCAGTAACCTCTGAACTCAACCTTTGACGATAGTGCCCTGCCAGGCCCCTTCCCTAACCTCCTGTGGCCTTCATGGAAGCTTGAACCACACCTGGGTTCCACACCTGGGTTCCCCACCTTACACCCCAGCCCCAGGTCATAGCCCAAGTTGTGACTGCCCTATACAGGAGAGGCAACAAGGAATTGAAAAAAACAACTTTGAGGATGATGCACCCCTTTCCAGATGTTTAATAATAAAGGTATTGTTGTTGTCCCAGCCATTATAGCTGCTATAGGTGCTGAAGACTTCACCTGGGTTTTGAGGTTTAGAGGCAGCGTTTTCAAGTCAGCTTCTACTTAGAAGTAAATATCCACCCAGCAGTTTTGTCCCACAGACACTTAAAGAACCATAGGACCTCTGGATACAAAAATAGGCAAGGGGTTGTAGTTATAACTACATTATTCCCATTATTCTCTAGCCAATCAAGGGGACAGGCCAATCTGCCGCTTTTTCTGATGTTTGTAGCACATAGTTGCTCAAGTGTTCACTCTGGGGTGGAGTAGGTTTATTATTTGCATCTTGGTCACACATATTACAAAACCTATCCTTTGGTGACTCTTCCACCCTCACCAAAGCCTTACTTAAAGTTCACTTAAATCTAGTATTATGTGTATCAAAATGTGGGAGAGATGGAGGATTAGATACAGTACTACAGTACCAAGGATCCTCTAGGAATGAGTGAGTAGAATGGCGCTTTTTTTGTAGTAGTAGTAGTCGTAATAGTAGTAGTAGTTTGGGCTCCTGCGGGTGAAATATAGGGATGTGGCTAGAGAAGTAAATGGAGAAGTAAATATTAACAAATAGAAAGAATGTTCTCTCTGACAGGTATGTGAGGCACTGGAGGAAAGGTATAATGGAATAATCCCTGAATATGTCCTGTTATAGATCCATTTTAATGCCAGACTAACCTCTTTTCATATAGGTGTGGGACAGGGTTAAGGGAAGGACAATGGCTGTCTAAGTGCTCTCATGATGAAACTGCTTTATAATAAAGAACATATTTATTTATGTAATATGATAAATTCCTCTGAAACTTGAGTTCCAAGTCTCCATTGGAAGGAGCCATTTCTTATTCTGCAAATGTACTCAACATCCACTCCCTACAGTTCTGGGCACAGTACTTTAGAAGATATCTAAGATCAATAAATTCTGTCTCACCCCAGTGACATAACAATCTGGTAGTGGTTAGAAGACACATGCCCAGAAGGCAAGGTAAGTTGTGAAAAGAGTCATAAAAGAGGTAGAAAACAAACCCTGTCAGTATGGAAGAGAGAAATGCCTCTTCTGGTCTTCAATTATCTATTCCTGTATAATGAACAACACCCAAACAAAGTGCTGTGTTTTTTTCCTCATGATTCTGCAAGTTGGCTGCATGGTTCTATTATTGGTCTCCCTGGGCTCATTCATGATCATGCAGTCAGAGGTAACTGTAAAAACTGAATGGTCCAAGATGGCCTCATTCATATCTCTTGTAGGTGTATGTGTTGGCTTGGTTGGGCTTCTTTATAACATGGTGGTACTTTGAAGGATGGTCCAAGAGGGTGAAAGGAGAAGATAAAAGGCATCTTAAGTCCTTCATTCCTACTGAAAGGGCGAGGGCTAGGCCCTCCATCTTGCCTCAGGGTAAGGGCTACGTCCTCCATCTTACCTTGGCCACGTGCTTGGCAAGGAGCTTCTTCCCGGAGGTCTAGGACTCTGCTAGCCACACCCAGGAACAGGACACCGACTTGCGCCTGGCCAATCGGCAGGGCGCAGTCCTTTCTCCTCCCCTTACTATAAGGCCCGTCTCTACACGGGGTTCTCTCTCTCGGCCACTTGGCTTGCCATTGTGTCGGCGAGTCTGGTGGACGGGGAGCTCAAACTAGCTTGAAATACAGATTCTTATGCTTTTGCATCGGACTGGCTGGCTCCCTGATGTTGGTTTCTTGGGGATCTTGAAATCTGGGCATAACACCTACCACATTCTAGTGGTCATGTCAAGTCACAAGGCCTGCACAGATTCAAGGTGTGGGGAAATGAACTTAAAATCCTGGTGAGAGGAGCCACAAAATATTTTGGTTGTTTTTCAACCTACTATAAATGGTAGAATTTCAGCAATCAATACATCTGCAAAATATTTGTTAAATATTTTCTCTTTGTGAAAGGCACTCCTTAAGAAACTGACACTCTGGGTATGGTGACATAATAATATAAAAATTAACAGTATAAAATATAAGCACTTGTAATCTTTTATTACATGGAAAAATCAATACTAGAAATTCATGATACAACATGTGCTTCATGACAAATGAATTAAACAGTATAATATGAATTCAGGGAAAGAAATCATTTCTAGTCAGAATAGCCAGAGAAAACTTTAAAAATATAATGAAGGACCCTAGCCAGTTTGGCTCAGTGGATAAAGTGTCGGTCTGCGGACTTAAAGGTCCGGGTTTGATTCCCAGTCAAGGGCACATGACTGGGTTGGGGGCTCGATCCCCAGTAGGGGGCGTGCAGGAGGCAGCCAATCAATGATCCTCTGTCATCATTGATGTTTCTTTTTCTCTTTCCCTCTCCCTTCCTCTCTGAGATCAATAAAATTATATTTAAAAAGGAAATAAGAATATAATGAATACAATGAAGGAGTATATTATTGTTCATGGATAACTTGGATTTGAGCTCTATCTTGAATAGGTCAATTGGCAGGCAAAAAGTAAAGATAATATCTGTAATTTGATCATAGCTAATAAAACACTTTTATATTCATATTCATTTCAAATCCCCTTATGATACTGCCATTTGCAAATACTGCCATTTACAACAACATGGAT
This sequence comes from Myotis lucifugus, assembly GCF_000147115.1. Lineage (NCBI taxonomy): Eukaryota > Metazoa > Chordata > Mammalia > Chiroptera > Vespertilionidae > Myotis > Myotis lucifugus. Next base: position 1,697,823 of record NW_005871086.1, on the reverse strand, counting down.
GGACCTTGAGAATATTATGCTAAGCAAAATAAATCAATCAGGAAAAGCCAAGAACCATGATTTCATTTATACGTGGGATATAAAACTGAAACGCATGCGGCAGGCGTGGCTCAGTGGTTGAGATCAACCTATGAACTAGGTCACATGTTTGATTTCCCGACAGGGCATATGCTTGGATTTCGGGCTTGATCTCCACAAGGGGGCATGCAGGAGGCAGCCAATCAATGATTTTCTCTCATCATTGATGTTTCTGTCTCTTCCTCTCCCTCCCTCTCTGCAGTCAATAAAAAAATATTTTTAAAAATAAAATAAACTCATGGACATGGTATGTATGGTGATTACCAAAGGGAAGAGAGTGGGGATGTAGTAAAGGGTAAAGGGGACCAAATATATGGTGATGGAAGATGATTTGACTTTGGGTGGTAGGAACACACTGTAATATATATCATGTATCATAGAAATGTACATTTGAAACCTATATGATCCTACTAACCAATGTCAACCCAAGAAATTTAATAAAACATAATAAAGTAGGTTCAAATGCCCCTATGAGATGGACAGGGAAGGCAAGACTATTTTTATTTTACAAATGTGGAAACTGAAGCTCTGTGAGCTAGTCACTTAAGCTGAGAGGGATTGAAATGGGGCTAAAAGCCTAGGTCTTATGACTATTGTTTAATGCTTTTGCATTCACATCATCTGCTAAGCAGATTGAAAAGGATAGAAACACAGAGGTGGTAGAATGCATGGTATTCAGACTGGAGCCCTTTTTATGCTCAATACCTGGCACATAGAAATTGCTTGATAACTGGCTATCAATCAATTAATTAACTTGAGCTCCATCTTTTCTTAAAATATATTTTTATTGATTTTACGAAGAGGAAGGGAGAGATATGGAGAGTCAGAAACATCAATGCGAGAGAAACATTGATCAGCTGCCTCTTACACGCCTCCTACTGGGGATCCAGGCACAACCAAGGTACATGCCCTTGACTGGAATCAAACTCAGAACCCTTCAGTAGGGGACCAGTGCTCTATCCACTGAGCCAAACCGGTTAGGGCACTTGAGCTCCATCTTGAAGTCAATTTATGTACCAAGCAATATTGTCAGCTGTAGTACCAAGCAGGTTGAATATTCAGCTTGGGACTCTAGCACAGCTGACATCAGTTGTTAAAGGCTGGCATGGGTTTTTATTGGTTGGTAGTACCTGTATTATATAGGTAAGTCATTTCAATAATAGCCCTGGTACTAGATATCTTATTTATGGGGTGGGGTCTTCTCACTTAGATTGAGAAAAATCAGGCTACGGAGGTGCATTAGTTTGCTAGGGTTGCCATAATAAAGTATCATAGACTGGGTGGCTTAAACAACAGAAATTTATTTTCTCACAGTTTTGGAGGCTTGAAGTTCAAAATCAAGGTGTCAGCAGGCCTCTCTCCTAGGCATGAAAAAAATCAAAACTAGCCCTAGCCAGTTTGGCTCAGTGGATAGAGCATCAGCCTGCGGACCAAAGGGTCTCAGGTTTGATTCCGGTCAAGAGCACATGCCTGGGTTGCAAGTTCAGTCCAACGTGCAGGAGGCAGCCACTCAATGATTCCCTCTCATCATTGATGTTTCTATCTCTCTCTTCCTCTTTGAAATCAATAAAAATATTTTTTTAAAAAAGAAGAAATAGCATTTCTGAAGTTAAAAAAAGAAAAGAAAAAAATCAATACTAGAAATTCATGATACAACACGTGCTTCATAACAAATCAAACAGTATAATATGAATTCAGGGAAAGAAGAAATCACTTCTAGTCAGAGTAGGCAGAGAAAACTTTAAAAATATAATGAAGGGCTCCTTATTTAACATTAATGCTGTATTTTAAATTTTTTTTAAAAATGAGTTTTTATTGATTTTAGAGAGAAAGGGAGATGGAGAAAGGAACATCAGTGTGAGACACATGGATTAGTTGCCTCCTGTACCAACCCAACCTGGGATTGAACCCGAAACCTGGGTATGTGCCCTGACCAGGGATCAAACTGGCAACCTTTTGGTGCACAGGACAATGCTCAACCAACTAAGCCACACTGGCCAGGGCTAACTTTAATTACTTTTTAAAGGGCCCTATCTCCAAATACAGTCACATTGGGGTTAGAGGGTTAGGGCTTCATCATATGAATTTTGAGGAGACAGTTCGTAACAGTCCATATAAGTGGAGGATATAAAGAAAGAAACTGTAGGGATTTGGAAGTACTTTTTTCTCCAGGCTTTCAACCGAATGGCAACTAGCACCCTGCGTGGATGGGCAGAGAATGGGGTGGGAAACATCTGTCTGGCTTATGTGACCCAGGGTGTCACATGCCCTGTTTCTTCTTTCCCCCTTCCTGAAGTGGTAGTTTACTACCTGTGTAAAAACAAAACAGTTCCTTACTCCATATCCAGGGTAAAGAATGTTTCTGGTAATACGCAGAGTGAATTAACCAAGACAAGGGGTAGTATGGAAGGGTTGGATGAGGTGGGGTAAGGTGTGGTCTGGTTTTAAGGGGTCAATTACTGTTTATTACACTGAGCCTTTGCTCCCTTGTGTTCCTTTCTGTGCCCAGTTCTTTGCCCTGTTCATTTGGGTATAGTCTGCCTCCTTATCTGGGTGCTAAGGTTGTTGGTTGGAATTGAGGGTAAGTAGTTTTTTGTTTTTTTTTTTAAAAATCCTCACGCAAGGACATGATTTTATTGATTTTTAGAGAGGGAGGGAAAGAGAGAGAGAGAGAGAGAGAGAGAGGGAGAGAGAGAGAGAGAGAGAGAGACATGGATGTGAGAGAAAAACATTGACCAGTTGCCTCCCATATGAGCCCTGATCTGGGATGGAATCCACAACCTAGGTATGTGCCCTGACTGGGAATCAAACCTTCAACCTTTGGTACATGGGACAATGCTCCAACTACAGGCCAGGGCTTTTTTAAAAAAATGTTTTTTTGTGTGTGTGTTTTTAAATCTTCACTCTGTTCCTGCCATTGAGTGAGGCAAGATTGGGATCTCACTCCTAGAGAAGAGAAATAAAAGTGATCCTTTAACAGCAGAAAACCTCCACCTAAAATAAAATAATGTTTTAATTTTAGGAATTAGATAAAATAGAGGGTTTAAGATTGGTAGTGGTGGTGGAATAAATATTTAAAGAGGAGAACATCTACTTCTGGTCTAGAGAGAATGAGACAGCTCAGTGGAGAGAGCAGGAATAAAATAGATTTTTCACCCAAAGGATGCTGAGCGGCTGAGCCTCCTTCTATAAACGTTGATGTCAGGAATCACTATCTAGAGACATCTTTTCATTCTGTAAGGCAATGCTGAGTGACTTAGAACCTGTCCCTTCTGTTCTTCAGTTTCCTTGATCTTGAGTGTGGGGGATGGGCGTGTTAATGAGTACATTTGGACAAGGGAGTCCCTTGGCAGTTAAAAGGCGTGATAAGATAGAAGGGTAATACGGCAGTAATGGACTATAATCACCCTTTGATGATTATTTGGTTCCTGACTACAGGAACCCTAAATGTATAGAATAAAACATAGTTCCAGCTTCTTTTATGTGGGTACAGGGCAGCATGACCAGAAATGATAAGAGCAGTGTTGGGCCTTCATGTAATGATTGAAATGTTTCTATGCTATGCAATATGGTAGCCACTAGCCACATGTGGCTATGGAGCAGTCAAAATGTGGTTAGTATAACTAAGGAACTGAATTTTTATTTCATCTTTATTTTATTAAGTTTAAATTGTTACATGTGGCTAGTGGGTACTGTTTTAAATAGTGCAGGATTAGAATTGCTGTTGATGGGTTGGGTGTACCTCTAGCATTTCTTCTGATCCAATTCACAGTTAGGTGGTGTGGAGAACTCAAAAAGAAAAAGAGACAATGGGGAATAACAATAATAGACAACATTTACTGTGTGCTTACTATAATTCCAGGCATTATCTAAACACTACGCATTTTATATAATTCTTGCAACAATAGTAAGTACTATTATTATCCCATTTTACATATGAGGAAACTGAGGCATAGTGAGAATTTTACTTGCCTTGGGTCACATAACTGGTATGTAAGGCGTAGAGATGAAATTCATACACAAGTAGTTTGATTACAAAGTCCATTCATTTAGACTACACAGATTCAAGATAATGAGGAGGCATTGAGTGATTAAGGCCATACTTCCCAAACTCTGTGCCAAGGTAAAAATTCAGAGGCACCATGGAATATTAAAATATTTTAAAGGAGCCCTGGCCAATGTGGCATGGTTGGTTGGGTGTTGTTCTGTGCACCAGAAGGTTGCTAGTTCCATTCCCCTTCAAGGGCACATGTCTGGGTTGTGGCTGGATCCTCAGTAGGGAGCATGGAAGAGGCAGTCAATGGATGTTGTACTCTCACATCGGTGTTTCTATCTCTCCCTCTCCCTTCCTCTCTCTCTCTAAATCAATAAACTATTCTTTAAAAAAAAAAAAACTAAAGAAAACACAGCAATAGTCAATATTTGTTGTATACAATGCAAATTAGCAGCTGGAGGTAATTCACAATTTGAATATTAAATTCTGCTACATTCCTTTTAATTTCAAAATATCATTGCAAAACCTGGTTTTAGATCCCTCTGATAAAAAAGTAAGCACTAGAGGAGAACCAAGATGGCGGAATAGGTAAACACCGGAGTTTGCTGCCTCGAACAACCACTTCAAAAATACAACTAAAAGACGGAAAGGACATCATCCAGAACCACAGGAAGGCTGGCTGAGTGGAAATTCTACAACTAGAAGGAAAGAGAAAAGCATACCGAGACTCAGAGGAGGCGCAGTGCAGAAGTAAAATACTAAGGTGCGGTGGTGCATGCGGAGCAGGATGGCGGCTGAGGGCGCGGTTGTCATTTTCAATAGGGAGGGAGTCTCAGGCTCTGAGCTCCAGTCCTGGGCGAGTCTCTAGGGACCCAGACTCATACGGGAGAGGCGGGACTGTCTGGCATCGGTCAGAACCCAAGGGCAGCTTTCTCTCCGAGGGGCTTGCAGCGATTACTGGGACACTGAGAAGCAGAGCCTCTGAGGGCAAGAATGAGAGCAGCCATAACTGCTAGCCCCGCCCTGTTGATCCCGTGGGACCTGCCTCCCCCAAGCCCTGCAGGGAGGCTTTTGCTGGATAGCCTCAGGCAAAGGCTAGATTAGCACCTCCCTAGAGATCCAGGAGCCAGGAAACCCAGAGGTCAGAGTGGGACCATCCAGTTTGCAGCTTCTGGAACCATAAAAGACACACTCAGGGGCAGACTCAGTGAGCACCAAAGCCCCATTGAAGCAAGTCTTGCCCCAGAGGGGTGTCTCAAGCACAGAAGTTCTCCCACTGCAGACACAGCTGATTCTCACAGCCAATTGGCCTGGAGGTCAATTCCTCCCAGTGATAACTACAACAATCAAGGCTTAATTACAACAAGACTGTGCACAAGCCCACAAGGGGGTGCACCAAGAGTGTCTACCTCAGGTAATTGGGACACTTAGCACAGAAAGGCACTCTATTGACATAGCGAAGCATAAAAAATGCTGAGACAAAGAAACAGGACACAAATGACAGAAATGGAGGAAAGCAAACTGCTGGATATAGAGTTCAAAACCACACTTTTAAGGTCTTTTTTTTTTTATTGCTTAAAGTATTACAAAGGGTATTACATATGTGTCCTTTTTTTATTTTTTTATTTTTAAGGTCTTTAAAGAACTGTCTAGAAGCCGCTGATAAATTTAGTAAGGCCCTCAAAAAGACTGGTGAGACCTCCGATAAATGTAGTGAGATCTTCAAGAAATCTAGTGAGACCCTCGATGTTGTGATAAAGAACCAACTAGAAATTAAGCATACACTGACTGAAATAAAGAATATTATACAGACTCCCAACAGCAGACCAGAGGATCGCAAGAATCAAGTCAAAGATTTGAAATATGAAGAAGCAAAAAACACCCAACCGGAAAAGCAAAATGAAAAAAGAATCCAAAAATACGAAGATAGTGTAAGGAGCCTCTGGGACAGCTTCAAGCGTACCAACATCTGAATTATAGGGGTGCCAGAAGAAGAGAGAGAGCAAGATATTGAAAACCTATTTGAAGAAATAATGACAGAAAACTTCCCCTACCTGGTGAAAGAAATAGACTTCCAAGTCCAGGAAGCGCAGAGAACCCCAAACAAAAGGAATCCAAAGAGGACCACACCAAGACACATCATAATTAAAATGCCAACAGCAAAAGACAAAGAAAGAATCCTAAAAGCAGCAAGAGAAAGAAAATCAGTTACCTACAAGGGAGTACCCATACAAATGTCTGCTGATTTCTCAACAGAAACTTTGCCGGCCAGAAGAGAGTGGCAAGAAATATTCAAAGTGATGAATACCAAGAACCTACAACCAAGACTACTTTATCCAGCAAAGCTATCATTCAGAAGTGAAGGTCAGATAAAGAGCTTCACAGATAAGAAAAAGCTAAAGGAGTTCATCACCACCAAACCAGTATTATATGAAATGCTGAAAGGTATCCTTTAAGAAGAGGAAGAAGAAGAAAAAGGTAAAGATACAAATTATGAACAACAAATACACATCTATCAACAAGTGAATCTAAAAATCAAGTGAATAAATAATCTGATGAACAGTATGAACTGGTGATTGTAATAGAATCAGGGACATAGAAAGGGAATGGACTGACTATTGTTGGGGAGGAAAGGGGTGTGCAGGGTGCGGGAAGAGATTGGACAATAATCGTGCACCTATGGATGAGGACAGTGGGTGGGGAGTGAGGGCGGAGGGTGGGGTGGGAACTGGGTGGAGCGGAGTTATGGTGGGGAAAAAAGAGGAACCAATGTAATAATCTGAACAATAAAGATTTAATTTAAAAAAAAAAGTAAGCACTATGTGAAAATCGGCACAGAACAGGAAATGGGAGTAGCAATGTTGGATTCCAAGGTTTGAGAAGTTGTGCAGTCTCCAACAGGCACATCAATTCCTTCAGTAACTATTTGTGGCTATTTAAGAAAAAAAATTAAATTTTTTCCTTCCAACTTCTGTATGTTGTTTTTAAAAAATGTTTACTAAATTGTCATGAACCAACTACTTAAAAAGCAAACTCTTAGGTATTTCTTTTGACCTAGGGTTGCTATAAAAAGAACTGTTGAGATACTAAGCTCATTATAAACTAAAAAATTGGTAACCTCTGGCCGGAGTGCTGAAAATAGACCAAAATGGTCATAAAGGAATAGAGCAACAATTTTCAACCGATGTGCCGAAAAAAATTTTTAAAGCATGCCATACATGACTATTTAGCCAGGGCTACTGACTTCTTTTCCCTTAGATTGTCAAATAAAAAAATGACAAGGGCCAACACAGCAACAGCTGTCTGGTGTGAATGAATCAAAATTATATCTATTTTTTTAGTCAGATCAGCAAAGAATATATTTTTTGATATGCCACAGAATTTTAGGGATCAGTGTACGTGTGCCATGAGATGAAAAAGGTTGAAAATCGCTGGAATAGAGTATGGGGCCTTCGCTTGAGATGACTATAAAAACTAATAAACAGAGTCACTTTTGAGTCAGAACTGTTTGCGCAGGGGAACTCCCTTGTATGTCTTACTCCTCAAACTTCTGAAATGTTAAAACTGGCAAAATAACCTTTGGATTAAAGAAACATTGTATCCCAAACAACTGTTTCTGTAGATAAGAAGAAAGCAGATATTATGACTACAGGCCTAAAAAACATTCTTTAGAATTAACATCACTGTATTAGCTGAGCTGCACCTAAAGAAATTCCTTCTGTTTGTGTATTTGCTTCCGTTTCCTTTTCTCACCAACACCATATCCTTTCACCTACTATTTGGGTTCCTGCATGAATCAGTGCTTCCTGAATAGCTATTCTTTTGGATCTCAGATGCTTGTTTGCTTATTATTATTTCCAAATTATAAAAGGAAGTTTATCTAGAAAGTTACAGAGGTAGTAGGAGTGAGCCCACTGGGCTTTGTGGATTCAGGAAACAAGTTACAGAGGCAAAAGAAGGGCCCCTGGAGCATAGGAGAGAGAAGGGTAAAGTTACAGCATCTGGGGAGAAGTAGAGGTGGAAGGGAAAACAGGGCATGCTCCGAGAGGGACAGCCACTGGTCTATTATTTTATTTTTATTTTTATTTTATTTTTAGAAATTGCTTCTGCATGTGGCAGCTGCTTCTTTGTTATTTTTATTTTTTTAATCCTCACTTGAGGATATTTTCCCATTGATTTTTAGAGAGAGTGGAAGGGAGAGGGAGAGACATAGAGAGAGAAACATCAATGTGAGAGAGACACATGGATTGATTGCCTCCTGCATGCACTCTGATTGTTTTCCATTGCTGGGAGCCTGCAACCAAGGTATGTGCCCTTGACCGATATTGAACCTGGGACCCTTCAGACCGCAGGCTGATGCTCTATCCCAGTGATGGCGAACCTATGACACGCGTGTCAGAGGTGACATGCAAACTCATTTTTTTGGTTGATTTTTCTTTGTTAAATGGCATTTAAATATACAAAATAAATATCAAAAATATGTCTTTGTTTTACTATAGTTGCAAATATCAAAAAATTTCTAAATGTGATATGGCACCAGAGTTAAGTTAGGGTTTTTCAAAATGCTGACATGCCGAGCTCAAAAGGTTCGCCATCACTGCTCTATCCACTGAGCAAACCGGCTAGGGCCTATTATTTAAAAAAAAATTTTTTTAATTGATTTCAAAGAAGAAGGGAGAGGGAAAGAGAGATAGAAACAACAACAATGAGAGAGGATCACTGATCGGTTGCCTCCCGTATGCCCCCCCACTGAAGGTTGAGCCCTGGGCATGTACCCTGACCTCCTGATTCATAGGTCAACGCTCAACCACTGAGCCAAACCGGTTGGGCTGGCCTATTATTTTTAAGTTAACGTGGCCTAAATAGAAAGAATAGACATTTTCTAGTTTTGACCACTAAGTATCTGCTATACACCAGGGTTCGTAGTGCAGCAGATGCACACAAACACAGAACACCTGAGTCCGTACTATTTAAAGGCCAAAACCTGTGAGGACAGCAGTAAGAGATGTAAATAAACCAAAGTTAGGGTTAGGACAGGCTCCAAGGTAGGTTTTAACGCAACCTAGAGCCTGGGTCCTCGTGTTGAACAGACCAAGATAAAGATGTGGCTTGAGAAGACCTGCTGGACCTTGTCGGGTAGACTCCCCTCTGGGTCATAGGTGAAACTGAGGTTGAAGAGATTGGGGCTTCAAGTGAAACTTGGCACTCGGGCCTTGAATTGGCCAGGAGAGGGGGCAGAACACTGGTTGCTGAACTTGACTTCAGAATAAAACATGTTGTGTAGTTCTGAAGGTTATACTACCTGACTAGGGAGGGGTCTGGTAAACTGTCCTTGCCTGTCAAATAACAGTACATTTCTTGGGTGACGGGAATGTTTATATATACTGCAGATTCTGTCCCATATGATGCTGTAGAATTACTATAGAAAATTGAGACTTGTCCCTGAATTTTCTTTTGTAGATATATTGTAGAGCATCTACTTTTGGTTTCTGTACACTAACTTTAGAGAATTAATTAAAACGAATTAAGTTTGCACTTTCTTTATTTTTAAAAAAATATATTTTTATTGATTTCAGAGAGGGAGGGAGAGGGAGAGATAGAAACATCAGTGATGAGAGAGAATCATGGATCAGCTGCCTCCTGTACATCCCCTTCTAGGGGGTCGAGCCCACAATCCCTAGCATGTGCCCGGGACCAGAATTGAACCCAGGACCCTTCAGTCCCCAGGCCAATGCTCTATCCACTGAGCCAAACCAGGTAGGGCAATAGCTATATTCTTACAAGAATGTTATATTATGTAATTTGTTACATGAATCTTTCTCTAGTTATCTGTATTGCTTGGATCCAGTATTGTGTAAATCAAGGGATTGTCTGGTTTCCCATCTCATACCTTCGTGTTGAGGATCCAGGAATTCTTTCCCCTAAAAGTTTTATCATCTCCCCATCTGGGCCTAGATTTAGACCCAGATCCTGTAACCTCCAGGTCAGCAATGTTGACCCAGTTTCCTTTGTCCAGGAAGGAACTCAGACACAGACTCACTTAATTTTCTTCTGGGATTGCACGATTTAAGGTTTAAAATTTTCTCTTTTTAATCTCTCACGGTGTGCTGCAGACACCACCTGGAATGGGGTTACACTCAGTGGTTCTCAACCTTCCTCATGCCGCAACCCTTTAATACAGTTCCTCATGTTGTGGTGACCTCCCAACCATAAAATTATTTTCGTTGCTACTTCATAACTGTAAGTTTGCTACTGTTATGAATCTTAATGTAAATATCTGATATGCTATATGTGTTTTCCAATGGTCGCGACCCACAGGTTGAGAACCGCTGGTACAGGGTACGGTTCATGGGCGAAGGGTGGGGGGTGTTGGCAGGGAGGGGAGCTCCCCCTCCTGGCTTCTAGCTGTCTTCCCACACAGTTTCCTTCTTGCTGGAAAACCGGGCGCTGCGGGCCGCGATAGGTGCAGGATGAAATGCTGGAGGTGCTGGGTGAGGCGGCGCGAGTAAGGGTCCAGCCCGGGGAAGAACTCAGGTTTACAACCCAGCCTCCAGCAATTGAATCTGGGTGTGTCACCATGGAGATGGGGCCGGCCCTCGTGCGTGGCTGCCATTGGCTGGGCACTCCCGGGCTGGGGATATAAGCCCGCGCCCGGCTTACAGTGCACTAACTGTGCGGGCCGAACCGGTGGCGGCAGCCCAGCTCAGCGGAGCAGAACCCTGCGCACAAGGGCAGACTCATCGAGAGAGCGTCCACGGGATCATGGAGAGCCGGTGAGACGGGCACCAGGCCCGAGGAACCCCAAAGGCCCCTGGGGAGCGGAAATAGCTGTCACCGAGACCTGGAAACTTGGCACTCCGAGCCCGGAGGTGGCCGGGAGAGTGCCCTGGAGATGCAGAGGCCTGGCATGGAGCCGGGTGCCAGGGACAAAGCGACAGAGCAGTGGGGCGGCTCGCGCCGGCAGGGGCGCACGTGGGAATAGAGTTGAGGTGGCGCCACCAGAGCAGGGAGGGAACCGGTTAGGACCGTGGAGTCTGTACGGAAAGGAAGCCGGTGTCTGCGTGTGCGCGCGCGCGCGCACGCACACACGTTTGGGGTGTAAGTGTAGAGGGAGGCATGCCCTCATCCCCACGTGCTCTTCACAGATTCCCATTCTAGAGGCTAGGTACAGCTGTAAGGTACTTTTTGTGCCCCTACCTAGAGTTCCTCCTTCAGAGGAGATACCGCTCACGTCACTCACCAACACAGCCTTTCCCTCCAAATTGGAGGTTCAATTAAGTTGGGGATGGAGTCTCCAAGGAGAAAAGGAAATCTTTACTTAGTGAATTGAGCAACAGGCCCTGCCCACTACCCCCACCTCACACCTTTGAAAACCCTTCTCTTTGCGTTGGTCCTGGAAATCTAAGTCCAAGTTCTTCCCAGCGTTAGGGAGCACTGGCTTTTGCATGCCCCAGGCTCCAGGGTGTTCTTGGGGGACTGATGGCCAATGAGGAAGTCCTATAATCTGTGGCTAGACACGCTAGGTGTCTAGGGCTCGCTTCTTTCATTTCCTTTGCACCTCTTGGGGATGCTATTTGATGAACTTTTAACCATTTTATTGCTTCTCTTCTCCACCATCCCTTGCCCCAGTTCCATTGCCCTCACCCCTATCCCTTACCCAGCTACATTACTGGTGTATTGTAGAGCCATCTTGTTTTGAAGGCTCTTCTTTTGAAGGGTAGGATTTCCTCTAGAGCAGCGGTTCTCAACCTGTGGGTCGTGGGGTTCGAACGACCCTTTCACAGGGGTCGCCTAAGACCATCGGAAAACACATATATAATTACATATTGTTTTTGTGATTAATCACTATGCTTTAATTATGTTCAATTTGTAACAATGAAAATACATCCTGCATATCAGATATTTACATTACAATTCATAACAGTAGCAAAATTACAGTTATGAAGTAGCAACGAAAATAATTTTATGGTTGGGGGTCACCACAACATGAGGAACTGTATTAAAGGGTGGCGGCATTAGAAAGGTTGAGAACCACTGCTCTAGAGGCTTCCTTAGTTGTATTCAGCTCTATTGCACCTCAGTTTGACTTTTTTTTCCTCTTCAATCTTTGGTCCTTCCAGATGGGTGTGAGAATTGAACTGGACCTGGGAGAAAAAATTCTAGGTTGATTTGGGTGGGGCGGGGGGGGGGGGAGGAATGTATGTGTTCTGGGTAAGGGTGTTTCCTTAGGTGTCTGAAGGGCAAAGGTCTGAAGGGCAAAGGACCTTGGTGAAGAGAAGGCAGACTGGGAGGAGAACACAGCAGGGGGGAAAGTGGGAGAAAGGTTCAAGAGCTGTGGATCAGAAGCATGATTTATGAGTCATAGGCATTTGGAGCTTATTAGCAAAATTAATTAATTTTTAAACTGAGCCTGTAGGATAGGAGGGTCTCTTTACCCTCCTTGATTTGATTATTTCAACTATACGTCTGTGGACTCTGGTCCCTTCTTCTTTAAATCTTTGTCGTAAGGAGAGATATTAAACCTGAAAGCGATAGCAAAACTTAAGGTGGGGCTGGTGGTGGAAACATTAACTTTTGTCAGGCTTTCGAATGAATTTCATATCATACTTTCAGTGGGTCTGATTCAGAAAGAGGAGTGGGCAGGTGGGCGAGCTTAGTGTTGCCTTTCCTGAGAGAGAGGAGCCTCCAATCTGAGCAGCTCTTCGGCTAGCTTCTCTGTCCCCTGCCACCTCGGTGTACCTGCCAGCCTTTCTGTAGTAAAGGTCATTAATCTCCGATGCCCTTGGTATGGGAGCAAAACTCATCTTGATTTTTTTTTCTTTTGTTCTAGGTTCACATATGAAGATTACCAACATACTGCAGAATGGCTTCTGTCCCACACCAAACACCGACCTCAAGTGGCAGTGATCTGTGGTTCTGGCTTAGGAGGTCTGACTGATAAATTAACTCAGACCCAGATCTTTGACTACAGTGAGATACCGAACTTTCCCCAAAGTACAGGTACTGGCAAGGAGAGAGGGATGGGACTGAGGGATATTGATGGGATTCTTTTTTTAAAAAAATCTTTATTGTTGAAAGTATTACATATGTCACCTTTTCTCTCCCATTGACCCTTATACCCTGCCCCCTGCACCCCCACCCCATGCCTCTACCACTCTTTTGTCTGTGTCCATGTGTTATGCATATAAGTTCTTTGGTTCATCTCTTCCCACCCACCCCCACCTTCCCTCAGATTCGACATTGATGAGATTCTGATGGGAGAGCAATACTTCTATGCCCAGACCTTTATAAGCAGGGGGGGGAACATCAGGCCTGTGGGCTGTTTAAAGCCCATGAAATCATTGGGTCTGGCCCTGCCAAGGCATTAGGGGTGAGTTACTTAAATGTTTGACTAAATATAGCAGGCTCATTTTTTAAAAAAATATATTTTATTGATTTTAGAGAGGAAAGGAGAGGGGGAGAGAGAAACATCAATGATGAGAGAGAATCATTGATTGGCTGCCTCCTGCACGCCCCCCACTGGGGATGGAGCCCGCAACCCAGGCATGTGCCCTTGGCCGGAATCGAACCCGGGACCCCTCAGTCCGCAGGCCGACGCTCTATCCATAGAGCCAAACCAGCTAGGGCAGGAGGCTCATTTTTAAGTTGATAATTTTGTATGGCCTCAAATGATGTTCTAAATATCCCAATGGCCCTGGGCAGAAAAAAGTTCCCCACCTCTGCTCTATAGCATGGGACTAAAGACAACTTGTAAGAGTAGAAAATAAACCACCATGAATCAGAATGACTTTAGAATGAAATTCCCCTAGAAGGACAGTCATAATAGGGCATGTGTGTCAATGGTAATAGATGATGACACATTTCCTATGCTTTAATGACTCAGCACTCCTTTAAAGCTCTACAACCCCTCCCCCATACACACTGTAGTCACCACATGCATACTCACACACCTACATCATATCTATTACTCTGCAGCTTACAGTAAATGGAGAAAGCCTTGCCTGTAACCTCCCCTGACAAAGTCAGGCCTCCTCGGTCCTGTGTCCTCCTGCCGTTTCTAATCTCCCCAGCTCTAGCTTCAGTCCTAGGATAAGGCACAGGCTAGAGCACAACAACAAATGGACACACAAACTACCATTTTCTTAAAATAAATATACAAATAATCCATGAATACACAGAACCTAACACACTGGCCCTTTTGAGGGGGAAAAGGGCAGATGTCCCCTATGCACAGAGGAACCTGAGGATAACACACCCAGCATCCTAATAGCAGCTGGAAAGCTCTACAGCTAAGGCTTACAAAAGGGCCAAGTGAAACAGAGGCAAGTTTCAAGTAAGGTACAAGGGTAGCTTATTGGTTTACTTATTAATTTTTCAGATAATAAACTTCCGTTGGTTAATGTAATACTTATTTGGATTTCTACCTTCCTCTTTTCCCTGGAGAGTTATGATTTTTAAAAAAATATATTTTATTGATTTTTTTACAGAGAGGAAGGTAGAGGGATAGAGAGTTGGAAACATCAGATGAGAGAGAAACATCGATCAGCTGCCTCCTGCACACCCCCCACTGGGAATGTGCCTGCAACCAAGGTACATGCCCTTGACCGGAATCGAACCTGGGACCCTTTAGTCCCCAGGCTGACGCTCTATCCACTGAGCCAAACCGGTTAGGGCGAGAGTTATGATTTTTAACAGATAAAAAGAATGTTTTTAGCGATTTTAGAGAGAGGAGAAGGGAGAGGGATAGAAAGATAGAAACATCCATGGGAAAGAAACATCAATCAGGAATCAAACCAGTGACCTCTTGGTTCTGGGTCAATGCTCAGTCACTGGCCATCTTGCCCAGATGACGAAACAGATTTTTCAAACCCTTTGGAGCAAGACTGGGAGGCCAGAGCAGGAAGGTGGGAATGGGGGTTGGAGAAGGAAATACTAAAAAGAGAGATGGAGAGCAAAATTTTGTAAGGGAGACAGCAGTGACATTGGCTCCACCTACCACTTCCATCTGCAGTGAGAAGGGCACTGTACTAAGTAATAAGGGGATTCATTTTTTAAGCTTTATCAACTTATTTATATTCCACTGGAGTTTTCCTAACTCTCACCTATGTTCTATTACCGGTAATTTAAAAAAAAAATTAAACTTCTCTATTTCTGAATATCTCTCAACTCCTCCCCTTGGTTTTGGTTCCTCTCCCAGACCATCCATTTTTTAAAAGATAAGTTGGCCATGTTCATTAGAGGAGAAATGTCAGATAAAGAAAATGGTAATGATGGTTATTACACCTGTGTGGGAGTTATTTCTGCATTCCCACGCCCCATCATGGGCATGTGCTCCCACGGGACAGTTTGGGAGTCCTGATGGAGAAGACGTTGTGTGGGTCCAAACTCAGCTCCTTGCCCTTATTGAGTAGCCTCTTTAGGAAGCAGAATATACTACGAGCTTCCTTTCAGGAGTGAAGATGCCTATAGTTTAGTTCGGGTAATAAATAGGAATACATACTTTGAGAATTTGGGGAAAGCGGTCTATAATTATTGCATTCATTATTACCCAATTATTCTATTTTTTGCTCACTTTTGTTCTGTTACCAGATGGCTTTCTCATTCTTTGGAAATTTCTTTAAAAAAAACTCGCCCCCCCCTCCTTTTATATATGTTCACATTGAACATCCTTACCCCCATAGTTCTAATCTTTGAATGTACTTATGTATTTATTTGTAAGTTTATGATTCATTTCTATCTCCAGCAGACCTAAATTTCTGAAAGTGAACAACGTAATATCTTCTTTTGCTTAATTATATCCTCACATGTTGAGCAGGTGCTCAATGTTGTATGAAAACGCCATCCCATTCATTTCCCTTTCTTTCTTTGTATTCAGTGCCAGGTCATGCTGGTCGACTGGTGTTTGGGGTCCTGAATGGCAGAGCCTGTGTGATGATGCAGGGCAGGTTCCACCTGTATGAAGGCTACCCAGTCTGGAAGGTAAATTGGGGACCTCAGTCCGGGTTGGATCTAGAAGGAAGGGAGAGAGCTCTCTATCCCACTTTATTGCCTAACTACCTGAGCTAGGCAGATTTTTGGTTCCCTCCTTTCATGATGTATAGCATGCATATCTGAATAGTGGATTGGTGAAACTTTAAAGAACACTTTCTGGTCTTTTATCTTTTGCTTCTAAGGTGACATTCCCAGTGAGGGTTTTCCATCTTCTGGGTGTGGACACCCTAGTGGTCACCAATGCAGCTGGAGGGCTCAACCCCAAGTTTGAGGTTGGAGATATCATGCTGATCCGTGATCACATTAACCTGCCAGGTCTCTGCGGTGAGAACCCTCTCATAGGGCCCAATGATGAAAGGTAATTATTTTGCTCCTTTGTTTATACATGGGGGAGTGGTGGTGCAAGGACTTGTCTGAAAGAGAGCTCATTGTATTCCATTAATCTGAGATAATCCAACCTGTGCCCTAGGTTTGGAGTTCGTTTTCCTGCCATGTCTGATGCCTACGACCGGGAGATGAGGCAGAAGGCTCACAGTACCTGGAAACAAATGGGAGAGCAGAGAGACCTACAGGAAGGCACCTACGTTATGGTGACAGGCCCCAGCTTTGAGACTGTGGCAGAATGTCGTATGCTGCAGAAGCTGGGTGCTGATGCTGTTGGTGAGAAGGGATACTTGGCTAGAGGCTTGAAGAGGGAGGGATCTGGTAGAGAAGGGAAGGAGTAAAAGATTATAGACCTGATAGTGGATTGAGAGAAGATCTGACTTGAGAAAGACTGAATTTCTAGAAAGTGATTTCTAGAAAGGTATTACGGTGGTGAAGTTTGATGTGTTATAGCATCAAACCTCCCCACTCAGCATCAAGGGCTTAAACAGCTGTAATGCTAATGACCTGTACTTGATTTGATAACTGTAAAGATTATTCTAACAAATGTCATAGTCACCTTCTGTACTTCTGGCTGGAAGATGGAGCTGCATCATTTGAACTGACTTCAAAATGACCACAGACAGTTATAGATTAGGTTAAACAGTGAGGAAAAGAGTCATTTAAGGATCCTGACATGTGGCTTTCCTTTCTCTCCATCAGGCATGAGCACAGTACCAGAAGTTGTAGTTGCAAGGCACTGTGGACTTCGAGTCTTCGGCTTCTCCCTCATCACGAACAAGGCCATCCTGGATTATGAAAACCTGGAGAAAGCCAACCACGAGGAAGTACTAAATACTGGGAAACAAGCTTCGCAGAAATTGGAACAGTTTGTCTCCATTCTTATGGCTAGCATTCCACTGCCTGACCGTGCCAGTTAACCAACCCCGGAGTGGCCTGGCCGTCTACATTATGGGACCCACGTAGCTGCTACCTACTTTGGACCCTTGCCAAGGTGACATGCCTCTGGAGTTAGATAGTGGCAGAAAGGAGAGGAAGACCCCTATCCTTCACTTTCCCCACTTCTCCCACCAGACCCTTCTGGTGCCTAGTGCTCTTTTGCTCAACTGTCTTCTCGTAACAGTTTTCACTTCCATTATTTTCAAGAGCTGGAGCCCAAGCCAAACCCTACTACACATCCATGAACGTTCCCAGGATTTGACTCGGGCTACTGACTTGGACACAGTAATAGTTGCTGCTAGCTTTCTGAGATAATGCTTTCACATTCCTGGGGATTTAGTTCTACTTCCCATAAAGCACTGGAGACCACACCGGGACCAGCTCAATACCTCTTGGACCTTAATACTACCATATTTTGAGAATAAAGAGAAAGATGAAATAATTTATTTTTATTTTTTGTGCAATTTGGGATAAGGCTGGGGCATAGGCCAAGAGTGGCATAAAAGGCTGTGAGAGCACATGTCTTGTGAGACTATCTGCTTCTCAGACAAGTAGCTAAGGACTGAGGTGATGTATGTAAATTAAGGGAAGGTTGAAGAAAAGGCAAGATGATGAAAATAGAAAAAGATGTTAGAAAATGGTAAGGAAGGGCTAACTTATCGTCTATAAAGGCCACTTCCCTCAGGCCAATCTTGCCTCTGTCCCTTGCCTTCTGAATGTTTTCCTGTTTATACATGAATATCTGAATTATCTTACTGATTTCCACTCTGTTCCATTGTTGCCAGTTCCTTGTTAAGCCCTAGTTATATTTCCTCTTGATTTCCTTCTCTCCATTACTCCAGCTTCTTTCATAATTAATAGCAACTGTACTCTTCTTCAATCCATTCTGACAATGCCGTGGCAAATACCCCTTTACTAACCTGCCAGCCACTTGACTGCTGATTAGTTTTGTCAACCGCAGGTAACTTGAGTTGGCTCTTACTCAACTTCTATTTGAGCACTTTCTTTTCTCCCATTGCTCACATTCTGGGCTCTAGTCTTTCTCTCCATTTGTGCTTAGTCAGAACCTCTCTGTGACGCAGCAGCCAGACATAGCCCCTTTTTTGGATCATTGCACTGTTTGTGCTTATCAGCTTGCAGTTAGCTGGCTGGCATGTTTGACAACCACACTATATTCCTAGCCTATTTGCCTTTTGAGAAAGGATAGGGCTGGATGAGCCTCTAATGATGACATTTCAATTAGTAGTAAAATATGAAAGAAGCATTTTGGATGGAAAGCTTTTGAAAACTCTTTCACATAGTGTTAAATTAAGAATATAAAAATGGCTTTTCCTTAAGTGCCTATTCTTTTCTATTTTTCAATTACAGTTGACATCTAATACTATTTTGTATTAGTTTCTGGTGTATAGCACAGTGGCCAGACAGCCATAGAATTTATGAAGTGGTCCCCCTGATAATTTAAGTACTTGGCACCATAGATAGTTATTACAATATTATTGACTATGTTACCTGTGCTGCACTTTATATTCTCATGACTATTTTGTAACTACTAATTTGTACTTCTTCTTTTTTAAAAAATACATTTTTATTGATTTTAGAGAGGAAGGGAGAGGGAGAGAGAGATAGAAACATCAATGATGAGAGAGAATCATTGATTGGCTGCCTCCTGCATGCCCCCAACTGGGGATTAAGCCCACAACCTGGGCATATGCCCTTGACTGGAATCAAACCCAGGACCCTTCAGTCCACAGGCCGGTACTCTAGCCACTGAGCCAAACCAGCTGGGGCCAATTTGTACTTCTTAATCCTTTCACCTTGTTTACCCAGTCCACCAACCCCCCTCCCCTCTGGCAACCATAAATTTGTTCTTTGTATCTATGAGGCTGTTTCTGTTTCATTTGTTCATTTATTTTGTTCTTTAGATTCCACATAGAAGTAGAATTTGTCTTCCTCTGACTTATTTCACTTAGCTTGATACCCTCTAGGTCAGTGGTTCTCAACCTTCTGGCCCTTTAAATACAGTTCCTCATGTTGTGACCCAACCATAAAATTATTTTCGTTAATACTTCATAACTGTAATGTTGCTACTGTTATGAATCGTAATGTAAATATCTGATATGCAGGATGGTCTTAGGCGACCCCTGTGAAAGGGTCGTCCAACTGCCAAAGGGGTCACGACCCACAGGTTGAGAACCGCTGCTCTAGGTCCATCCAGGTCACAAGTGATAAGATTTCACTCTTTTTTTATGAGTGCCCTACAGTCTTAAGAGAGATACATTGGTAAAACCATTAACTGTTAATATAAGACGGTTTAAAATAGGTACAAGTCACATGTGATGGGAGCCCAAAGGATGGAGAGATTGTGTACATTGGACTATGAGAATTGGTTTAGTGAAAGTTTTATAGAAAACTTTGAGTTCAGTCTAGGGCGGAAGCGAGGAAGAGGATTTCACCCCAGGGTGAGAAAAGCACAGAGCTATGAAAAGTACTAGGCATGTTCGTGGGTCATTGTCACCACAGGTGTGACTGGAACAGAGGACAAGAGAGGCTCTAGTGCAGCGGTTCTCAACCTGTGGGTCGCGACCCCTTTGGGGGTCGAACCACCCTTTCACAGGGGTCACCTAAGACCATCGGAAAACACATATATAATTACATATTGTTTTTGTGATTAATCACTATGCTTTAATTATGTTCAATTTGTAACAATGAATTTGGGGGTCACCACAACATGAGGAACTGTATTAAAGGGTCTCGGCATTAGGAAGGTTGAGAACCACTGCTCCAGTGAGATGTGGGCAGACAGCTATTTGGAGACCAGAGGAGGGCTGAATTTGGTGATTGGCTTAAATTTTTTTTTTAATCCTCACCCCAAAATATGTTTATTTTATTTAATTTTTAAAAAATATATATTTTATTGATTTTTTACAGAGAAGAAGGGAGAGGGATAGAGAGTTAGAAACATCGATGAGAGAGAAACACCGATCAGCTGCCTCCTGCACACCTCCTACTGGGGATGTGCCCGCAACCAAGGTACATGCCCTTGACTGGAATTGAACCTGGAACCCTTCAGTCCGAAGGCCAATGCTCTATCCACTGAGCCAAACCAGCCAAGGCAAGATATGTTTATTTTAGAGAGAGAGGGAATACACATCCAGACTGGGGAATTAAACCTGCAACCTAGGTATGTGCCCTGACAGGGAATGGAACCCAAAACCTTTCGGTGTATGGGGCAACACTCCAACCAACTGAGCCACACTGGCCAGGGCTGGTGCTTTGCTTTCTTACCCCTGATCTGCCTCTTGTGAGATGGATCAG
Source organism: Myotis lucifugus (assembly GCF_000147115.1). Taxonomy (NCBI): domain Eukaryota; kingdom Metazoa; phylum Chordata; class Mammalia; order Chiroptera; family Vespertilionidae; genus Myotis; species Myotis lucifugus. Next base: position 1,677,122 of record NW_005871086.1, on the reverse strand, counting down.
GAACCAGAATGCTGCCACCTGAAAAATATCAGAGAGATGAGTGGATACTTTCTTGGTATGACCAAACTAGAGGCTCAGTGCATGAGATTCATGCACTCAGTGGGGGAGGGGGGTTCCTCAGCCCGGCCTGCACCTTCTCACAGTTGGGGAGCCCTCAGGGGATGTCCGACTGATGGCAGTCAGACATCCTTAGCCCTGCTGCTGTGGCGGCGAGAGAGGTTCCTGCCACCGCCTGCTGCCTGCTGTACTCACCAGCCGTGAGCCCGGCTTCTGCTGTTCGGTCGATTTGCATATTACCCTATTATTATATAGGATAATATTCCATTGCATGGATTCACTGCTTTTTAAAAAAATCAATGTCTTCAATTTCAAAGTGCCAAATAATTCAGCCCAAATGGAATGTATCAGTTTAGGTAACAAAGTCAGGGAAGATAGATCTTGGAGGGACACCTAAAGAAGGATTGTTCTTGGGGAAAAAAACTGATGATGAGACTATTCTCCAGAGGAGCCTGCAGAACATCTGCAAAATGGACTGTTTTTCCTGAATCTCATGATAGGTGTCAAAACACATACTCTCCATCAAGTTAGGCTTTCTTCCCTGACCCTATCATGATCATCTTTATCAACATTAATAATGTTTGTTAATGATGTACTTTGAATAGAACATTGTCCTAAAAACCCTAATATAAATTGATAATAAGACAAAGTGTTTGCAATCTAGATGGGAGACAGGATATATGTACACAAAAGCCTGAATTAGTTGTGTCCTATCTGCCTACTTGTAGTCTTTTCCTGCGTTATATTGTCATTGTTTAGAATTGGCTTCCCCTTATGAACTATGAATAAGATGGACTTTTTTTTTTAAATCCTCACCCGAGGATATTTTTCCATTGGTTTTTAGAGAGAGTGGAAGAGATAGGGAAAGACAGAGAAATATCAATGTGAGAGAAATACATGGATTGGTTGCCTCCTGCAGGAGCCCCGACCAGGGCCTGGGCCGGGGAGGAGCCTGCAACCGAGGTCCTGCAACCAAGGTACGTGCCCTTGACTGGAATCAAACCGGGAATCCTTTGGTCCACAGGCCAACACTCTATCTGAGCCAAATAGAGCAATAATGTATGAAGAGTAGCAGATCCTGGCTTGTGCTATAGGAATTCAGAGGAGAGAACTAACACTGGGGATGGGAAGTGGGCAAAAGATTGCTGAGACTTGAATTAGGTATACAGGAAAGAGAGGTAATGAGGATTGGCAGAAGGCACTATATGCAGGTGAATTCAGGAATGTTTAATCATTTAACAGATTGAAACAGTTAAATTGAAGAAATCATTGAAGGGAGCAGTGGGAGAGAAGATGGTGTTAATGTAAGAAACATTCAAACCTGTGAAAAATTTTTGTGAGTTTATTTGAGCCAAATTGTTGACAAATGCCAGAAAGCAGAACTCAATGGATTGAGATAAAGCTCTAAAGAATGGCAGTTTTGTACCTTGTTCTATACATTACAATCAAAAGGGGAGATGTAAGTGGGTTACATAAAATCCATTGATGATAGATGAGGTGGGGAAAGCAAAGCAGGCAAACCTCTGGGTGGGATAAAAAAGTAAAATGATACTTTTCTTACCTGGCTGCAGGATAGTTAACAATCAACAATGAACTGAGTAACAATCAGGGCATTTGTGGTCTTTGCAGAGCAGTGCCTGTGCCTTGAGGGGACCAGAAAAAGGAAAATTGATTTGACTTCCCAATGATATGTTATCATAGATGCAAAAAGACGATGGACAGGCTCAGTTCAGGTAAAGACTGACCTTTGTCAGGGAAGATAATAGCCTAGAACAGTGATGGCGAACCTTTTGAGCTCGGCGTGTCAGCATTTTGAAAAACCCTAACTTAACTCTGGTGCCGTGTCACATACAGAAATTTTTTGATATTTGCAACCACAGTAAAACAAAGACTTATATTTTTGATATTTATTTTATATATTTAAATGCCATTTAACAAAGAAAAATCAACCAAAAAAATGAGTTCGTGTGTCACCTCTGACACGCGTGTCATAGGTTCGCCATCACTGGCCTAGGACATGACTAGCCACCATAAACTGCTTTTTAGTTTTAAAAGTTTTAATTTTGGACCATCCTTTGTGGTTACTTTAGGTCTCTAAGTTTGCAAGGCTGCCATGTAGGCCTTCCCTGAGTTAGTCAGGGTAGCATGTGGCCCCTTTTCGTCCACACATAGCCCCTTTGGTCACAATCAATCCAAAGGATGCATTGATAACCAACCTTTTGGTTAGATAACGGCGTCCTATGGTGCTAGGAAGGCTCATTATTAGGAAGTCTCAGTGTCAGCATTTGACTTGCTGAATAGGGTGGACCACTGGGGATGGGCAAGACCATAAACCTTAGATGGCATTCAAGGTCAAATTATTATTATTTAAAATAAAAAGACGGGTGAATCAGAGGCAGTCAGAGCTTATATGTTCTTGTTAAAAAATATTCTGGGTTATTTCTAATTTTTGAGTGACTATGATCTGAATCTTTTTGCTGCTTGTCTTTTTTCCCCCCCTTTATTGATTAAGGTATTACAAATGTGTCCTTATCCCCTCTTTGTCCCCCCTGCTGCTTGTCCTAAGTTTTGTTTTTCTTTCTTTTTTAATATATTTTTTATTGATTTCAGAGAGGAAGGGAGAGAGAGCTAGAAACATCAATGATGACAGAGAATCATTGATCAGCTGCCTCCTGCACCCCCACCACCCCCTACTGGGGATCAAGCCTGCAAGTCTCTGGGCCATTCTGAGTAGGACAGGTACTCTGTTTAGCTATCTCTCAAGCTCTCGTGGAAGTTAATAATGAAAAAAAGATGGTTAGCAGACATTCAGTCAGTCTCAAGATTTTTTCCCTCTGGGGAGGTTCCCTTTTTAAAATCATCATTTTTCCTTTAGGTTCTGTATCTGGCTCATTTAGCTCTAAATACATACCACCCTTCTGAATATGTGGATATCATGGGTTTCAAGAAAATCTTCCCCTATCAGGTGAATTGAGGTTGATTTGACCAGTAAAATATATGTTGCCTCGTAACATCCCCTAGTTGAAATCGGATAGGTTCTGATTTAAAAACAGTCATTGGTTGGTTAGATATCCCTACCATTTGCACAGAAGCTTTACTCTGAGGGAGAGGGAAACTCAGTCGGGTAGGGTTAAGAATGGACAAAGTGGCCCCAGTATCTATAAGGGCCTTAATAACTTCCTCTTTTATGATAATTTCAATTTCTCCTAAAGTATTAGTATGGAGAAGGGGAAATACCCTCTCATAGTCCTTAGAGCAGCCCTATGTTTACTTTCTCTTTGTAAATCCCATTTCAGTTTTCTACAATCTTGTGGTGACCTGCTTTTTTTTTTTTTTTTTTTAACCTGGCTTTAATTGTAAAAACAGACTCCTCTACAGTTTCACAGCAGACCTTATTTAGTAATTCTGTTGCCTTGCTCTCAGAAATCAGTAGGTGTATTAATTGGAATAGGTCAGAACATCCAGGATTACATGTTCTAACAGTTAAATTTCTTTGTGAATCCATCAGGGTCCCGGATAAAATCGGGAACAGTTGCTGGTTTCTGTCTAGCTGAGACAAGCTTTTTTTCCAAAGGGAGCTGTTAGAATTCCGATTCTCATTTTCCCATAAGTCAGTGGTAGTGGAAGAGACAGAGTGGAAGGAAGAAAGGAGGGGAAAGGACAAGAAAGCTCAGAAAGCAAAAGATATAATGGAGCTATAAAAAAAGAATTTATCTGTGTTTCTCCTTAGAAGCTTCTAATTTCCAAATCAAGATACTCTTTCCATTCATTCATTCAGTTTCATTTTAGAGCTGGCATTTTTCTGATTTTTTTTTTGCATGTACCCAAAGACAAGTGCATTTTTAAGTTATTTTCTAGTTAAACCTTCCCATTTCTGTAAAGCACTTGCAAGTAAAGACTTCCTATCAGGAGTATTAATGAGGGCTGAGGGCTGGGAGTTTCCAACCTTGGAGGCACAATTTCTCATGTTAATTTTAGTTTTTTGTTTGTTTGTCTGTCTTTGTTTTTATATCTGCTGTCTGAGCAACTTTTCTAGGGCTGTTATGTAGTGGGTCAAAGTGTGCTGCTTATGGGTTGAACTCCACGAAGCTCTCATCCCTCAAGTCCCATGTAACCCTCTTACGTCCCTCAGTTTCTCTCCCGGCTGTCTAAAACAATCAGACGGGCTTGGGGCACTGATCGACTAAAACTATGGCTGCTCCACTGGAAGAGCCAATCAGTTTAATTACAGTTTAGTTGGGATTTCCATATGGGGCTCCTGCATGTTGTGAGGAATGACCTCTGACACCTCCACAAGGATTCTTTGCTGCCTAAGCACATCTGAGATTCGGGCTGGAGGGAGGATGTGACCCTTTATCTCTGGAGTTGAACGAGTATAGCTCTCATTTATACAGCGAAGGATTTTTTGCTTAGACTCTCAGAAAGCAATTCCAATTGAAAAGCCAGAGTTAAAAACCAGCCACCCATTTTTTTTTTTCTCCTGTCTTGCCTTAGCCTGAGTTCTGTTAACCCTTAGCTCCACCTCAAGGATTTAAAAATACAGCTCAAATGAAGTCAGACCCTCTAGCAAAAGCAAGGGAAGTTCCTGGATCTAAGAAACAACTCACCCAAGTTTACCCAATGGGTGGGGAGCCGGTGGGCTCAATGGGCCCTTTGCTGGATCCTAGGACCAGGTCCGGGTCTGCAGGGTGGTCCTGGGTGAGCTCCTCTTCCTCCTCCTTCTTTTTCTTCCTCCTGGGGAGGGGGAAGGGAAAGGATGGAGAGGGAAGGGTGTGCTTCCTGGAGGGAGAACGTCAGGGTGAGCTTCTTTAGAATCCTGCCTACTACTCCATGGAATGTGAATGTGAGAAACATTCAAACCTGTGGAGAATTTTTTGTGAGTTTATTTGAGCCAAATTGTTGACAAATGCCAGGAAGCAGACTCTCAAAGGATTGAGATAAAGTTCTGGAGAATGTCAGTTTTGCACCTTGTTTTAGACATTCCAATAAAAAAGAGGAGATGTAAGCAAGTTACGTGAAATCCACTGGTGATAGATCAGAGAGGTGGGAGAAAGCAAAGCGGGGAAACTTCTGGGCTTGAATACAAGGTAAAATGATAGACACATACTAGTACTTCTTCTAGGTAGGTGGGTACAAGATAGTTAACAGTCAACAATTAACTCAATACCAGTGAGAGGATTTGTGGTCTCTGCAGAGTGTGCCTGTGCTTTGAGGGGTCCAGGAAAAGGAAAATTGGTTTGACATTCCAATGATATATTATTGTAGATGCAAAAAGGCAATAGACAGACTTAGTTCAGGTAAAGATTGACCTTTGTCAGGGAAGATACCAGTCTAGGATATGACTAGCCACCATAAACTGCTTTTTAGTTTAAAAAGTTTTAATTTCGGACCATCCTTTGAGGTTACTTTAGGTCTCTGACTTTGCAAGGCTTCCATGCAAGCCTTCCCTGAGCTAGTCAGGTTAGCACGTGGCTCCTTTTTGTCCACAGTGGAGAGGGACTACATGGGCTCTGATTCCAGGTGAGAAGTAAGAACTTTATTCTTGAGGCAAGATGGGAGTCATTGAAGGCTTTTAAATTTAGGGCCCACAGGTGAAAATCACACAGTAGTATTTTGATGAATTGAAGCTTAACTGAAAGCAGAAAGGCTTGTTTTGATGGGAGAATTACTTTCACCCCAAAATAGCTGTATAGAATAGCATAATTGGTGGTGTTAATAATTTAGTTTTTAATCAGGTTGAGGTATTTTGTACTGTTTAAAAGAATTTGCTGTTGGGAGCATTTTAGATCTTGCTCCCCTGCATATGTGTCAGTTTGGCTCAAATAAACTCATAAATGTCTCTAAAAAGTAAAATAAGAATAATAGGCTGTTATAAAATAAAATGTAAAGGCAAAGTGCAAGAATTAGAAATGAAAACATACATTTAAGTTAAATTATTTTTCTTTTTTAGATTAAAATTTTGAATAGGTGATATAATTACATAGTTAAAAAATTAAGTAACTTTAAATGCATACAGTGAAAAGTTTTACCTTCATTTTGTCCTCCATCTGCCCTTTCTGCCCCATCCACTGGTAACTACTTTTATTAGTTTCTGTGTGTTCTTCCAGGATTTATAAGAACATAAACAAATAAAAATATGTATTCTTATTTTTTCTTCTCTTGTTATTACACACAGAAGTTAGCATTTTATAGGTACTGTTCTGCATCTTGCTATTTTATTGTATCTTAATATATCTTGGATATCTTTTCACATCAATAAATCAGTGTGCTTTCTTGTTGAGTTAGGTCAGTGTTGTCAAAGATGCATGTCTGTCACCTCGCACTTTTTAGAAGCAAAGGAAGAACATGGCCTTAAATTTTTTTAGTCATTACCCACTTTGTTGATTACTAATAGGAATACAGACAAAGAGATAATGTTACTTGCTGCCCCTTCAAAGCCAGAAGATGGGGAGACTGGAACCATTCATTCTGTGCTGTGCCTTCTATTTAAATTGATTTGGCTTAGATTTGCATTGCTTTTTTCTTTGTAAATAGGCCTCTGCTTTTCATAATGACTTTTGTTTCTAAGGGACACCCTTTGAACAAACACTGGCTACCTGCCTGCTTTTTCTGTCATTGTAAATTTGAATTTTAATAAAAATGAAAAATTTCCTGTCTTTAATCTTTATGCCAGATTTTAAATTTTGGCCTAAATTAGATTTGATGTTGTTTGGGATTACTCTGCCTTTGTTCTCTTGTATTTAGGTCAAAGAAGTCCCATTCTTCCATCAGGTTTTCACTTTCACTTCCATCTCAGTTTGTTCATTTCAAGAAGCTTACTTTATTGCCGGAAGCCGGTCCATCCTTGCTGCTTGACTTTTCTTCTTTCTGTTATTAATGTTTTTTTATGCCATTTTGTTTGTCAGCCTTAGTCTTTTCTTTTTCTACTTTATTTTGTACTGTTTCTACCCAAGCTCCTGCTATAATCTACACTAATAAAAGAGAAACATGGTAATTAGCATATGACCACTACCCTTCCCACTGGCTAATCAGCATATCCTTATGCAAATTAACTGTCAGCCATGATGGCGGCCGGCAGCCAGGCAGCTGGAAGCGAACATGAGGCTTGCTTGCTCCAGTGACTGCAGACTCCAACGTTCCCTGCCTGCCTTGCCGACATCTGAGCTGGCAGTTTGAAACATTCTAACAAATATAGAAGCTAAACAAAACCCCAGAAACCTGCTTTCAGCCAGCCGGGATCTCAGAGCTGGAGTTATACATTGTTTCGATTATAGAACCCAAACAAACCAGGTACCTGCTTTCAGCAGCGGAAGTCTCAGAGCTAGAGCCAGAGCAAAAGCTGGCTCAGAATAAAATAAAAATAAGAGAAAAAAAAAGGAGCGGTTGGGAGCTTCAGTCAACAACCACCAGCCTGAAAGCAGCCCTCAGCCCCTCACCCAGACTGGCCAGGCACCCCAGTGGGGACCCCTACCCTGAAGGTTGTGTGACCAGCTGCAAACAGCCATCATCCCCTCATCCAGGCTGGCCAGGCACCCCAGTGGGGACCCCCACCCTGATCCAGGACACCCTTCAGGGCAAACCAGCCAGCCCCCAGGCCTCTATCCTATATAGTAAAAGGGTAATATGCCTCCCAGCACCGGGATGAGCGGAGCTGCGAGGCCTCCTGGCACTGGATCAGCGTGACAGGGGGCAGCGCCCAAACCCCCTGATTGCCCTGCGGCTCTGTGTGTGACAGGGTGCGGCGCCCCAACTCCCTCCCCCCCACAGGCCCTGCTCTGTGTGTGACAGGGTAGAGCCATAACCTCTCCATCAGCCCTGCCCTGAGTGTGACAGTGGCGGCACCCCAACCCCCTGATCGGCCCTGCTCTGTGGATGATAGAGGGCGGAGCCCCAACCCTCCCCCCCCAAGGGCCCTGATCGGTATGTGACAGGGCAGAGCCATAACCTCCCCATTGGCCATGCCCTGAGTGTGACAGTGGCGGCACCCCAACCCCCTGATTGGCCCTGCTCTGTGGGTGATAGAGAGTGGCACCCCAACCCCCTGATCCGCCCTGCTCTGTGTGTGACAGGGGGCGGTGCCCTAACTCCCCTATCGGCCCTACTCTGTGTGTGACGGGGGGAGCTCCTCAACCCCCTGATCGGCCCTGCTCTGTGCATGACAGGGGGCAGTGCCCAACCCCCTGATGGGCCCTGTTCTGTGAGTGACAGGGGGCAGCGCCCCAACCCCCTGATTGGCCCTGCTCTGTGCATGACAGGGGGCAGCGCCCCAACCCCCTGATTGGCCCTGCTCTGTGCATGACAGGGGGTGGCCACAACCTCCCCATCGACCCTGCCTTGAGTGTGACAGGGGGCGGTGCCCCAACCCCCCAATCGGCCCTACCCTGAGCGTGACT